>NC_143017.1:156282681-156582681 GCF_055824585.1 Amblyomma mixtum | reverse complement strand
GTAATAAGGGAGTAATTACTCATAGGCATCTACCCGAGCGCAGCCATACGGCTACAAAGGAAAGCTGTACAGCTTTCTCAGAAACTTCGTAGTTAAAGAAAAATTCGTCCTGGTCCGAGGTTCGAACCCAGGACCACCGCTACACCGGAGCAGTCGCTCTACCAATTGAGCTCCAGGACGGCAAGCTTATGGTAGGACGAGAGCGAATTGATCAATAACTCGAAGTGGGAACTGTGTTGGACAAATGTTTAGGGGAATCCCCCAAGGTGGAGTAGATTTGTAATAAGGGAGTAATTACTCATTGGCATCCACCCGAGCGCAGCCATACGGCTACAAAGGGGATTCCCCTAAACAAAGGGGGATTCCCCTAAACATTTGACCAACACAGTTCCCACTTCGGGTTATTGATCAATTCGCTCTCGTCCTACCATAAGCTTGCCGTCCTGGTTAGCTCAATTGGTAGAGCGACTGCTCCGGTGTAGCGGTGGTCCTGGGTTCGAACCCCGGACCAGGACGAATTTTTCTTTAACTACGAAGTTTCTGAGAAAGGTGTACAGCTTTCCTTTGTAGCCGTATGGCTGCGCTCGGGTGGATGCCAATGAGTAATTACTCCCTTTTTATAAGCTGATAGGTCTGTAATTTTTCAAGTCCTTGACATCTCCTTCCATATGAATTTAGGTAATCTTAGCGTTCCTCCAAGCTTCTGGTGCGTTCGAAGTCATGAGGCATTGCGTATACAGGGTGTCTGGTTTTCTAGCACAATTTCACCTCCGTGCTTCAACAGATCTGCTATTACCTGATCCTCATCAGCTTCTTTCCATCTTTGCATTGCTCCTAAGGATTTCTTTACTTCCTATTTCGTTATTGGCGAGATGTCCCATTGCTGTGCACTACTGCCTATCTCATTAACGTTCTGATTACAATGGCTACTGTATATAGTCGTGTAGAACTCTTCGGGTACTTCAACTATCTTATCCATATTACAGTGACATTGCCCTCTCTGTCTCTTAACGTATACGTCTGGTTTTTACATATGCTTAGTTTCCTCTTCTCTGCTTTCAGGCTACCTCCGTTCTTTAGAACATACTCGATTCTGTCAATATTAAACTTCCTGATGTCGGCTAACTTGAGCTTATTAACTTTGATAGCTCTGCCAGTTCTATTCCTTCTGTAGCGTTAAACGCTCCTACGCTCTGGCGTTTTTTAATTAGATCTTTCATCTCCTCAGATATCTTGCCGATATCCCGTCGAACCATCCTACCGCTTACTTCTACTGCACACTCCGTAATGACAGCTCTGATGTTATCGCTCATTGTATGAACATCAAGATCGTCTTCCTCAGTTAAAGCCGAATGTCTGTTATGCAGCGATATCCTTAATCCCTCTACTTACCCTCTTACTGCTAACTCGTTAATGGGTTTCCGCTCCCCTACCCACGCTTCACAACGGCCACCTTATCTCCTCAGATTTCCTCATGTCATCTCCCCGCGCAACTCTTTGCCGTCCCTTCTTTCCCTTTCTTTTGGGTCCGCTCCGTTTCGCTTAAGAAGCACCTCTTCTCTGTTCTGTTGCATGTCACACGCACTATCTCCATTTTCTCGTCTTGATTTCAGCTGCGACACCATTAACACGGGTTCTCCTCTGATTGATATTACTCCCTTCCTCTCTCAACATTAACCCTGCAATTTTTAATGCGGTAGCAGTAAAAGCCCATCGGAGAAAAAATCCGACGGCGTCCGGCGTCGTCTGGCGCCGTCTGTCATAAAATTCGCTGATTGGCTAGCGGGACGTGACGTCATCTGTGACGTGACCAGACAGGAGAAATACCATTGGGTTCCGGGACATGAGGGGATGAGGGGCAACGTGGCAGCAGACGAGTTAGCTCGAGGATACGTCAACCGAGCAGACTCAGCACTTTGCACCACAGGCACCTTTGACCCAGTTACCCCCACGTACTCAGATATACTCGATCGTTACAGGGGTCAGCGGAAACTCTACCCAGCCCCACACAAAAGGCTCACCAAGAGGAGGCGGTAGACTGGCGCAGACTACAAACCGGTACCTACCCACACCTGCACAAACTACACAAGATTTTCCCTACACAATATGCAGACGAATGTCCGTGGTGTCAGGGTAGCCCTACACTAGAGCATGTCACATGGACCTGCCCTAAGGCAGACTTAGAGCCAAGAATAAACAACCCGAGTGTGATGCAGTGGGAGCACTTGCTGGCCAGCGAGGACGAGGAAGCGCAACGATTCCTTGTGCGCCGAGCCACGATGGCAGCAGTCAAGTGCGGCATCCTGGACCAAGGACCGACCACGGCGCCCAGTGACCCGTAAGGGTCACGAACACCAATTTATTGACAATGAAGTTTTTTGCATCCATCCATCCAAATACCATTGGATCAAGAGGCATCTTCACCAATACAGATGGAGGAAAGCGACGTCGTCAGACCATGCTCGTCCGTGTGAAGCCTCTCCCTGGCAGGTACCGTTGACCAAGGAATAAGAAGAAAATGATTCAGACAACAGCAGGCCTACGTGCAATATAGATGGCCTCCCGAAAACTATCTGCGCATAAAGGAGGCTCGCGAGAGTTATTTTCCTCACAGCTCGGGAAGAGCAACCTGGGTTTCACAAGGCCCGTCAGTCACTTTCGGTAAAGACATCAACTTCTTCGAATCCTACAGCATTCTCAACACATAATGTAATTAGGCGCCCCCGTGCTTTCTTTTTTTTTTTCTTTGCAAGAGCTAACCACCTGTTTGAGTACCAGGCCGCAGTACTGGGTGCTGTATACTGAGGCCCCGTAGAGGCCACGAGAAAGAGAGCTGAACATAGGTGGCACACCTGGAATTCTTTTCGCACATTCCTCCTTTTTCTAACCTTCTTTAAGGGCAGCGAGAGGGACGAGGGGGGGAGGGGGGGGAGAGGAGAGGGTACACCAGGGTAAAACCCTCTTATCTCCGGTTACAAAAGGCTTTACCACAATCTCATCATCATTATTATCATGCCTTTATGAATCTCCATCTGAATTCACTAAAAATCCAGATTAATAGATCAATTCATCACCTCCACGTAAACATTCAATGTTTTTAAGCGTGACGAGCTCACCGGTGACTCATTTTCTAAGTCTGACCTGAGAGCAGTGCGTTGCTGGAAGACTTTTGTGACCATCGTCACCGCCCAGCAATACACCACGGAAACCGCAAAAGCCTTTGAGAATCAGGTCCTTAAGTTCAAAGGCGCTAGGTGTGCACCTACGTGGCACAAATGCTGCACCTTTGCCGCTAAAGACCTTGAAGTCGAAGACCTCCGTCCGAAACCTTTGGGGCCCACAGGTGCGGTCTTCGAGAGCGTGTGATCGCAGCGCCATTCAACGTCGCAAAAAAAGAAAAGAAAACCTAACCAGCTAAGAATGTTTGAAAGCATCTTGCAAATATGAGGTAGGTTTATCTGGTTTTGCTTTTCGGACGGGTCCACATTTTATGTGCCCCCCCCCCCCCCCCCCCCCCCCCCCCCCCCCCCCCCCCCCCCCCCCTCAACTTCCCGCCGGGTTTCCACCCGCGAACTCGTGGCGGTCACCAGCCGAACGGCACTGATTTACTGAACCGCCGCACCGAGTAATTTGTATCTTGTATAATCCTCACGTTCCGAAAAACTGCCGCTCTCTGAAGCGGGGTCCTCGCGCCATGTAAACGACATTGCGAGAGAAATTTATGAATGCGTTCTCTCAACCTTGAAAATAAGGGAAATATCGGAAAATTGATGCAGCAGATTAGGACGAAGTTTTAATGCTGGTTTTAGTGTCTAAGGAGGGGTACGTTCACTTGCACCATTAATGCAGCTCAATAAGTTATGTGAGCGTCAATAACATCTTCCAGGTAGTTTCTTCGAGTCCAGAATTTTTTTTCCCTCTATAGAAGCTCGATATATGCACCTCATTTGACTTCTCTGCTCGAGTACAATTTTATGTTTCATATTTTTATTTTTTACGGGACTTCTGGGCTGAGATGGCAGCAGCACTAAATTTCATGGCTGCTTTTTATAATGGTAAAAATTTCGAATGCGCTATGTGCTCGAATTAAAACTCCCCGGGGTGAATACAATATGTGCCGCCCGCCTTTAGACGATAGCTTCAAGGAAAACAAAGTAACAGTATACCGGGTGTCCCAGCTAAATGTAACCAAACTTTTAAAAAAGGCGAAGTGTCCTAGTCCAGTGAAACTAAGTGAGGGTTGTTCATAGTCACGTGGCCTAGTCTTGAGTATTTTTTCACTCTTCAAAGTTAATTAATTAGTGAAGTTTAATTAGCTAACTTTTTAATTATTCACTTCAGGAAGCAAGTGTCAAAGAAAAAGTTTTAGATCGCCTCGAAAAACCGCTAGTAGTGCTGTTTCCGTCAAGTTACGATTTACGTAGCTTCATTTATTGGCCTTAAAAGAAAGTTATCACGTGACCAGCTCCTCGCTCACTTCTCTGCCCCAATTTACACCCGAAGTCTTATCGAGGAGAGGATTTCAGAAAAAACGGATTTTATTCTTTAAGGCGCGTCTTGGGACGTTGAAGTGGCACAGTTGTCATGTGGAAGCTTTTTCTTATTGTGCGGGTTATGGTTAAAGGCCGGTAAAAAAACTACTTTACGTAAATATTACTTTGCTGCAAATGTCTCAGTAAGCTGTTTCTCAAAGCGATCTACAACATTTCCGTTGACACTTTGCTTCTCAAGTAAATAATTAAAAAGTTAGTTAATTAAGCTTAACTAATTAGTCAACCTTGATGAACGAAAAAAATACTGCAGACTCGGTCACGCGACTCTAAATAACCCTCAGTTGGTTTCAGACGGCTAGGACATCCCGTGTTTTTTAAAAGCTTGGTTACATTTAGCTGGGACACCTGGTATACTAGAGCTAAGCATACATTGATTATAAGCTATTTTACGCTTGTTCAACGATCCGCATAATAAAAATGCTTGAATCAACGTAAATACGGTAACCATATTCAGCTCAAAATCACAGAGGGTGGTTGCCACTGCGTAAGGCAACATGCAGCTCTATATGTCTGCAGTGGTCAATACAACAATTGGAGGAGACACTTATGATCCGCCTTAAGTGTATAACGCGAGCGTAGTGGATTAATTCCCATGCATGCAGAAGGTCATTCTCTACTTTACATTCGTAGATCCCTGGGAGTCCTCATACTCCTTCTGGCGCAGGGATGCATTGGTTAAGCGATGCGTCACTGCCCTGCGATGGCAGGTGCTCCCTGCGGTGGGCCTTGTGCGGCCCAGGTTGATCTTCCCGAGCGGCCAATCATTAATTTACCTGCCACCTGCTATGGTGTGCATTTCGCTCACTATCCGGTGGACATGTTGTGATGATGCCGCAAGTTCCCGTGGCCCACCTGCCTTTTAGGTTGCTCTGTGGTCACCACCTACCAGAGTCACTCTCGTGCTTTTTCGCTCACGACGTAGCTGGCTTCAAACTACACGAAATAAGACACGCAGGTACGCGCTGGGGGACCAAAACGAATAGACGAACAGCCTTTGTCAAAAGTGTGGAGACCTATAGGGTTCGCTCCTAGTGCCACGCTATATGATCCATTGGGCATCGCCAGTGTTATCTCCTGAAGGCGAGGGGAACTATCGCACCCACGCGTACAAATGTGAGGACTTCCACAGATGCTGCAAGAGCCCCGCGGGTTAGGTCTAAACGGCTGGGGCTTTTTACTTTTGACAAAGACTGCGCATGTATGTATCTTGCCAAAGAGCAAAGACAAAAGACGCCAAAGTTCGTCTGATCTCCCCTCGAGAACATGCAGTCTAGGCTGCCACAAGCTTTTTTTTTAAACGACATCCTTTTATTGTCACCAGCGCTGTTAACTATATCCGTATATGAACACCGAATACGAGTGCGGTGACTTGCACAATGGTGAGGGTCGCTGTCGGGAGCACACGAAGAAACGGACCGACCGATCGTCCCGGTTTGAAACAACAGAGAACAAATACCCCGAGTGTGCTCGAGTGGAGACCGATTCGAAAGAGGTCGGCTCGGAGATGGAGGGGGGGGGGGGGGGGGGGGGGGGGCGAGAGGAAGGCTGCGGGGCCAACAGTAAGGGGAGGGCAACAAAGCGAATAGGAGACAAAGCTCGCAAAGGGAGACGAGAGAGAGCGGGAGAGAGCGGCGGTGGGTGTGCTCGATGGGGGAGAAGGGGCTGGGGTCACGTGGCAGTAGTGCCCGGCTGGGACAGCGATTTGGAAGACAGACGCCCGTCTCCTGGGGTCGCGGTATCGATCTCGCACCAGCACTGAGAGCAGCGTGCGCGGGCGGCCGCCTCCGCACAGAGGCAGAGAGCAGAAGCAGCAGCGACGTGTGTGCTCTTGTGGCTCGCGAGTCTTGGCTGCTGCCGATCTGCACTCAAACCCGCTGGGCCCAATGCCCCAGCGAGCGCTGCTCGACGGTGTCTTCGTCGCCGCAGCGACGGCACGAAAACCAACGGACAAAAGAAAATCTGAAAATCTGGAGGCTCAGTCAGAAAAAAAAAGACCATTATTTTTATGGTTTTATCTTTATTACTTTTTGTTATTGTTTTGACTCACTTGTCCGCTTTTGTTCGCGCGCCCAATGCCCGAGGCCATATGATGGAATCGCTTACAGTTGGGAGCGGTTATAGAGCGCCTCGGCGACCCGGTCGCTATTTGATTTATACGCGTGCCATTTTTCCTTGTTTAATCCCAAGACGCCGTTTACCTTTTGTGTCTGAGTTAAATTTCAGTTCTTTCTTTTCTTTTTCGCCGCGGTGGCCTCTTTCATGATTCAACGTCGCGGCATTAAGTACTTCTAAGAAGAATAAAAAAAAAAGAACGAAGAAGGACCAACGGCAGAAAGAGAAAGCTGATTGAGCGTCGTAAAAAAAGCATATAACTTGTTTAAAGACGCGTCTGTTACTCCATTAAAATAAAAAAAAATGAAAGCGGCGTGCTTCCAAGGTGCGTTCACACATATGCGAGTAGGCACTGTCCTTCGTTAGAGAGGTTCCAATGTTGACCGCATGCCAGCGTGTAACTGAGGCGGTCGTGTTTTCGCCCAAAGTAAGCTGCCTCTAAATTTATGGCCCCCTCTTGCTAGTCTGTCTCGTCAGAAATTCACGAGATAAAAAACACACGAAACCTAGGGAGCGCATGACTATTCAGGACGCTGTGTCTTCGTAAGTGCATGCGCGTAAACCAGGAAAACCTTGAACGTCTCGTCGGCGGAGGCCTCGAGCGGTGAGCCAGGGTAGGGGATTTTTACCGAAAGTGACCAAGGAGCGCAATGGGTCACAAGCAACGTCAGCACTGTTCTGCTACTGTATTAAATATTGAGAGATGCTCTTTGAGGCGCACAGCATACTCGATTTGAGCTGAAAAGGCTAAAGCCTGTGACCTTGTTTCTATGTGGGAATTGATAAGTGAGCACAATGTAGTCGTTGCCTGTGTACATACCGTTTGCAGGAGTACGCAAGGTTTCTAATACACAAAACCGGTATCGAATGCAAGGCAAGTGCCGTGACAATAAACGACCCCATTGAAGGTGTACAAGGAGTCGTCGATGAAGACAACAAAACTGCAACAAATCTACAAATGACGAGAACCACGACACCGGGAAATGAACACTAGCTTGTTCACCGAGGAGTCCCTGGGTCGAGAGCTCATGAAAGGTAGTTCAGTAAAACACTCAGCGGGGCAAGTTTTTAGATATGTTTTAGTTTTCGCTGAGTCACCAGCGTGACCCCCCCCCCCCCTCTCCGCTGTTTTCTTTCTTTCTTTTTTTCCGCCTTCGAGATCCCGTGCATGAGCAGTCACCTGTTGTTTTCACCCTTCCCTCGTGGCTATTTAAGTATACCCACTCCCTGTTGCAAATAGCGCATGTCCCGTCGTTCTCCTATCCTGTGTGCTGTCTCTGTTGCACTCGAATTCTAAAAACCCACGAAAAGCTTGCGGCGAGGAGGGACTACAGCGTCCAGTCGCCAGAACGAGTTTACGGGACGCATATTTTAGCACCTCCTGCTGACCCATTCGCCTAGTATAGATACCATGGATGCAGCATGGAATCTTCTATCATACTTGCAGGCATTTCAATTGCACTAAGTGGCTAAACCAAAATGTTTTCTTTTTTTTTTTTGCGCACCACCATCCAGTAAACTTTCGCCCCATCGTCTCGTCCTCAGAAGTAGTACGAAAGCGAGAGATGTGAGGGAAAACGCCCCCCTCCAGTGTCCAACCACATTTGCTACCCACTGTGACAAAGCTGCTGTAGATCTTTGTTACTCAGGATGCTGTTTTGTGGACTAAATCGAGCGCTGAGCCGACTAGAACGTCAACAGTTTCGTCAGCTGCATCACTACAACAGTCAAGAGAAAGAGGACGGGGTGTCTACTTTTCTCGCGACCGCAGCGGTGACTTAGTAGTACAAGCATCCGCCTCGCGTGCGTGAGGTGCAAGGGTTGGATCCCTCAGTGTCGCCGGATACCCAGCGGTGATACAATGAGCGCAAGCTTTTCCTTGCTTGTTGCTCGGCTTATCGGGGGTGAATTTGTTGGGAAATGTGTCTTCTACCCCACCTTGCACAGGAAAACACATTGTGCTATGACGGTCTTTGGCAAGGCTGCCTTTGCGCCATAAAAACATCATCATCACCATCACCATCATCATCATCACACTTTTCTCGCGGCTGAAAGGCTTCATAATGCTTCCCAGACTACGACGCCCCGACAACGCGCAAGAATAACCCGCTCACTGAGTACTACCAAGTCGGATAAAAAAAGAGAGAGAAATGTAAGGGGCAGAATGAACAAGTGGAGTAGTCAAAATCATATTGCTGAGATATTGAGGGACAAGATTGGAGGCTGAGACATCGTCGGCCAATGGAGAATAGTTTGGCTGAGCAGAAAATTGTTTCTTTTATATGACGTCCAACACAATCGAGGTAGAGTGTTTAGAGGACGGACCACTCAGCGCGACTAAAGCCTCGCTGTCCATCCAAGGCGTTATAGAGAACAAAGAGGGCAAGTTCCACGAAATATTAAGTTATGGCGTACCACTTAACCACCCGAAACACTTCTGCGGCACTCCACACTCGCGAACCCAAGTCCCAAAATGAACCGAGGTGGAAGACGGTATGAAGAAAACGCAGCGGTGAGAGGTGTTCGGGGAGAAGGAAAAAAAAATTCAACTAGGGACGGAAAGGAATGTCACAGAGGGGGGGAGGAAGCCCGTCTCGCGGCCCTTTCTTCATCAAGTGGTCGCCGGTCGTCGGCATGCTCTCGATATTGGCGGCAGCGGCGCGCACTTAAACCGCCCCGCGTTAGGGCTGGAACAAATAACGCCTCTTCCTTCGCCTCCGAGCGTCGCTCTTCCGACGGAGTCGGGACGAGTGGATGACGAGAACGTCCTTGGGGGTGTTGGAAGGAGGGCGACGAGAGTTGTCCGCTGTCTGCAAATAGCGGACAGAGGATTTTGTGCGGCTTTCCCGAGCCCTCAGCCCAACTCGCTTTCCATCTTTGCTTCTTTCTTCTGCTAAGCGCTAGTCCTTATACTTCCCTCTGCTTTCTGGGACAGCTGCTCCTAATGCACACTGGCTAACATCTTTCCGGAAACTTGGTCTCCGTACTGTTTCTTGCCGACCCTTTTTTATGTAAACAAAAATAAAGATAACAAAATGAAAGAAGTGGTGGCGTGTCTCTCCGGTCCAACAGACTTCACTTATTAATTTTTTTTAATGTTCTATTAAGAGTTCCCTATTTTCCCATACGGCTAGTGATGGTGCACGAAGTGTAATAGTACTCCAGTCAATTTGTCCCTCTTGTTCACGCGTTCACCGTTGGTCTCGAGAAAATACAAGACACAGAAGCGAAGCTGCACCTTTATCGCAGGCGCTCTTTATAAATGGCATGTATCGGAAGCAGGTCTGGCGCTTACAGCCGCTGCACCGAAATTCTCTGGGCAAGTTAGAGAAGACATTACACAGGCAGGCATTAAGAGGCGAGAATGATCAGTTGTTGAGTGCACTGCCGTCAAGGCGCCCGGCCCCTCCACAGGCTGTCGTTGCAGACCGCACGCGAATACGACACAAAGCGGAGAGACCGCACACAATAGAGGAGAGTGGGCGCCTGGAGAATGAGCTCTGGCGGGCATTGTTCGTGCCGCACCGTCCGTCCGATTGGGGCAGGGACGACCGTGCGGCATCCCGTCGTTGTTCGCCCACTTTCGGACCAAATGGACTGGGAGGAGAACAAAAAAAAATATACAACAATAAGAAATAAATGATATGTGGGCCGAAGAATGGCGCGACGCGTGCGACCGACTATTTCGGTCTCCATACTGTATACATTTGTAGCGCAATAGCGGTGACGCCGGCCGGCGGACCGTTTTTCCATGCCATTGCCAGAGGGGGCCAGGTGCCGCCATCTTGCGGTCGACGTTGGAAGCTCTGCTCGTTCATCTGGCCTGGCACCGGCTGGTAGGCAGAAGTGGCGAAGCGGATCGCATATAAAGGGAACCGCGACAGATTGCGCGCTGCTGCTAACGACGGATTGCGTCGCAAGCGTTGCGTCCTTAAGCTGATCTGCACCTTAAGCAGGGACATCGTACGGCAGAGGCTGAGACTTGCTCGTGGGCTTCATCGCAGCTGGCACGAGTGATGGGAGGCTCGCTGGAGAAGTTAGAACGCTGTTGTCGGCGTTGGCGTCTCTGGCCGTGAGCGAAAAATCCACGAAAAAACCCCAGAGAAGCAACCTACGGGGTAGGTGGGCCACCTAGGTCACGCGGCCTTGTGGCGTCATCCCAACCTGCCCATCGGTTTGTGCACCTGCCATCACAGGGCAGCGGCGGATCGGTTAACCGCTGCGCCACTGCGCCAAGGGTGGTGTGTGGCGACACCCAGTGATGTATGAATGTAAGAGAATGACTGATTCCGCATGTGTGGGCATTAACCCACTAACGCTATCGCGGCATACCCTTAAGCCTAAGTGTCCCCTCTAGTTTTCTTCCTTTGTTCTAGTTAAAAGTTTGCTGGCCTGTGAGCTTTCGGTATATGAAAGCACCTTCGCTTGACGCTTTTCCTTGCATCGCCTCCGATTTCATTATTCCCGTCCTATCGGCTGAAAGCGGTATTAGGGTCTCGATCAACCTGTCACAAAAACGTAATGACGGAACACGTACTTGAAGGCACTGAGAAACGTTCTACAAATGGAAATGTTTCTTTAGGAAATGAAACACGTACTGCAGTTGCTAAATTCTCGGAGGACAGCTGACCCACGCTATTAGGTTAAGGGTGGAGGAAGACGACAAACATGCGCAGGAGAGGAGGTCTCCGTAGGTCAGATTGAAGTTGGCCCTTATCGGCAGAGTAGCGCATCCTAAAGACGAACAGAGCTTTTATAGGCTAGAAAAGGTTGAAAAAAAAAAAACGAATGCATCACAACCACCGGCAGTTTTGAAAAGTTGTTTGCGATGACGTCGAGACAGCTTTAATGCAATAGCATTAGAAGCCTCATCGATAAAAAAGTGTGTTGTCGGTCGGTCATAAAATTCACTCATTGGCTGGAAGCAAGTGACGCCACCAGACCGGATAATTCCCATTGGTTGAAGGGAATTGACGTCACCAATCCGTAAGTGACGTCACTTCCGGTAAAGGATTCTACAGCTTCTAATGCTGCGGCATGACCAATTAATATGCAAACGGCGATCACGGAGTCCTTTTTCGGTTTTGATATCTCAACTTTGAATTGCGGAGCAGGGAAAAAGAAACGTTCCATTATTAAATCCAATTTTCTAAGCAGTTAATGCGTCTTTCGCCGCGGAACAAACATAGAAATACAGCGATAGAATCTACGAACGAAAACCGGATGGAGTGGTCCGCAGTGTCCTCTCAACACGTATACTGACATCTCAGAGTGTAGGGGTGGTTTCGCAATGCTACACCATCGAAATGCGGCCGCCGTGGCCGGTATTCGATCCTGTGACCTTGGGCTCAGCTGCCGAACGCGATAGCCTCTGAATCAGTGAGGCTGCCGTTACAAGACTGCCACGAAAAAGCACTTCCTTCTGTATTTAGACTCTTGCGTAAAAGCCAATTTGTTACAAAGTATTCCCAACGAGACCAACACCAGGCACTAAATCCACTTCCAGGAGCTGGGGTGTCATGTTACGCTTAATGGCGGTGCCCGTCTCACTAAGCCTCTTTTTTTTTCCTTTGTTTGTTTCCGCCTGCAACGCATACACGTGGAGAGTGCTCCAACATTCCCTGTTCGCAGTAAACTATCTTATAATCTATAGAAAGTAGTAGCATGTTTATTTGGCCGTACAATATACAATATGCTCTCGAGGAGAGGCGACAGGAGGAAGCCTCAGTATGCCTCCTGACAAGGCCTACACCCAGATTAACGCATCATTGAAACGGTGGCCGAACGGACAAAAGAAAAAAAAAACAATGAGCAACATTATAAAAATAGAAAATAGTTAATGATAGACGATAATAAATATCAATTAACAGTAAAACATTTCATAATATGCACTTGCAGGTAAAAAAAAACTGCTATAACGTTTGGAAGCGCGGGAAACTCGTCGAGCTTTCAACTTCAACGTGCAGGAAAATTCTTAAGTCCCTGCCGGCGTCGTGACCACAAAAAAAAATCCCAGCAAAGGCAGAAGTTAACAGTGACAGTGATAAACGAGGGTCACGGAAGAAGGAAGGAAGGAACGAAGGAAGAAAGAAAGAAAGAAAGAAAGAAGGAAAGGAAGAAGGTAAGAAAGAAAGAAGGGAGGAAAGAAGGAAAGAAAGAAAGGAAGAAAGAAAGGGAGGAAGGAAGGAAGAAAGAATGAAAGAAGGAAAGAAAGAAAGAAAGAAAGAAAGGAAGAAAGAAAGGAAGAAAGAAAGAAAGAAAGAAAGAAAGAAAGAAAGAAAGAAAGAAAGAAAGAAAGAAAGAAAGAAAGAAAGAAAGAAAGAAAGAAAGAAAGAAAGAAAGAAAGAAAGAAAACGCCACGAGCGGATCACGCACGTCAAGGGTACAACGTTCTCCAATCGACAAGTGCTCGTCCTGCGGCGAAAGCCAGGGCCCTCGGGAACCCGTCACCCCTTCAATACTTAAGCCCCCCCGTCCGGCCTCATTTTTATTATTATTGTTGTGATTATTCTGCCCTTTTCTCAATAACGCGAGAGGGAGGCCGTCACGGTGCTCGGCACGCCAGGAATGCCCGGATGAGTTTCGTTGAGAGGCCAAGGCTAGAGCCCGGGCCTTCCCCTCAGCCCCCGACGGCTGCTGAGGTGAATGCAGCCGGCTTCGAGACCGGGAGTCACGAACGACGTGATCGTCGCCTGTGTGGGTGGTGCAGGGAGTACTGCGTCACGACAAATCGGTAGTCTTGAACCCTGCCTACGCACTAGCTCTGTTCGGGGAGAGCCGAGAACATTGCATGCGCCGAGAACTAGTTGCACGATTGGATGTGAACAACGGGTTTCAGTGGAATAATGACTATTAAGGTAGTATAAACAAAAGCCATGGAAACAATCAGCTCTTGATTAACGCTAATGAATAATTAGTATGAATTTAATGTTATGGCGAGGCGATGTCAGTAATGAAGACAGTGATAAACATATCCATACTGAATAATTAAAAATTATGTTATTATTTATTTTGTCCGATAACTACAATTTATATTTTTTCTGATTCTGATTAAATTTATAACTATTTTTATTGTCACTAAATATCACTAAGTCATATTCAATGCATATTTATTTATTGTTAATTACGTGGAGCAATCCTTAGTTTGTAATGAATAACTTAACAAATAATTAGTGCGAATAACTTTATCCACCTGAAGGAAGAAACAATGGGCGTGCTGGCCGCAGTAACTGCCACACGGCCATCGAACGCCGGCAGGCTAAATGAGTGGGAGAGGTTAAGGGGAGAGGAGAGAGAGAAAGGGGCAGAAATGGTGCAAGAGAGGGTAATCGAAAGCGGCTGGAGCATTTTTAGTGGTTTATTTTGTTGGCAATAAGTTGATCACGCTACCACGCTACCTTGGGCTCCATACATACATACATACATACATACATACATACATACATACATACATACATACATACATACATACATACATACATACATACATACATACATACATACATACATACATACATACATACATACATACATACATACATACATACATACATACATACGCCCCGCCGCGGTGGCTTAGTGGTTACGGCGCTCGGCTGCTGACCCCAAAGACGCTGGTTTGAACTTCGATCCCGGCCGCGGCGGCCGAATTTCGATGAAGGCGAAATTCTAGAGGCCCGTGTGCTTTGCGATGTCAGTGCACGTTAAAGAACCCCAGGTGGTCGAAATTTCCGGAGCCCTTCACTACGGCGTCCCTCATAGCCTTTGTTGCTTTAAACCCCAATAAAGCAAACTAAACCATACATACATACATACATACATACATACATACATACATACATACATACATGCATACATACATACATACATACATACATGCATACATGCATGCATGCATACATACATACATACATACATACATGCATGCATGCATACATACATACATACATACATACATGCATGCATGCATGCATGCATACATACATACATACATACATACATACATACATACATACATACATACATACATGCATGCATGCATGCATACATACATACATACATACATGCATGCATGCATGCATGCATACATACATACATACATACATACATGCATGCATGCTTGCATGCATACATACATACATACATACATACATACATACATACATACATACATACATACATACATACATACATACATACATACATACATACATACGTGATTGTAACATCGTATACGCCTCTGTGCAAAGCTGTAAGTTCGCTGCGCAAGTCACTGTCAAAGCGCAGGGGCAGGAGTCCCTTATGCATCAATCACCCCAACCGAAGATCTGCATACAGTGCGTTTTGAACTCAGTTTGAAAAGGAGGCCACGGATTCACGTACGCTTGTTGTGCACCGAACGAACAAAGCAAAAAGAAACAATCCCCTGTAGGCCACGCAGTAGCCGGAATTAAAAAGTCAGTACGAAATGATTCCAATAAACAGTGGTTTCGTGCATCCACTGCTTTCGTCCACTTTGATTAATCGTGCTTCATCATCGTGCTTCGTGCACTTTTTTTTTTCGCCCGTCAACATCGTGCGCTGCTCTGGCCCGCTTATGGCTCGGACGGCAAAGCTTTTAGTGTTTAAACAAGAAGGAGGTACGTTGGATTCCTGTTTTGAAAAAGTGGGGCATGATGTTTCTTACTTTGTTGGACTTTGGTAAATTGCGTTCGGCCAGTGCTCGGCCAGCAACTGCCAGCCCCCCTCCATACCTCACACATATAGTGGAGCCACCAAGGAGTTCAATGAGAATAATAGCTGGTCGAGTTGATATGTATCGATTCTTACGTAAGCTAGAGAGCGTTGACGAAGAGGAAGCAGTAAAGAAAACAGAAAGAGAAGGGGATGGGGTTCACGCTTTTTTTTTTTTTTTAACCATTGAATTGCTCCTTCCTGCGCTCTAGGGCTGTTGTTATCGCTGATGTTGAGGTTCAAAGCGCGGGTATCCGGGCCTGGACGAAGCCAGGTGCCTGTATCCTGGTTCGTAAAATTCACCCCCCCCCCCCAAAAACAAAAAAAAACAAGGAGCAGAACATAAGCAAAACAAAACCGACGTGGGAGATAAGCGGAGGTTCCGGCAAAGGTGATCAACAGAAGCCAGAGCGCACTGTCTTTACGTCACCTCTGGCGTCCATACACTGCGCGCGTCGGGGAATGATTGAAGGCAAGAATCGAGAGAAGATGAGAGGGGGAAACAACGTCGAGGAAAACTAAGAGAGAGAGAAGGACGGATGAAAGCGAAGGGTAGTGGGCGAAGGAGGGCGTAACGAGCCAGCTCCGAGGGCGCCAAGGCGAATCTGGCTCAGACGGAAGGAGGTAGAGTCGCACGCCGCGGCCAGAAGAGTGCGGGAGAGTTTCCGGATAGGGTCGCCTTTATAGCCGCCCTCGGCGGCAGCAGCAGCAACAGCAAGCATCCCGAGCTTATCTTGGACCAAGGCCAGGCGTGGCGGAGATGAGGCGGGTCGGCGACGGCAGCGTCTTTCGTAGTGTGCACTGCATGCACAGACGACGTCGCTTCGCCCGGCCGCATCGGCATGCGCACTTCGGACTGGCCCCTTTGATAAGTGAGGAGGAGAGAAGATGCAAATAGAGAGGAAAGATGGAAAAAAGTGCGAAGCTAGCCAGATTTCGGCTTATATCGAGCTTCGAACCTGCTCCGAGATTGCCGGTGAATTGATGATCAAACACGGTTGAGGCCGCGTCGTCTTTTAAAGAAGCGACGGAGCAGGAGCGTTTTCACAAGCGCCCGAAGGAAATCAGTATTTCGCTAAGCTGGAATGGACGTTTCGGATAGGAAAAGGACATCTGCTGCGAAGGAAAGCAAGGAGAGACGAAGACTCGATGGTGAGATAAAAAAAAAAAATTGGTTGCTTCGCACGGAAGGCGCATGCCGAGGCCTGTTTAAGACATACCGAAGGACTTGATAAGACGCGCCTACGCAACGATGGTTCTGTATCGCTGGCCGTGGCGCCAACGACGATCGATACAGAACAGTACAAGTTAAATAAGAAAGGAGGAGCGAAATGAGAAATACAAATGCAGAGAGGTAAGATGCAGTGACAAAGATATAAAACTGTACAGCGTAATTTTGGAACTTTGCACAGCTTACGAGAGAAGTAAAATGGCCAGCCAAGAAAAACAAAATGAAGAATACAAGAGAGAAAACGCAGCTCGGTCGATCGTATAGTATACTCAGCACTGGAATACGACGACTCACACACATACGCATGTAAACGCAGGTTTCTTCTTCCTGTCGCTGCTGAAACACGTATAAAACTGCAAAGCAAATGTTCATGTACTGCTCCCAGACATTGCTGCAGGGGAAAAGCTATAGCCAAGTAAAAGGTGTGTGCCTGAGCTGTTGCAGGCACGCTGTTCGGCAAGTACGTGATAACGGAGCAAACGGTTTACCATCTCCACTGCGTCGCTTACAAACGTGAGCGGAAAAAAAAAAAAGAGACTGCACTGAAAACTGGCCGCGCAGAAATTGGTTGCTGATTTACAACCTGCCCGAAACGTGGTCCGAGGCCTCCGACGAAGTATTCGCATCTGTGTTCCAGCTTGCGGAGTTGGTGTTAGAGGAGCATCGCTGGCTGGTCTTGGCAGACGCCGAGTATATATACTGACGGCGCTTCCATCGGCGCTTGGACCGCTAACACCTGCGCTTTCAGCTTTCTGTTCAAGGTTGAGAGTTATGAAAAAAGAGGTTTTCCCCGGCTCGATTTCAGCAAGATTTAACGCTTAAGAAAGTACCGCGAAACTTTCACAGTAAGGCCAATATAACCTTATCAGCACCGCATGAATAGAAAACAAATGACGGACGATTTATCGCGGTTAGGCCAACTGCGAATTAGGTGCGCTAGTACTTTAGTTTTCGTTTCAGTTTCGGGTCGAGGCTCGGTTTCCAAGGTCAAGCATGCGTCAAAGATTGGCGAAATCGTACAGTGGGGGCCTTGGCGCTTTAGAGCAGTAGAACTGAAGGGGACGCTTAAACTCAGCCGATAGCGTTAATGGGTTAGTGCTCATATTTATGCATAATTGTTCATTCCCTACTTTAAATTCGAAGGTCACAGAGAATCCCCATGTCCCTCCTGGCGCAGTGGTGCAGCGGTTAAGCGATGCGCCACTGCCCCGGAAGGTGGCAGTTTCAAACACAACCCCCGATGGGGCTTAACGAGACCCAACCTCTCGCGACTGATCATTAAATGAACTGCCACCAGCCAGGGTGGGCAGTTTTCTCACAATGGCAGGTGGACAGGTGGGTGCCACCCAGGCGGGTGACATCCTGCCACCCAGGTCTTCAAGGTGGAAGAAGGAGCGCGCTGAAAACGGTTAAGCGGCTGAGTGGTAGGTCTAGTACTAGCGTACTAAAATTCGTCTTGATATCGCCAGGATGTCTTCGTGTGCTGCTGTTCTTATTTTGACTCCACTGTCTCTCCAACGTGCGTCTTTTTTTTTTTTTAATTCAAGAAGCGTTCCGTGAGGCATAAGTTGAGGAAGAGGAAATGGAATGCATGAGATAGAAAGTTAAAAGAAGAAGTGAAGACCAGTTTCGCCGAGGTAGTCGTTGCTGGTGAACTGATTGTTCATGGTACACTTCAGATAGTCACATGAAGAACACACCCCGACGCTAGCGAATATGGTTGGTTTGGTTTGGTTTGGTTTATGGGGTTTAACGTCCCAAAGCGACTAAGGCTATGAGAGACGACGTAGTGGAGGGCTCCGGAAATTTCGACCACCTGGGGTTCTTTAACGTGCACTGACATCGCACAGTACACCGGCCTCTAGAATTTCTCCTCCAAAGAAATTCTAGCCGCCGCGGCCGGGATCGAACCCGCGTCTTTCGGGTCAGTAGACGAGCACCATAACCACTGAGCCACCGCGGCGGCGCTAGCGAAAATGATAAGAGAAGGTTCGACTGAATTATTACAGCACATTTATTACACTAGTGTTACAATCAAAACTGTAACACCATCCGTAAATGATCAACGTCGGTAAAATATGCACTGTACAAACAACTTATTAACAAAAAATAAAAATAAAATACAGTTCCTGCGAAATCGAATGTACTCATGACCACCCTGTTACCGGAGCTGTGAAGATGCCGCAGCGTCTAACAACCCCGTGGTTGCTTCTCGCCTCTAGTATGCTTTAGTTCAATAAGTTTTTCGATCACCTTCGTTGAACTACGTACACAGGTGAACACATTTAACCTGTGTGTGTCACACTGCAGTACAGTATAAACCGAACACGGGACAAAGACGCAATACAGGGCAGCCGAGGGGTGAAGAGTTCGTCATCGTGGCATTGCAGTCAGCACTTGCGCGACGTTACGCAAATCCAGACGACGCCCTTTGTTCCCAGCGCACGTAGCGAGCGGAGGGCCCCACTTGAACAAAGCTTCACTGGGCTTTTCAATCACCTGCCTCCTCTCCGGGCTTCATTGCCTCCTCTCTGCCCCTGGCTGCCGGCCCGTTGCCAGGGCAACAGACGACCACTGTGCAGGACAATGACGCCATGGTGGTCGCGGCATGAAGGCCGCACCGACGGCCTGTATATACAGTGGCGGAGCATACGCCTCGTGTGCGATAGGTGGGGGTTCGAATCTCGATACCGCCCGTGACCTAGCGAGTTTTTAATGGCCCCTATAAAAGGGTCTATAAATAGAATTTTTAGAGACACTATTGTCTTCCTACAGATATCTATTTTTGTCTATTCATAGTCTATAGACTGTCCACAGGAAAAAGTCTACGAAAAATGTATGGCCATTAATCTATAGATTGTCTATAGACTGTCTATAGCATTTGTATTCCTTATAGACTGTTCTCTAAGATTTATCTATAGAGAGTCTATAGACTTTATAGAGAGAAGCCTATATGGACAGTCTGTAGACTGTCTAAAAACATTTCTAAGGGGGGCTCCATCATACTTCTTTCAGGTTCTTAGCTTTCATATTCTTGAAACTCTTGGAAAAGGCAGCACTAAAATTTATCTCTTCTGATCTGTTTTGGCGCAATTATCAAAGAGCGAATAAAGAAAAAAAAAAGAGCTAAGGAAGTCTAAAGGTTTGCACTGTTCTGTGGAGTTTACGGAATACACCAGTCATGATGATTTGTTGTGCGGTGATTATCTCGCTTGGCAACTGCGTTCGGCCACACTGGAAATGATCGAATGGCACCACCTCCATTTCTGCTCCTTGTGAGCTTGGATATGCAACGAGGAAATGGTGACACATCATATTGATGGCGAGCTTTTGAGGTGGCGACATCACTTTACAGTATTAACACTGCTCGGGCTGTTCAGACCAGCCGGACTGACGCTGGACATCTCATTTTATGCAGGTCTTAATTTCTTCAGCATGATGGCGCTGATTGGCGCGGGTCTTCTAGTCATCTGTGCACCTCCAACCAACACTGAGGTCAATCTGAGTCGTATGCGTGTAGGACTACTCGCACAGAATTACCGACCAATGAATGATAAGTATTCCCTGTTTCTGCCACGCACCGCGCTGGATTAGTGGTTATGGCGTTCAGGCGAACGAATTCACGCCGATGCGGCCGCATTTTGATGGAAGCGTAATGCAAAAAGACGACCGTGTGTTGTGCGATGCCACTGCTCGTTAAAGAACGGAAGGTGGGTGGTAGAAATGAATCCGGTGCCCTCCTCCAGTACGGTGTCTTCCATAGCCCATAAGCAGATTTGAAAACAACTCAACACAGCAAAACACAACTCACTTTAACGCAACACAAAGCAACACAGCATGACCGAACAGAGCAGAACTCAACACAACCCAACACTACACTGCGCAACACAACACGACACTACACAACACAACACAACACTACACTACACTGCTCTGCACAGCCCGACACAACACAATAAAACACAACACAGCATAACATAGTACAGTACAGCACATAATAATATAGTACAGCACAGCACAGCACAGCACAGCACAGCACAACACAACACAACACAACACAACACAACACAACACAACACAACACAACACAACACAACACAACACAACACAACACAACACAACGCAACGCAACGCAACGCAACGCAACACAACACAACACAACACAACACAACACAGCGTTTCTCTATCTGCCTGAGTGCGTGTGAGCCTCCACCACTCTCCATAGCGCGCAGGTTGTGATCGCGAACGACGCACAGACTTTTTACTCATTATTGTTATTTATTGTCTGGTTTTAGTTCTGAAATGTAGCCGCCATTATATAACTGGTGCCACCATCTCCATTCAGTTGCCCCTCGTCATACTCAAGAAAACGAAATAGTAACACACCCTTGTGTCGATATACGAGCTACCGCATGATTTCAATTTCACTACCTTTATTTTCTTTTTCAATCGAGGGAGCGTCGAACAAAGGAAGGAATTTTCCTCAGCTTAGGCATACGTGCATTCAGGGCTTCACCTTTTGCTCTTCTTTAACAAGATTACCATAGGGCAGAGTGGTATGCCAAAAATCACCGGGGTGCTCAATTCCGCGAAATACCGCGTTTCTATAATGAAGCGGCGCGTGTTGATGCTCGCAGGAAATTTCGAGCCTTCTCCATTGGTTATATACGTATGTCGCCTGCAGGACATTCACAATTTCGTTCATACCTCCCCACATGAATCGCTTCAAGTGCGCCGCATTATGCTCGGATTCCGCGCAAATGGAGCTATTTTCTTCTACAAAGCCATGCTTATGTGCGCTACACACCATTCGCCGAAAACGAGCCGTTGCTCCCCCCCTCTTACTGCCACCACCAAACACGCGGGCAAACTCTGGGCGCCACTAAAATCGGTGCAGCATTGTCTGAGGTACACGCACGCATGACTTCGGTTGCTATGGGGACTGACTCCGAAAACTGTTAGCTCGTATGTATGCAACATGATCATGAATCTCTTTATCAGCTTCTCTGGGTGTTGCGAAGTTGCGAACACGCTTCAAGAATTCAGAGCCCGATCACGCCAAGCGACAAAATTTTGGCTCGTACCGCAACCACGCTCACTGTCCGGATTTGGCGACGCGAACGAGCGTAAACGATAGGATTCCCTCCGATGCGGCGACGGGGAGCTCCAAGAGACCCCCCCCCATCCACTCGTGGTGTTCTCGCGAGCCGAGAAGGACAAATTGAAGCCGGCGTCGTCGCCGTCGTCCCCGTGCCTGTTATCGCATGCGCATACGTCGCGCGGGCCTGAATGCCCCCTAAGGAGGAAGCCCTTTCAGCCCTCGGTAGGGGCCCGATGACAGCCTCTATAGAAAGGGGGAAGGGGGCCTCTCTCGACGCCCGGCGGTCCGTGATCGAGAGGACGGCTCCAGACAGACAGTCGCGGTCCGCAAAAGGACAGGCACGCCTCGTGAATGGTGCGACCGCCGTCAATGGCGGTGGGGAAGAGAAGAGACAGCCGGGGCCGAGGCCTGGGGAGGGGGGTCGAAACGGAAAAACGGCCTTGCCCCACTGCCGGCGGTCGGCGAGGAGGAGGGTTCAGAATTTTCTTTGCTGTTTGCTGCCGGCTCTTCCACGTGATGACAGAGAGGAGACGGCTATGCGCGTTTTCCTCGCACAAGAGCGTGCGTGTTCAATTGTGTGTGCATGCGTGTGACAGAGAGGGCAGAAAAAGCTGTACGATTGTGTGCGCGTATGTAGGTTCAGATGTGAGTGTCCGTGTCTGTGTATTTCTTGTGTTTATCTCTTTGTGAGCGCGGGATATGGAAGAGAACCGTATACGCGTGTGTTTACTAGAGTGTTTCTACGAGTCTGAAAGCGTCCCGTGGCAATGAGTGGGACACGGCGAGTTGTTTCCTTCCCTGGCACTATGCCTCTTGGCACTCGTCGTGACACAAACCTCCCGGCAGGAGGGGCGGGCTGTCGGAGCATTCTTCGTCGAAAGAGACTGGCTCTCGACCGTCCTGCAGGCGGCAGCTCGCACAAACAACGTTTGGAAAGCAACGTCTGTCTACCGATGCAGCGGGGATCGCGGCAGAGCCGGCCATTCCCGCGTTAACAGCGGAGTTAACAGCGTTAACACTGCCTCAGCCGCTCTGCCCTTCGGGACAGACGCACAATCCGAGGAAGAGATGTAGAGAAAGAAAATACTTTATTTCAAGGTCAAACTAAGACCTACAGGTGTTCTTTCGGTATTTCCCCACCGGGAGCACGATGGCAATGGAGGTTTTTAACTCGACAGTATTAGAGGCCCCGTTACGAAGAAAATCCGGTGTCGACGTTGTGTGATAGAGTGGTGTAGGGTCGCCCAGGCAGCCACCCCCGAAGAACCAACCTACGTGGGCAAGCTAGGTCACGTGACCTTGGCGGGTCTTCACATCCTACCCACCGGACTGTGAGCAAACTAGCCACCCTGGCAGGCGGTAGTTAAATTAATGGTTGATCGTGAGAGGTTGCTCGGGAATGGCAACTTTGGTCGCACAAGACCCACCGGTGACAGCATCTGCCATCGCAGGGCAGCGGCGCATCCCTTAACCACTGCGCCATTGCACAAGAACCGGTATGAGGAATCCCAGGGAGATATTACGGTAAAGTTGAGAACGACCAATTTCGCATATACGTATGGGCATTAACCCATTAACTCTACCGCTTAATATCGTTAAGACAGAGTTTAAGTGCACCCTCCAATTTTTTTACGCAGTGAGCGAAATCTGCCACGTTCACATGTTGTTAGGCACAGTACGACAAACCGTCACCTTGTAGACAGGAATAAACCTAACAACAACACGTCATCGTTAATGGGCGCCGTGTTGAAAAGGACGCACGTCTATAGGCGTGTTAGACTGTCTAGACGCGAGGGGGCGCATCTTTCCAGCACTAAAACTTTCCTTTAAGCTGGATAACGAGCAAGTAAAGAAAGAAGAAGTACAATTGCGATGCGTTTAGGCTCTAGGGCGAACACGCTGATGGTAATACACAGACTAGTTGGGGCGAGGGGGAGAGGGGGGAGGGGCAACGTACGTCTACTGCTGGTCAAGTACTGTTAAGCCCACTATGAAAGCTGTAACCGGACGCAACAGGAAAAGAAAAAAACTCGGCAGTGCACTCGAGTGACTAGAGGGCGTCACAAGTGGGAAGCGGTGTAAGCGTCAGTGCTGCCTAAACGGCCCGCTGCGAGCTCCTGATTATAAGCCGATGGATTTTTCTGTATTCCGTGAGGGGCTCACGCAACCGCTATGGTAGACTTCCAACTAAGAGTGTCCGGAAAGCCCGAAGGAAGAAGAGCTTGGAGGGAGAAAGGGGGGGGGGGGGGGGCGGGCGGGGGGGGGGGGGGGGGGGCGTATAAAAACCTGCAAAGTTACCTGTGTGGAGATGGGATGCTGCGAGAGATATTGAAAAAAAAAAGCTAGATACTATGGCAGTAATATATACTTTACCAGCTGGTGCGATTCCGCATCGGCACCTGGTGACGAGCAATGCAGAGCGGAGTCTATTTTTCCTGCATAGTTTTGGTGCATTGCGACAAAGAGTAACACCCTTGTTTTTTTTTTTACTTTTCTTGTGTTTTTTTTTGTGATGTATCAGTCAGAGAAAACGGCTGTCGAGAGATCAAACCTTGAACGATGTATCAGTATAACTTGCAGTCAGCGATGGGGCAAGTGGCGTGCTGAGACTACGGCGAATTCGACTGCTATGATTAAGCTTAACCATGGTAAAGGTGGCGCACCTCAGTGAGTCGCTGAAGCAGTTGAAGCTCCAAGGAAAACGTTTATGAGTTCGTCAGAGGTGAAAAAATAATAGGCACAAAAGTTAGATAGTGGGGTTGCGAGCGCTGACGAACACGATAGCGGTGTAGAGCTGTCATTTTTTTCATTTTCATGTTTCCGGCAAATTATCTGTAAATGTAAGGCCTTTTTATTTGTGAATTGAGGCCTAACTAATACTGCTAGGCTCTTTAATTATTGAGAGGCGCGCAGTCCACCGTAAGTAACATCCATATCAGATTTTATAATTTCGAAAACGCGCTTGCCGTCTGTGCTGTGGTCCAACAAATTCTGGCTGTTTCGAAAAGTTGTGTGCTAGAGAGGTTGTTTTTTCTGCAAGCTTCTCGAAAGCGCATGTATTTTGGCGCGATGTAGCCAAAATTTGTTGGGCCACAGCGCCAAAGGTAACTGCATTTTGGAAGTTTTAAAAACTGATACGGATATTACTTACGGTGGGCTACACACCTCGCAGTGATTAAGGTGCTAAACAGTAATCGTTAAAAAATTAAGCATTCAATATTAGTTAACCATCCTACTAGTTAGCACGTCTTAGCTGTATTCTGATGTGCTACACAGCTGGCAATGCTGTGCCGAAAAAAAGCGCTCTTCTAACTCAAAATGAGTATTTTTGAAAAAATGTGCGATGTGTTAGGTTAAACACGCTATATATTGCTACGAGTAGTAGCCTCAGTAGACTATGACGCCAACTTACTGGGATTTTGTTTTTGCATAGGAGCGTGTACAGTATAGTATTGAACCCCGTGATCGCGATAATGAAAGTACGCAGGAGCAGGCAATATATTGGGAAGCAATTAATCCTGGCCACGTTTATTGCTATCACTTTTGTCGTCTCGATCCCTTACAGAAGATAGACTCGACGTTAAGTCACAAAGAGGTTTTGTGAAGCTCGAAATAAGTGACATCAATGACGTCTGAAGCTGCGCTTCCAGGCCCGGCACTCATTTTGCCTTGCAGGTACGGCCTCGATGCGCAGCTTTCATAAAACTGGCCAGCTGATCTGTTCTTGCCATACGTATGAAGTACGCATTTTTGCCAGATATTGTAAAGTGCACCAACGACACACACGGGAAATGAACCCGTGACCAACGCAATGAAGAATTTTATGTGTTCTTGGTTCGAAAATTGCGCGTACTCAAAATTATTCAAAGCGTGCACTTTACCTGGGGGCGCGATCAAACATTTTTGTTCAATGCCGTGTTAGCGCGAAGAAAGCTGTGAACCTCCTGACAGCATTTCGCTGGTTGACAGGTTGAAATCGAAGTTTATTCGCTCTTCGAGGGATAATGGAATCTAAAGGAATCGAGAAAATAAAGCTTCCGGGAGCCTGAGTCTTAATTACTGGAAGTATGACAGCCTGTACTCCAACTGAATAACACACAGCACGCACACACACACGCACACACACATACGCACGGACACGCACACTCGCACGCACACACGTACACACACGCACGCAGGTACACACACACACCTTAAACAAATCAGGGAAGATGCAATGAAAGCAACATAATAACACGCAACATATAATTTAACGCAGAGCATCCTGGCTAAATTGAACATAGAAAGCACATTATGCAAGGAGTAAGAAATATAGTGCAGTCAGAATAGCACATTATGAAATATGCCATTACATAAACACAAAGTGACACGGTTTTTACTTTCGATGGAGCCCGAAGGCGTTGACGCTGCCCCGTCTCCGGCCCGTCCGCGTGCAATGAATGGGCGATGTTTGCGCAGTGCTCCTCCTTGATTCGCTTTCCCGTACCGGAGATAAGAAACGTATGTGTGCCGAGTTCAGCGAGCGAGCTGGCGCCATGCAATGCTGCGTCCGCCGGCGATTACACATGGAGATGCTCTCGTGGAAGGGAGTGGGCAGCGGAGGTGGCCCGGACACACACACCCAGCAACCTGCTGCTCCTTGCACGAGCCGTGCATCCGTGGCTTCTTGATGAACGCACGTTGCCTTAGTTGGGCGCCGGGCTCGGGGAGCTGCCCTGCCCATCCACTTAGCGAAATTACTTGGCAACGCTGCATCTGTTGCGAAGCGCGAACAGAAGCCTCGCACCCCGCCCACCGCTACCAGGAGGCCTGCCGAGCGCCACCCCGTTTTATGCGCACGGACGCATACCTTCAGCGTCGTCCGTGCTCGCTTTTAATTCTCTCTTTCGCGTCTTCTCACTTACGTTTTGTTTTCTTTTTGCCCGCGAAAACCCGATCAACGGCGTGCGTCTATGCTTCTGCGCGCTATACGCTGCAGCCGCCACTCGTTAGTTGCGCGTCACAAGAATAAATGACGCCTGGCGCACGACTTCGTGTCCAGCTCAGCTTCAGATAGGAACCTGCCGCAGAAGCAGAAACGAGGAGAAAGAAAAAAAAAATGTGAGGGGCGACGATCGAAAGCGACCCGTGCAATAGAAGCGCAAGGCTTGCTGTGCGCTTTGCCCTAGCGATTGTGAACGCGTACACTGCACGTAAACACGAATATGCCTCTATGGGAGTAAAAAGGTAATACACTCTAAACAGATGGGAGTAAATGCGTCCTCTAGCGCACACCCTTTAAAAAAGGGAGTCCACTAGAGGAGAGAGCACTCCTTTTTACTCCCATATAAGTGTATTCGCGTTTAGAGTGTAGGTAGAAGTAGTAAAGGGGTGTGCTAAAGGACAACTTACTCCCTTTTACTCCTTTATGTTCAGAGTGTAATACCCGTGCCACACGCGCACAAGAAATGGCAGTAAATGCTTAAGGCCTTAAGTTTGTTAATGCCATTATTTTCGGAGTTGGTGCTACACGTCCACTTTTAATGCCATTATCGAAAGTGACGATGACGATAACGCTTGCAAGGTAGTCAAAAGTTTCATCTTAATATAAACATTCCTAATGAGCAGAATATATCGGGAATGATGTTCAAATGTAATGTAAAAATGATTTTCCAGAAAATACGGCTGTTCCTGCTTTACAAGTCGAAAAAGTAGCCATAAACTCGCATGTCAGCACATAAGTCGAGAGTACCAGTCAATAAGGCTGGTTAAAATGGCGCTCTTCGCATCGAAAATGCGGTTTAGGTGCCTCATCTGGCTGAAAGTTAAGAATTAACCATTTTATAGTGGGCTAGGCAGTTGTAACTGACAAAGCTGCATGCTTTTCTGCGTGTGGAATGGGAACGAGAGTACACATTGCACGGGCGAATGAGTTGTGGCGAACTCAGTAGGTCGCGAATGGCAGTAAGGCTAATGCCATTAAATTTATGCGTGTGGCACCGCACGAATGCCATTAAAACTTAAGGCAGTAAGCACTTAATGGCATTAAATCTGTCCATGTGGCACGGGTATTAGGGTCTTAAACATCGTGCGCGCGGCTTCGATGAAACGGTGAATACGCGAAGGTGGCCGAGGAAGGAACAAATCACGGTGGCATCGTTTTGTGGTTCATTAGCAGGAATTCGGGTCAACGCCCGGCCAGTGCCGCTAAGCCTAACTGTCTGTCATGTTCTCTTCTGCAGCCAGTCGGTCATTTTCTTTCTTTCTTAAGTCACAGATGACGTGAACGCGCTATCTGCTAATCATTCAAGGCTATGCGCCACGTGGTTACAAAACAGGGAATTAGAAGCACTTATCTCGAATTCCTACCGTGCATGGAATGTTTAGAATTTATGTGGCCGATTTGCATTTTTCAGTGATTTTTTTGCATGCGCGGTAAGACTCGAACTGTCCAGCTCTGTAAGTAGTAAAATGAGTTAAAATAGAGCCGACTTTTTATGACAGTTAAAGAAAATAACTTAAAGTTCTTTAAAAGTTTAGCGTCATATACGGCTGAGAAAAACGTCAGTGAATCGACTGAATTGATGCCGGGTTACTCGAACGCTGAAGAAAACCTGCGTCTTAGCCTTTTTCTTTGCGTAAAACTCCCGGCAGTTCGAGGGGAGTGCAAATGATTAATGAATTATTACGTCGAGAGAGCGACTATGCAGCGCGATCGACGTAATAAAACGGTCCGGGTTCATTTCGATCAGCGGCGCGGCTCGTTAACGTGTCCCGAATTAGCCTTACACAGCCGCTTTCCATTCCGCTTTCAAATTAATTCGGTGGCCGCGTTCAGGTTCGAAGCTACGACCTCGCGCTCTGCTTCAGACTGCCATAACTTCGAACGGCGTGTGCTCGACGGACACGTAGCAGAGTCTACTACCGCACCTGATTTGAAAGAAAAAGAACAAGAAAAAAATTTCGCATTCTTCGCCTTCGGGCGCAGTTTCAGAAAACAAGTTGCGCTCCGCAGCTGCAATCAGGCATAGCGACCGAATCTGTTGAGTTCTGCTCTTCCAGCTGCCTGTGTAGTTAGTGACTCTCGCAGTCGCCAGGGTTGGCCGGCGCGCCGATGGATTTCCATAGCACGCACGCGGCCGAGCATTTGCGATAACATTCAGCGCGGATCACCTTGAAACGCCACGCATGAGAGATGCCCATCCGTGAGCGGCTGCCTCTACCGCCTCGTATCTCCTGCCGGGTGTTCTTTCTGCCGAAGCATCCGAAGCATGAGCAAAGAACGCAGCAAGGACAAGGTTTCCTGTGTGTGTATATATATATATATTCGGGAGGTGTTGGGTTCGATCCCCAGTGCCGCCGGGTACCCTACGACAATATATATATATATATATATATATATATATATATATATAAGGGATAACAAAATCTTCAAGGCAACTGATTAAAAATATAATAAGTTGGGGAAGTCACATTGAAAAACTTAACAGATTTATTCAACGTTTCGACCAGGGACTGGTCTTTTTCAAGAATCAAAAGACCAGTCCCTGGTCGAAACGTTGAATAAATCTGTTAAGTTTTTCAATGTGACTTCCCCAACTTATTATATATATATATATATATATATATATATATATATATATATATATATATATATATATATATATATATATATATATATATATATATATATATATATCAGCCAGTGTGCCCTTCTCTGCTGTCATGTCCAGTATTCTCAGACGAAAATTTTCAAAATTGTAAGATACTGTTATATGCAGAAAATTCGTTGTTTTAAAGTGTTTCAATCGATCGCATCGAACAATTGACTACCATAGAAAACCAATAAGAAATGTTTTTGATGATAGTAAGAACGTTAATAGAAAAAAATTCAGGACTGGCGTCGAGTGATATGTGGATATATTGATTCTTATTAGTGAAATCTTACCGTATATTCAAAATTGCGTACATAAACCGCTTCCCGCTCAAAAATGCTTTTGTGCAGAATTGTTGGGTATGCCACGCACGCTGTTTAGGATTCTCGCTTCTATGAATGATTCCTCGTCTAAAATTTCTTGCTATTCTTTCTATTATTGCTGACGTCTTTCGTTGCTGTGTTTTGCGCCGCATCTTGTAAGCATGCCGTTCTGCGATTACGTTGCGCGTTCACTTTTTCTTTAGCTTAAAACGTCTGTTTTTGTGCATTTTGTTCACGTTCGTCGAAAATATACTAGGCGGCGCCGCTATCAAGCACCGAACTCACCTTTTGCTCACGTCAGTAAAAAAATACAAGAGGGCAAGCAATGCATTTTAACGAATGGAATTTTATTTCCTAATCTGTGATTTTCGTTTTTGCATTTTGGCATCGTTTGCCTTCGATGTAACCGCCTATAGCTAACTCTTGGAATGTACCTACGTTCTAAGCCTAGCTTGTTTAACACGTATAGTGATGATAGACGTACGGATTATAGACAATGATAGACAGCACCCGTACTGTACATTCTCTTATCTCTCTGTTCGTCTTTCTTCAGCGCTGCTGAACTTTACCTTCATTAAGAATGTTGAAAACAGCCCGGACACTAGTTTAATTATCATCGTGTATACTCTGGTTGGTGTAGTTTCTTCGCTATCCTTCAATATACCTGCTAATAAAACGTTGCGTTTAAATGAGGGGAGCGCTTCGCGCAAGCAGTGCGTTGGCAAATTAGAAAGACATGTTTCATGGTGTATTGTGTGACTTTTCAGCAATGTACCAAAACATGCCACTTTGCTACTCGCCTCAAACTACTCGCTACTTTGCTACTCGCCTCATTTTAACTCCGAACGTACCTAGCTGCATGCCACACGAAGAGGCTCAGGGAGCAACATTTTCAGAAAGGCGCCGAGGTCCGAATTGATAACTATAGAGAACTGAGAGATTTTTACGTTCAAATGGCAGGCGTCTTTATCTTTTATCTGGGGTATTCGCGGCCGTCACGAATTCCGCGGCTATCATTCTCGGCGAAAGAGAAAGGGTGCTGCCGAGCCTGACCTCTTTTTCACGACGCCGTACATATATATATATATATATATATATATATCGCCCCCACCCCTATGACCTGAGACACCTTGACCCACTTATGATATTTCATAGCGCGTTCTGCTCGGGCGCACCGGGGAAATTCTTCAGTTAGGCTAAACGCCGCCGGTCTTTCCATAAGTTTGTAAATTTTTAGGTTAGTGAATTGTTAAGTACAAAAATAAAAGTTAACGCTACGAGTCACACTCTATAGTCGAGGGTTCCGGAGGAATCTTAGATTAAATTCCAGTCTCATAGATAAATTGATTAGGCTACGTTTAGGTTACATTACCCCGGATTAAATTACAGACGTTAGCCCACATCTGCACCGCACTTTAAATACCTGTAAAAACACTGGTGCCTCCAAAAAAAGGAGAAACGCGCAGCTACTTTGTCAAATTGTGAACTGACTTGTAGTGCATTTATCTGTCAACCCTGTCTCATTTCTGAATGCGTTTTGTCATGTCTGTGCAAAAGGCTGCAGTTTCATTTTGTATGCTCTTGTTTGCATTAGTGAAACATTTTGTTTTTTTTTATGTATGACTTTTGAAAAGTTTATTATCTGTGTATGCACTCACGGTCGCGCGCTTAGTTTCTGTGACGCATGATGCCCGCTGTGCCTGGTAGTGATTTCCTGTACTTAGCCAAGCTGCACAAGCAGGTTTCGTCCAGGAAACCTCCCCGACATATCTGGCAAATAAATCTGAAATGAATGGACCTGAATTTCTACCATCTCGGTTTCTTAAAGATGTCTCGAAATATCGGCGCTCTTGCATTTTTGCCTCGATTGAAATGGGGCCGCCAGCGTTTAATTAAACGAAATGCAACTTCACTGTTGTATCTGAAACGAAGGCGTCAATCGCAATATTGCTAAGAGGGTGATGTCCTTCGATATCATTCAATCACTCAATCATTCAATCACTCAATCGATCGATCGATCGATCGATCGATCAATCAATCAATCAATCAATCAATCAATCAATCAATCAATCAATCAATCAATCAATCAATCATCTTACTGTGCCAATCAGCTTGACCAGTCTGTTCGAAGCGAAAGTGCAGTCAAGTTTCGGAACCAATGAAAAACCCGTGCTCCGTTGAAAACGCAACCTTCAATACCTTTTTCTAACGCGTGAGTGTTAAAGGCCCCATGTAGCAGAAAAACCGGCGTCGGTGTTGTCGGGCAGCGTGGCCAAGTATTTAGGCGTAACCAGCTGGTTCGTGACGTCACAACCACATGACCTCGCGCGCGTTACCCTAACACCCCCGTGCGATCACATGCTCCGTCAACGCACAGAACCAGCACGGTGAGGGACATAAATCGGTGCTTGGCATTGGTCACAAACGTCTTAAGGACGTCTGTATATGCAAAGTAAAGTAAATGGACAGAAAATAAATTATGAATTAGGTGGGATTCGAGCCCACGACCCTTGGATAGCGAGACGGGCACACTAACCATAGGCCACGGACGCTCGTCGGCTTAAAGGTGCACTGAAGAGGATTCTGAACTTGTCTTTTTGCCGCGGGAACTCGATCTACCCGTTCCTAGCATTCTTAGAGACAGTGGCTTATTGCCCTGTGTGGCCGATTTCCCCAATTAAATCGAATTAACGTCCGGCTCCCGCCTTTTTTTTAAATTCTGCCTCGTACGGTGGGCGGAGTCGACCAACGCGTGGAGCGCCTTTCACCCAGTCCCGTGGAGGCTTTGCTTTCGCTTTATTTTGTTTTTTAGGTTTCCATGAATAAATGTTTCATTCACAGATAATATAGCCGCAAAATAAGCCCGAAGAAATAAAGATACGCGCGGACTATTTGCTACTACGGACTACTACGTATTACTCCTCCGATGGCAGAGCGGCAAGCCGCCACGGGACTGGGTGAAAGGCGCTCTACGCGTTGGTCGACTCCGCCCACCGTACGAGGCAGAATTCAAAAAGAAAAAGGCGGGAGCCAGGCGTTAATTCGATTTAATTGGGGAAATCGGCCACACAGGGCAATAAGTCACTGTTTCTAAGAATGCTGGGAGCGGGTAGATCGAGTTCCCGCGGCAAAAATACAAGTTCAGAATCCTCTTCAGTGCACCTTTAAGCGGGATAGAGGTGTACCTGGTGAATAGTGGTCTTTGGCTTGCTGTGATGTCTTAAGGACATGCACTGATGCGTGGATAGTTAACCGTGACTATGCTAATTAGCCATTAGGTAATTAAACCAGATTATTTCGATTTCTGATATGGTTTATTGTACTTCAACGTTATGATGCGTGCATGTGTGATGCACCGACGTGTACGGTGTGGTTCGGACATCACTGATCGACTAAAGAAAGAGAGGTATAAACCCGCTGCGAGGGAGGACAGGCTACTCCTTTTTTACTCCTATATAGGCGTATTCGTGTTTTGAGTGGCTACCCCCGCGAACGTTTACCGATACATTTCGTTGGTCCCTGAGGTGTGCAGCCAAAAGCTTTGTGTTTCAACTTGACCGTTATAGACGTTTCCCAACACCGAACCAAGGCGAGAGAAATTAACGGACACAATTACGCTCTCGGGATTTAAAAAATTTCCCGAACAGCAGCAACTAAAATCAAATACGGCTGACCAAATGAAACAGAGGGAAGAGAAAGTGCAGAACAAAAATGATAAGTGAAAGGCGGTAGGGAAGAACGGAAAGCTGCCTTTCGGAAACGGCGGGTCAGTAATGGCCCGGCGCACATCGACTTCTCGCTCATGCTGCGGCCAGCGAGATCTTGATTAGAAAGGCCGGATTCGGGCAGGAAATAGAAAAAAAAAGATAGAAAAGTGGGACGAAAACCTCTCTCGAACCGGTAACGAAGGTCTTCGACGATGATTCTCGTCATCAGTTAGGACCGGGCGTCGTATACGAGACGGGAGAACGGCGAGAGAGGGAAGGATCGGCAGAGCAAGAAAAAAAAATGATAAAGGGACAAAATAAAGGCAAGCAGCGGAAGCAGAGGGGCCCGTTAGGTGCAGAAATGCACTAACCTACCGCCGGTGGTTTGTGAATCTCGCGAGTATTAAGAATCAGAGCGGAACGAAATCAACTTGGGGCCGAGCTGTACAGCTCTAGGCAGACGTGGCGGGATATATAGAAATGCGAATGGGAAGGCGGGTTCTCTTCTGAATATAGTGAGCGGAGATGCGAGATCGATAATAAACGGTGCAGGGAAAGAAATTTTTTTTTTCCTTTGTTCCTCCTCAGGGTACTTTCTCGGTTTAACGAGAAACGGCGCCACGTTCGGCAGGAGTAATGGTGCGGTATTATTTCAGAAAGGGAAGGTAAAGATACAGATGTAAGAAGCGTAGAACAAATCTGATGTGGGTGGCACAGTTTTCGTTCTACACGCTTAGTGAACAGTATACGGGGCGGTGCTATACGCGGTATAGGTATGATCGATTAAAACTTGGGAGATGCTTTTTGATGCGCACCCAAGATATAAAGCATGCATTGTTGCGATGACGGTTTTGGCTGGAGATCAGCCTCCCGATGAGCACTGCAGCCCCTGAATGGGTGACTGTACGAAGTTTTTTTTTTCCTTACCATATATTTGCACATTGTCCTACTTCTGTAACTTTTGCTCAGAAGTTTTCTTGCAAAGAATTTCTTCAGGACTCTTGTATATAGAATATTCTTTCCGCGTCCAAGGCACGGTTTTAATGCAGTTATATTAGGAGGGCCATGAAGGCGAAAACTGTCCGGTGGCGTCTGCGTCTGATGCCTCTATCCGCCTTCGCGGCAGGTGGTGTTTAGGGGGATTTCCCTCTCTTGCGAAAAGTTCGAAACCACTCTAAGAGGGGCCTTTGTCTTGAAGTGTAAGGGTGATGAACTCGCTGATAATGATAGTGAGTGGGTGGGTGAGTGAGTGAGTGAGTGAGTGTCAGTGTGAGTGAGTGAGTGAGTGAGGCTGAGTGAGTGAGTGAGTGAGTGAGTGAGTGTCAGCCAGCCAGCCAGCCAGCCAGCCAGCCAGCCAGCCAGCCAGCCAGCCAGCCAGCCAGCCAGCCAGCCAGCCAGCCAGCCAGCCAGCCAGCCAGCCAGCCAGCCAGCCAGCCAGCCAGCCAGCCAGCCAGCCAGCCAGCCAGCCAGCCAGCCAGCCAGCCAGCCAGCCAGCCAGCCAGCCAGCCAGCCAGCCAGCCAGCCAGCCAGCCAGCCAGCCAGCCAGCCAGCCAGCCAGCCAGCCAGCCAGCCAGCCAGCCAGCCAGCCAGCCAGCCAGCCAGCCAGCCAGCCAGCCAGCCAGCCAGCCAGCCAGCCAGCCAGCCAGCCAGCCAGCCAGCCAGCCAGCCAGCCAGCCAGCCAGCCAGCCAGCCAGCCAGCCAGCCAGCCAGCCAGCCAGCCAGCCAGCCAGCCAGCCAGCCAGCCAGCCAGCCAGCCAGCCAGCCAGCCAGCCAGCCAGCCAGCCAGCCAGCCAGCCAGCCAGCCAGCCAGCCAGCCAGCCAGCCAGCCAGCCAGCCAGCCAGCCAGCCAGCCAGCCAGCCAGCCAGCCAGCCAGCCAGCCAGCCAGCCAGCCAGCCAGCCAGCCAGCCAGCCAGCCAGCCAGCCAGCCAGCCAGCCAGCCAGCCAGCCAGCCAGCCAGCCAGCCAGCCAGCCAGCCAGCCAGCCAGCCAGCCAGCCAGCCAGCCAGCCAGCCAGCCAGCCAGCCAGCCAGCCAGCCAGCCAGCCAGCCAGCCAGCCAGCCAGCCAGCCAGCCAGCCAGCCAGCCAGCCAGCCAGCCAGCCAGCCAGCCAGCCAGCCAGCCAGCCAGCCAGCCAGCCAGCCAGCCAGCCAGCCAGCCAGCCAGCCAGCCAGCCAGCCAGCCAGCCAGCCAGCCAGCCAGCCAGCCAGCCAGCCAGCCAGCCAGCCAGCCAGCCAGCCAGCCAGCCAGCCAGCCAGCCAGCCAGCCAGCCAGCCAGCCAGCCAGCCAGCCAGCCAGCCAGCCAGCCAGCCAGCCAGCCAGCCAGCCAGCCAGCCAGCCAGCCAGCCAGCCAGCCAGCCAGCCAGCCAGCCAGCCAGCCAGCCAGCCAGCCAGCCAGCCAGCCAGCCAGCCAGCCAGCCAGCCAGCCAGCCAGCCAGCCAGCCAGCCAGCCAGCCAGCCAGCCAGCCAGCCAGCCAGCCAGCCAGCCAGCCAGCCAGCCAGCCAGCCAGCCAGCCAGCCAGCCAGCCAGCCAGCCAGCCAGCCAGCCAGCCAGCCAGCCAGCCAGCCAGCCAGCCAGCCAGCCAGCCAGCCAGCCAGCCAGCCAGCCAGCCAGCCAGCCAGCCAGCCAGCCAGCCAGCCAGCCAGCCAGCCAGCCAGCCAGCCAGCCAGCCAGCCAGCCAGCCAGCCAGCCAGCCAGCCAGCCAGCCAGCCAGCCAGCCAGCCAGCCAGCCAGCCAGCCAGCCAGCCAGCCAGCCAGCCAGCCAGCCAGCCAGCCAGCCAGCCAGCCAGCCAGCCAGCCAGCCAGTTGCATAGACAGCGTAGCCAGCCAGTTGCATAGACAGCGTCTTTTTGTCTTTCTGATGTCTTTCTGAGCCGCAGCATACCAACCCTATAGTTTTCAACACCTATGTTCTGCGCGACACCATGCATACTCTCACTAGGTTGAAACACCTGTAATGAGGGTCCTTTAAAATCGTATTTCTGGACAGTATATTTCACAAACAGACTGAATTTGAAGACCATCCATGGGCTGAACAAATACTCCTGAGAGTGATTTTGAAAGCCAATTATGCATACTGCACGAATACAAACATGAAAATAGACGAATGCACGCAAGACCGCAGGGCAAAAGGCACAGAGCCAGCGGTACCACGTGATGAGTTTGCATAAGTATGCGCTTACGTTGATCAGAGGAAAAGATCACGAACAAACAGTATGGAGAAATCGCTGCGCCATCGACGGCGTTATCTCGGCAATACCTGGAAAGTCCACAGGCCAAGGCCGTGTTACTTGGAAAATGCCACAGAGGTAATGGTCCCCAACCACCAGAACACCTGGTGCGTAAGCCTTTAATGGATGGTAAACAATTTCTTTGCTTCGCGAGAGGAATTGGCATGACGAGGTGGGACGGAGGGAGGTAGGGCATCTGCCATGTTCATTACAAGCATGGAATAAGTATTAGCACATTTGGCAGCACCGGCCTTTTGAGAACTGACAGGCACTACTAAGCAATTAAGCAAACAAGGGAAGGGGAATGAGGGGCTCGTTATAAATATGAGAGAAGCCAACAGCCACAGAAACAGATTCGAACCCACGACCTCCGAATTCGGAGGTCGTGGGTTCGGATCCCACCGGCGGCATGTGGTTGTTTTTTCTTCTGCTTTTCTAATCAATTAGCTTTAAGCGACAACATATTCAGTAATATTCTTACTTGATCAACACCACAAAAAAAATTAATTAATTAAAAAATCCCCTGTGCTCCTTGGTTTCTGTGGCTGTTGGCTTCTCTCAGGCACTACTAAGGCTCGTTCGTCAGCGCCCCGTTCAAGGGCATATGGAGCGCGATCGCTCTGTTCGCACCTTATGGATTATTTGGGGTGACGCTAGTAAAAAGAACAACTTCTTCGAACGGCGGCAGTAACGGTGTCCGCAGACTAGTTTCATGTAAGGTCGGCACCGAAGTGGTCAGTCGCACGAGCACAGGCTGGCTTATATCTAAACGCTCACTTCGTATGACTTATTTTCCTCATTGTTTTTTGTCGTTATCTTTTTTTTTCCAGTGGTTGACTTTCTAAAGAATGCGTGTGCGTCCCGCGACCGTGACAAGCACACGCGTGGCACCGTAGTGCGCAGTCTTCCCTAATGAATGCGCAGTTCTTCAGTGGAGTTCAGCTTGTTTTTGTTCGCCTTGAGGATCGAGGAGCAAAATAAATAAAAATATAAAAAGAAACACAAAGCAAGCTTATATGATCCCCAAAAGAATAGACGACTGCCAAATGCAATATGAGATTAAGATGGAATAATAATATATCGGGTGGTGTGTTGAAGGAATCGTGCTTAAAATCACAGGTAAACGATAAACTATGTCTTTATTAGGCGAGGAGGCCTAATGAGCCTGTGGAGCCGGTGTGGGTGGTTTTGAGTCCGTTATAGGTGTTCGGGAGCCCTTGGTCCTCGGCGACCTTGACAGCCCTCTCCAGGGCCCAGAGTTGGGTCTCCGGGCTGGAGCTGAACAGGCACGCGTCCTTCCACTGTGCTCAGAGGTTCGGAGTTTCATTAAATCAGGAGGAGGCGGGTCGTCCGGACAGGCCCAAATTATGTGATCCAGTCTGGCTGTTACAAAACTTTCCGTAAATCCAGGCGAATGGATGTTCTGCAATGAAACTTTGGTACTATCTATGAAGTCCAGCATCATCGCTGTACGTATAGCCGAATTGTTGTTGAATGCCCCATGTTTTTTTTTTCCTTTTAATGAGAGCTCTATTTTTATTAGTGTTCATTTCGTATTAAAATCCTTGCTCTTGAAATAGGGTCTCCAAAGAAATAAAAGAAACTCGCTGTTCCGTTTAGACCAAATAGGTAGCAATTACAGATTAATTAACTCTCGCACCAATCAGGATACGTAGATGACATCATTTAAGTAGTAACAGGAACACCAAGCTGCGAAATTTAAGGATATATGACGCCATGCTGAGAAATGTTTCTTCCTTCTCAAAAAAGAAAACTGAAAACAAAATTGCATGGGAAGAAGAACCAAGTGAGCGAAAGTTAGTAAGAGGAGCAGAGGTTATGAGAGAAAGAAATGCAGAGTAACTGCCTCTAGATCGACATCTTTAAACAGTGGAGTAATTGGAGCAGAGAAAGGAGCAGGTGTATACCACACAAGTTGTGCATCAACCCATATACGTACAGTCTTTGTCAAAAGTTTAGAGCACAGGGGGTTTGCTTCTAAGCCTTGTAGTGGGACTCCTGAAGCATTCGTGGCAGCCCTACCCACTGGAGGAGGCCGGACCAGAAGTCATCTTACCTTCAGGAAATTTGGAGCGCTGGAGATGCATTACGAACCACACAGTGTGGCTCAGAAGCAAACCCCCTGGGCTCCAAACTTTTGACAAAGGCTGTACCCACACACTGCAAGCGCGTCGGCGGTAAAGGCTGTGACTGCGCCAACTTTACCGCGACTCTTTTTTTCTTTTTTTTGCTTTATGAACTCAACTGCGACTCGGCACCGCCCATTAGGTGTAATTTTTCTGAGCAGACACTCATGCTACAAAAATTTTGATTCCTTGCGTTTTTTTTTTTTATACTGCCGTTACAAAACGCCATTGAAGGTCTCCATCGAAGCTCTATGCAGCCTTCTGGATGCAGGTTTCACGTGTCCTCAGGAGGTTAAGAATTTAACGAAATATCCTAGAACATAGAACGGTTTCTTAGTTAAATGAAGAGTGAATACCACTTAAAAAACGATACTGCTTCAGTTCTGGCGATGCATAACCCATAGCTGCCAGCTTTAAAAATTTAGTTCACTTTGCGTGACACGCCCTGTATAATATGTGCAGCGGTGGCACTCCCGTCGCGCAGCCAAGACCCGACGCAGCTGGAGGGAGGGTTCTGCTCGAGAGCGGTCAGTGGTCCCGTCCGCTCTTTACTGCGTCACGACGCGTGCTGCTCTGGGGCCCGTCTGGCCTCGCTCGCCGGGCGAGACTGCGCGCGGGGCTCGCGTGGACACGCGTGATTGATCACCGGCCGGCATCGCTCAGCGACCGATCGCTTCGGCGGCGGCGGCGGCGGCACACGAGCTGCGCACGATTGCTGGGATGCACTGCAGGCTTCACGAAGTAGCGTGCAAATACCGCGCCTCTACGGAATAGGGAATCGCCGTCATTCTCAGGTTACTTATACCCAGCTTCAAGAAATTAAAAACACACAAAAAAACGTTAGAGATCACTGCTGCGACCCGCATTGGGAGAATGCGAAAGCATTGATGCCTCCTTCACACTCGTCGCATCTCTTTGCTTCACCTTAGACTCTTTGCCTCTGTTTTTGCCTCCTTTTCTCTCTTTTGACTGTTTGCCCCTCTTTTCACTTGTTCCAGTTTTGACGACTACCGCTATTTTCACGTCCTCGCACTATATGCACGTCCGGGCCTATTTAAACGTCTAAATGACCTTTCGGCCTCTAATTAATTACTCCAGATCAATCAAATTTGGTGTGCAACGACGTTTTATCACCCTCGATCACGTGGTTGCTTTTTTCCCGCAATTTCCCCCGCACTTCGACATCTAAGTGGCATTTTTTACTCTAATTAAATAATTACTCCACATCGACCAATATTTGATGTGCATCATCCCCACATCACCCTCTATCACACACAATCATTCTTTTTCGCTTAACTCTCACACCAACGGAGAAATCGCTGAAGGCAAGTTTAGCGGACATGAAATCGTCGACATAGCCAAGTAATGCTGTCGCATGAATAATACAGTTTCGACAGAGACACATAGGACTGCTTATGTATCGGAATGCGAAAACATTATTGTCCATGGGTGCATTGCTTATGCGTAATATTTGTACATGCATCAAAGTTCTTTTATTTATTTATTTATTCAACATACCCCTAAAGGCCCTCATTCCAGGGTATTACATGGGGGGGGGGGGGGGGGGGGTCACATGTAACAGGAACATTATTAACAAGCAAATGAACAATAAATAGGCTAAATATAACATGGGAAAATAATTAAGCACCAGAGGATAAAGAAACAGGCTAATAGAAAGTAATATAATAGGTTGAAGAAAACAATAAGGCATAACAGAAATGAAAGTACACAGCGTGTACGCATTGCCCATAAAGAGAGAAAGACGCAGTCACATACATTTCAATCAACAGTATATTTCAAATGCCAACGTCGCTGCGGATGAGATCGAGAAATGTGGAGGCGAGTTTCTACGAGTTTATATGTATGGCACCACCCGGAACGCTGTACGACAAACGGTTGCGTCACAAATTTGGTACGAAGTTCTGGGAAGGCGTACAATTGAAGGTGCATATGTCGTCGGTTCGAATCCCTCTCTCAAGCTAGCCTCCAACTTGACTAGCACATGTAAGCTGTATGCAAAGACAAATCGTATGACACCACACGGAACGCTGAAGTGTCGCAAAAGCGACACTTACAGCCTGACGAGATAAAAGCGGTCGCTTCACTAGTATACCTACTTGGATTAAAGTGTTCTCTAATGCTGTTTACATGCGCAAAAAGGCTGAACGAACTGCGTAGGTTAACTGGCCTCTTGGTTCCAATATCCTGCGGTATACCTTCTTTTCTTTTCTTTTCTTTTCTTTTCTTTTCTTTTCTTTTCTTTGAGAGTGAGTGAACGTCCCACAAGGGTAAGTTTATTCGTCCTCTTTAGTCAGTCCATAGGAAACGAAGACTTCGGGCAGGAGGTCGACAGCAGCTTTCCGCAGAGGTCGACCTGTGCGCAAAAAGCCCATGGGACGCTGAGAATGAGCCCTGTCTTAAAAAAAGAAAAAAGATGCACCAGACAAATTATTAGGCGCCCCATCTCAGACGAGTACAACATACCCGAGGAGGCTATTTAGCAGCATCGCGGAACTAACGCCGCCGAAGAGTAATAGTGAGCCATTACTCGAACATTCCCGCTCCGGGAAACGACCGGCCGGTAGACACGCAACCGACCGTTGCCACAAGAGCGACTGTGCGAGTGCAACGAGAATACCTGGCGGTATATGTAGGAAGCAGCTCACGATACACGTCGGGTCCTGCATCATTCATCACGTGATAGAGTAAACAACACATGCAGATTGTAGCAGCGCTGAACGATAAAAAATGCGCATGCAGTACATACAGATATGTAGTCCGATATCACATAAACTTGCAGTTTTCTGTTCACGTAAAGCTTTCCCAAAGAGAGCCAGGCTCATGTCTGATATGCGACGAGTCCCAGAGAAAAAAAATAATAAAATTCTGAATCACTAACGTTTCGACATGAATTTGAACGCATTTCGCTCCAGCTCGCTGGGATTACGGGAGAAGACACTTCAGTGATAAACGGTGCGGCTCCCTGTATTTTTATCACGTAGTTTCCATCTCACAACAGAAAGCACTCTTTCTGTTCTGTAAAGATTGTGCGATCGAAAATAAGTCTCTAGTGCTGACGCCACTCTCACACCGCTATAAACCGATAAGGATATCTGCACAGCGTGTAACTTTTATAGTTAATTGATATGGTGTCCTGCGCTGGCTGGCCAGTTGCGACCAACAGCGACAAAAAAAAAAAAACATGGAATGAAGATAAAGAGGAGATAATAGAAGAAATAGCCCGACCTGTCACTGGGCCGAGCTTTCGCTACCACGACGCTGGCTAAGCAGCGGGTGCCGGCAGATTAGAGTCGATCTCAAATATAATCGGCTTCTTGAATTGAACCCCGGTCATATGTCTGCAAACTCATTAATGAGCGCACTCATATACGCCTCACTCACACCCACAGAGGTGTGAGTGATTGGTTGTGAGTGGCCAAGGGTGTGAGTTTGAATCAAATGAGTGAGTGGCTGTGAGTGTGATTGGACATGGGTGTGAGTAAGTGGCTGTGAGTGTGAGTGGACATGGGTGTGAGTAAGTGGACGTGAGTGCTGGTGGCTGTGGGCGTGAGTGTGATTGGTCCACCACTCATATGCATGGTGCCGAGGTATTCCCCTGATAAATTACGCTCGGTTATGGTTGTGCAACGAGGTACTATGTGCCGCGTTTGCATAAAACTTGTGTCACTACGAAGTGGCCACGCGGTGACGAACTTCCAAGTACTTAAAGTGGTCTGCGGGCAAGCTCTCACGAAGTCGTTTGAAGTGAGGTGTTGAAGAACGCAGTTCAAGCAGTTAAGCGTTAAAAAAGCGCAAAGTAGTAGTAGTAGTTTGTGGCGTTTAACGTCCGAAGCTGCACATAGGGTATATGAATAGTGGGCTCAGGATTAATTTAGACCACCGCTGGCTATTTGGTGAGCTCTGACATCGCATAGCACATGGTCGCTTATTTTTTTTTTTTAACATGATGGGGCAAAAACAGAAAATAACGAAGTGGCACTGTCACCAGCCTTAGAGGTAACAAAAAAGGAAGAGAAAGATGACTTTGATGAAGAGGAGAAGGATAAGAAACGGCAGATAAAATAACGAAGAGAAAGAACGAAAATGTAAGATACGAGTGCTAAGAGGTTGTGTTGCTTTCATTAGTATGATGACATTTAAAACAAGTTTAATAAAAGTGTGCATAATTTATGCGACCATAAAAAGAACGCGCCTGAAAAAATCTATTATTCTTGGAGTAAAAGAAACTTTGTATGCTCAACTAAATCAGTGCTGCGATTGCGAAGCTGGCAGTTTCAGATGCCAAGAGCAAGATGGATCGAGAAAAAAATGAGCAGGAAAAAGCAAAAACCTGGATAAATGGCAAAAAAAAAATGAAAAGTGGGGTTAAGATGAAAACACGAAAAAAAAAAAAGGAAGAGGATTTACCTCACCCACCTCACCCAGTACAAACATGCTCACGACTGTATGAAAAATGGTGCTGAAAGCTAGGCTCATCGTAGCTCCTATCTGCCGACTGATTTATACTAGGCCTTTTACATCTTAGACGACTCTGGATCTCAGTGTTGCAAGACGTATCTCGTACGTGCTCGGGACTTTTTCTCTCTTTTTTGTGAAGTCATTCCCGACAAAGCTCAGCGAAGAAAAAAAGCAACGTCGCGTGCGGCTTCCTCCAAATGACCTTTCTAGGAAAACAAACCACACCGGATGCGGAGCTTTATACACACAATCTCCGCGACATCGCGTCAAACCCGTAAGAAAATAAACGAAGGATAAGGTGAACGAAGTAATAACAATATTGAGATGAAGAACGCGTGGGTTTCACGGCACAACGTGAGCTCCATTTCGATTCGCGTAGCCGCGACACCGTGCCCGCCCACCACTGGGGGGGGGGGGGGGGGGGGCGCCTTAGGCCGAGGAAGGGGACATGCTTCATTCGAAGCGACTTTCCAAAGAGCCACTGTTGATGTTGCCAAATCCTCGGCTTTCGCCCTACGCTCGCAAAGCCCCTTCGGCTCTAAAACTTGTTTAACTTTATCCCAGCTTCATTTTTTTTTCTATACGGAATGCTCACCACCGTCGTCTTCTCTGTATACGAGTCGCGCTGTACAAACAAGATTTTCCCATTTCATCCTTACGTGTCATCCGTACCACGTGCTCTGCAGAAGCTCCACGACTCCCATCCTCCCCTCACGCACAGATCGCTTTCTTCCTTCCCGAGCTCCGCGCGTAAACAGAAAGTTTGGAAAAAATGGCGCGAAGTCAGCCCACACGTGGGTTGCTGACAGTAGGGTTCTCACCTCAACTTCGGTCAGAAGAGACGAAAAAGAGACTACCTGTCTCTTTTTCATGTCTCGAAAGTGTTATAGATGCCTAGCGTTGATAGGGCATTGGCAACTGTAGTGATAACTGAAAGCGCAGGATAGATATCCCTTACAAAAATGGTCAATAGACTTTCTATAGACTTCTTATGGACTCTATCGCCTTCTTATAAATATATATATATTTTTTTTTTTATGGTCTGTCGATTTTGTATGGACAGATGTCTGCTAAAAGTGTATATAGGCTGTCTATAGGATTTGTATTGTCTACAGACTAGTCTACAGGATTTGTCTGTGGAAAGTCTGTAGACAGCCCGTAGACTATTTAAAGATTTTTTTTTTTTTTTGCAAAGGGTCATTAACGTGCGAAGGAAACGCACTCAGAGTTTACACAAAGACGTATATGTGCATCATTGCCGCAGCTCCCATAGAAGCCATTCAGTGTTCTGAAGGCTGCAGTCTTCTTTTTTTTCTTCCCCCCTCCTCCCCCTTATCAACAGCGCGTAGTGAATCAGTGCTGACAGTTGTCGCAATTTTCTATAGACTGTGTAATACAAAACACTGTCTACACTAAGTGTACGACCATAAATCTGTAAATTGTCTATATAGACTGCCTTAGACCTTTGTTTATAAAACCTTAGGTAGAACTTTGACTACAGACTGTCCAAAGACTAGTATATAGGATTTGTTAATAGACAGTCTATAGGCTTCATTAACATATGCCTATGGACAGTCTATAGACTGTTATGCTGAATTCCACACGCCGGTTGTCAAGGCAGCTGTACTTGAACACTTGTTTGCTACTTATAATCAGTGGACAAATATATGGCTGTGAGACTAATGCCACAATAGGAAGTTGAACCACGAGCCGCTCACTGTACCACCTCTCACCTTCACTTCTTTCTTCCTAATTCTGTCTTTTCCTCTGCCCCTGTCCCCCCGTGTGGAGCAGCAGGCCAGAGACTATTATTCCGGCCAGCCTCTCCAACCCTTCCGCATATTATCTTTCTCTCTCCACTCTTGGAAGCCACTCCGTTATTCTATACGAACCATCGGTTATCTTCTCTTCGCATTACATGCCCTACTCTAGTCCATTTCCCCTTTATTTCAGCTGTAGGATACGGTCAGCCCAAGTTCATTTCTTGTCCCACAGCTAGTACGCATTAATTTGTTCCCTGTATACATGTCGATGAGGTAGGGGACTACCTCATCCGTTAATAAAGTGATTTTCATAGAAGGAGATCAAGAGGAGGAACAAGCAGTGGACGAAGGAAAAGAAGGTAGCCTCGTTAAAGTACAGCCGGCGAAATCTTTAGCTGGCGTGCATGAAGGCCGCGTTTTCCGTGCTCCTGCAGCTTGTGACGGAGCAAAATCGCGAAAATATCAAACCTAAGCACAGGCTCACTAAGCACGTGCTTACTATTGAGCTTTCCGCACGTTTGCTTCGTCGTAAAGCGCAGGAGCGCAGAAAAAGCGGCTGTCGCGCACGCCAGCTAAAGATTTCGCCGGCTGTACATGCGCTTCTCTTTTTATAAATTCTGCATGGTAAGGTCAGCCTTTGACTTCTTCCTGGTGTTATCAATGCCCCTCACAGGTCAGTTCCGTTCTCCAAGGACGCAACAGCATGGGCTTCTATGGGAGCCCACGCATAGGAAGCGCAACAAGAACAGTTAACGTAGGTACCTTGTACTCCATAAAGGAATACCCTGCCACATTCCATGGGGTAGACCAAGCACAGCATGAATTAGCCTGCAAGCTTCTCTTTCACACCTTTTTTCTTCCTCGTTCCTTCAGCCAGTCGTCTGCTCGTGCCAGCAACGGTTTTCCGTGTCGTTGTAATCACAGCGCAGTCGCGAGCTCCTTTTTATCCCCTTTTTCCCTCTTCGCCTTCTGCGCTTCACGCACGTAACCCTAACTTCCCCCGCATCGGCAGTGCCGCGCCAGCAGCAATATCAAGCGGCAGTTTCGCGCCTCTCGCGGGATCCATTCGTATCTCCCTCTCTCCCTGTTCCACTTTTCGCCATGCCCCTCCCCCGCTAGCGACCCCTCTCGCCGGTACAGCGCCGTTGGCGCCGTGCAGACTTGGTTCAGACTGCATGCTCCGGCCGAACGGTTTAGGCTTACGCGCTGAGAGGGAAATGCACTTTCGCTCGAACGTTCCCGGAGGGGCATCGGATGTGGGCATTTTCGCTTGTTGCCGCGTCCGTTTGCACAGTCATTCGGACGAGCGCCAAATGCACGTCGGGCCCCCCACGTGTACTCCCCGTCTACGATATGTAAACGTTCAGAGCGGGAGATATTGAATTCTCGCTTCCTCGTTCCGAACAGCTTTCAGGCATATTTTTTTACCAGCGCATTATTGCGTTTTTGCTCCCGTTCACTCTCTTCAGTTCCTTTCTATTGCATGGGGGCCCGTCCCTATGGTAAAGTAAGTATAGGAGTCTGCGTCGTAAGATGCCGTGACTAAAAAGTTCGGCGTTTACTAGTTGTTCAGGGTCACTTGAGAGCGGCCGCCACGGAGAATGCCACCATGAACTCATGGGCGAGTTGGTCTGACACCTGACGGTTCAACGGCACACGTAAAAAGAATCGATCCGTCTCGCATTGTTTAGCCATCCCCGCACTTCCTTCGTGCAAGCCACGATTGCTTAGTCAGAGCGGTACTGTCCTTCCTTCCTTCCTTCCTTCCTTCCTTCCTTCCTTCCTTCCTTCCTTCCTTCCTTCCTTCCTTCCTTCCTTCCTTCCTTCCTTCCTTCCTTCCTTCCTTCCTTTCTCTTTCTTTCTTTCCTTCCTTCCTTCCTTCCTTCCTTCCTTCCTTCCTTCCTTCCTTCCTTCCTTCCTTCCTTCCTTTGTCCACGTGCATAGAGAATGTGCACGCCACCCGCGTTCATGAGATCGAGCTGGGCTTAGGACAAGGAGCATTTAAATTCGGGGAGGGGAGGGGGGGGGGGCGGGGTGGCGTTCATTACCACTCTCTCTGTCACTTCTTTGACGATGAAAAAGGTAGCAAAGCCACTGGGAGTTTCGTTTCCCCTCCGTAACAGCAATGAAAAATGGTAGTAATTCATCGGATGATTTTCTTTCTGGCTTTCTGCAGGTCCGCTACACTACTCCACTAATCAGGCATTAACCCCTTTAGGCAATGCTTTTAACAAGTACTTGGTATTTGGTGGCTTCATATCTGCATCGCTTCTATTTACAGACATTAGTTAATTAAGGTATATAGTAAGTGCACTTGATACCTGTCAGTGGTACGGCTAGTTGGTGACATCTGAACACGATGAAAAAGAAAGGCTTTGTGAAACGCCTTGTGTTGCGCCGCCTTTTCTTCTGTCACGTTGCTACGCGTTTTTTTTTTCCATCACGTTTCACCATCAGCCTTAAGTCTGTTCATCTCCAACAGAGTTACACAGCTGAAAAAGTCAACTCTTTTCATGAACATTCCTGCACACCCCATTGAACGCGGAACAGTTCTTGTAGACTATTCTCTAAAGGGCACGGGTACTGCCCGGCCACGGACCCATGCTCGATCAAACAAATTGTGTGCTTATGCAGGGACAATGGCTTCAAGGACACGAATTTTACAGAAAGTGGGACTAATGGCGACAAGGGAGGACGATTTCTCCAAGTGGATGACCGACAACAATAACGGCAGGAGCCTTCTCCAGTTCCTGCATGAAAGCACCTTACATGATTTCCTTTAGTATACAGCGAACCCAAGTTATGCCTTTATGGCAAGTGTGCGAAAAAAAAACATTAATGAGCTAATTTACAAACTTATTCTTAATCAGATTCAGCTTCGTGGTTAAGGCCAATGCTGAGGTCGCCTAGGGCACCGCAGTATTTACGCACGACAACCATTGCTTTGTACCGGCCCCATCAGCTTGTGAGAAAGCTGATGGAAGCCTTTTGCATCGGGAAAAATTGCTACTAAGCTCAGCTCTGTCTTGCCTTATTTTTTATTCAGCGAGAACGAAAGATGGGGGACAGCAAACACAGTGTCTTTCAGCACTGGGAACGACCTCGTTCTGCTGTAGCCCTATTGCCACAGATTGCATGTGTTCGCTGCCGCCTACCCCGGTTATACGTATACTCGGTTTTCATTGAGCATCGATAGTCACTTTGAACCCGGCGACGGTCAGCCTCAGGTTGATCAGCGTTACTCACGTCAGATTCTCTCTGCGGCAATATTCTCTCTTCCAATTACGAGCGCCAACGTCAGAAGATCACCACTGACCGGGCCGCCCACGTCATGGAACTCTGTGAAATCATGAACGTGTAGTGGGGGTCGTGCCGGAACCCAGGGACCTGCGTGGCCCAAATCCTTTGGTCAGGTAAAGTTATTTCTCTATCCCTCCTTCTTTTAGTGCGGCTTTGTTTTCCTGTTCTCCTTCACCCCCTTCTGCTTCTTTCTCTCTTCTTGTTTGTTCTCTCTCTCCTTTTCCTTGTTTTCTTTCTCTTTTCTTTTCCTGCGTTCTCTTTTCTCTTCTTTCTTCTCTCCTTCTTTCTCTCTTGGCTTCTGTCTTCAGTAGCTGCCCCGCATGACGTCATACCAGCAGCGCGAGGCGGCTACGACCTACGGTGAAGCTTCTCACGGGAGGCCCATCTACACCCGTCGAAAGAACAGCTCTCACTCCTAAAAAAAAAAAAAAAGTAAGTGACAGCTGCCTAATCCAGCTCTTGATGCTCCTATCAGAGAAATAAATTCCGCTCTTAAATGGAACGTGATGGTTCTTTCAAGTTTCTCGCTTTGCAACACACCGTGCTTTTTGTTTTTCTGTATGTATTGGTTTTGCATGCTCTTTTAGTAACTTTTTTTCTTACACGACTGAATTTACGCATGTTCTGGACACTGTGTAAATGCTGTGGGAATCCTGGCTTTCCGCCGTCGCCTTTGCGCGGCTGTGCCGGCCGCCCGCGTTGTTTCTCTCTCTCCCTTGCTCCCTCCTCAGGCGGTGGAGAGGCGGCTGGGTGACTAATCACTGTTATTTAGCCACAGCTCCGCCCCGGCTCCCCAAGGGCCTTTGCCATTGGCGCCTTTTGGCGGGAATCCGGGACCCGTTTTGGCGGCCGCGCATCCCGCGACCGTCCGAGCGGGGCCCAGGGAGAGATCCCTCCGAGACAGCGTAAGGTGCGTACGTTACTGTTTGTCCCTGCCGGCCTTTGCCGCTCGGACCAGTGCATATACTCGAGCTCGCCCGCACGTGTCCTCTGACCTGCAGCGGCTCGAGCCTGTCCAGCGGGGTCCAGCGACCTCCGACAGGCGTACCTTGCGTTGTTTGCCCACTCTCTCTCGCAACCGGCCCAACGGTCGACACGAGAGAGAGATCACAGCACTGCCGCGGGGACATTCTCCTGCAGCGGCGTGCTAGCGGTGCGCATTACTCGAGTCGCTTCGTGCGCGCAGCGGAGCCTGGCTCCTCGCGCGCCCCCGGGACGGGGTGACTATTGAGTGCGTGTGTACCTGCTGAAGGACGACGTGAATAAACGTCTCCTTTGTGAACTTGGAGGCTTATTTCTTTGCGGCGAATCGCTCTCCTCCCAGCGGAGGTTGAGTGCACCGCATCGGTGTCCCAGTGTGTGTGTGGTGACGGCTGATCGGGGCCCTTGGCTCGCGCGAAGCTCGAACCCGCGGTGGGTGGTGGCCTGTGTCCACTTAGGAACCCACAATGTATACTTGAGTTTGTATTAGTTAATTGGCTATTACGGGAATCCCCTGAGGTGGAGTAAAAGGTGGTCCTTAGTCCCGGACGAGGGCGAATTTTTCTTCAACTGCGTAGCTTCTGTGAAAGCTAGTAGCTTTCCTTTGTAGCCGTATGACCGCGCTTGGATGGATGTTAACGAATAATTTATCTCTTGTTGTGAGTTCGTGCTGTAAATAATATTTAGTGCCGAAGCCCTCAATCGCATCGTTGTTGTTGCTCTGAGTGTCCCACACTGAATCTGAACCAAGTTGCCTTTCTGTAACATGCTTATGGGTGCTACCAGATGTGCTACGATGTTGCAGTCCGACGAGAACTGTTCGCGTGCTTTTATCAGTGGAGTCAGCTCTCCTGTCTATATTTATGAGGATGATCAGTTGCGGGTTGTGGGCCCTTCATTGGCCGTCTCTTAATTTGCGTTGCTAACATGAGATCACGTTTCAGCGATGCCGCTGCAAAATCTCCTCGTTCAAAGTATCCCCAGAAATGACTACCTAACCGCTTCTTCTGCACAGAGTTTCTTCCCCCGCCCGCTAGGCCATGCGTTGTGGCGCTGCTGTCCTCGCCGAAGGCTTCACTGTAAGTAGCCTTTCTATAGCGACAGTGCGTTCGCCGACATTACGTCTCGCCATACGCAATCTTGAATCATTCTTTGCACTGTACGCCCTCCAGGTCTAACTAGTCCGGGCGAGCTGGGCGCCTCTACAAAGAGCCACTCCTCCCCACCGTCTGGGTCACCCCGTCACGTCACTGCTTGACAGAGAGGTCACGGCGGCTGACGACGCGCTGCTGCCCTCCTCGCCCCCACGGCCGGCCGCACACAATGGTTCTAAAAACAAGCGCACCTCGTCGTTACGAGGACGGCTGAGCGAAGAAGAGCTGCCGCGAAGCACGCGACGTCCATCGATCAGAAGACGCAGCCGCCGCCGGCGTCTCTGTCGCTCTTGCCGCTGCTGCTGCTGGCCTTCTTTGCCGGCGCTTCTCGAAAGGCTGCATAAGCGGCGCATTTTTCTTCGCCGAGACGAGAACGAACATAAACGGGCTTTCTTGGTGTGTCCCTGTGTGTGTGCTATACTGTGTGCGTCCGTGGTAGTTTTGTTTGCTAAATCTTTGATGTTGGTTCGCGATTCAGTCACCATTATGGGTGCTTTTCTCGTTCATTTGCTTCCGCCGATGGCTACTTTCAGGAAAAAATGAGTTGTCATTTAAGACTAGGTATCAGTTTTCATTCACATGTGGGATTGCTCTGTACAGCATACAATATTTTAGGGAGTCATTTACCAGCAACTGTAGTCGGACTTTTAGTGTTAGTGTAGAAAGTAAAAGGCTCGACAGCTTAATTATGCTACAAATCGTAAGTAAACACAAAATTAGCTGGATACATTGAGGTACCGTAGGCACACAGAACTACAACAAAATTCGTCACAGGAATACAAAGGTAATTTTGCACACAGGCTGTCAAACGAATGGTTTCATGAAGTTTTGGAAAGTGCCCGAGAGATAGGACGCTGGACGTTTATACGAAGGAGGCAAACTGGGAAAAGAACTTACGCGTCAAGACAGGCGCCGAACGGCGAACAGAGTAGTGCAATGTTGCCTTTCCTACTTAAGGTTGCACGCTAGATGCGGCCAGGTTCGAAAGCACGCTCGGAAAATATTTTTCTTCGCTATGGGAAGCTGCGTTGCGTGCCATTTTAGTGATGCGGTCGGTTAATTAGCTCACGGGTTAAATTTATTTTGAAGGGGCCTGCGCCAAATTATGGTGGCGGGCCCACTCCTTGCAATGATACGCAAGACATTAGTGAGTACACATCTCCAAGTTGAATTACTCTACGCCTGGTAGATAATGTATAACTGCATTTATTCTCTCATATTGTTTCGGTTTGGGTTTCATGAGCCTAACGATCGTAACCCAACAGTGACTATGAGGTTCAATTTAATTTGTGGGCACGTGAGGCGAGAAAAACTGCGACATTATACCTAAGTTCCTCAGATCAAGTCACTCCGGTTCTTGAAACCGGCTGGCGTAGTATGAGTTGAAGTGAATTAAAAACGATAAAGCACTGAATTTATCACAGTGTTTTTAAGCGTCACGTGGCCCGAAGTTAAATTTGAAACCATAGCCACCATTCGGCTGCTGAAACCGAAACAGCATAACAGAAGAAATGTAATACTGTTATAAATTATTAAAGTGCAGATTATTTACCAGGCGCTGGAAGATCACACGGGGTGATCAATGTATATTAATGTCTTGCGCAAAATCCCCCCCAAAAAGAAAACATGCCCAAACAAAAACCTACAGCTGTTCACCCTAAGGGCGCGAGTGTGAGGAAGGGATTCATTTTGCCACGCTGCTTATTGACTTCTAAAATGTATTAAGATGCGCGCCGTGTCGCAGCCGCAGCTATAGAATTTTGCTGTCACAATATGTTGCGGAGACCACAAATGATAAATGTGAAAATAAACCAAAGATATCTTATTTGCATGAGAAAGAACAAGTTAATATGCACTTTGGCCCTGAATGAAACAAAGTGAACGTCCACCATTCGTCGACTAACATTTTCTCCCTGTTTGCTAGTTTAGATTTCGTAGACATCAAAGGTCAGAGGTCAGAGAACATATTATAGGAATGTTTCGCGAACTGTCCAACCTGAAATGTCCACTGCTGACTGGCGCCATGCTTCGTTTTGTCTGACTGCCCACGCGTTATGCTATGTCAACGAAGTTTCCTTGCAGCAATTCAAGAGGCGCCAACATCTCTGTGTTTGGTTCTGCTTTGATATCGCACGAGTATCCGATCCTTGCTTCAGTAAAGAAGCAACGTACACAAACACACGCAAAAAAGGATGCAGTTCGGATGACACAGTTCGGTTGTGTCGCATTACGCTAGCTGAAATAACCGTATCTTCATTATGTTCGCATAACGCAACGATGCAGGCCCGGTTCCTACTTGCCAGCAATACTTCAGAGGCTACCTGTACACATGCAGCCGGCTTTCCAGGAATTACACAAGTTCAGTTGAAAGGGTCGTTACGTTTCCTGTTGGTAGTTTGACGCCATCACCTTTGCAGCATCGATCAAACGAAATAAAAAGCAGAGATCAAACAAACTGAGGGAGTACGGCTCTTCACTTCGGTTAACAGGGCAGTCCTCGTGTGGCGTTCTGCCTCGGGGTCACAAGTGAGTGGGCCTGCACATCGGGCTAGCGTCTATAAACGAGCTGCGCGCGTATTTCCTTTTGCTGTCGATGCTTGTTTGACTGCGATTGCTCGCAGAAGGGCTCTTACTGGCATCCGCAAACGAGCAACGAGTCTCTCGTACTTGAGCGCTCAACAGCAAGTGTTCATTCGTTCGGAACGCGGGCAACTAAAAGAACACAAAACAGCCCATCTTGCTTCGCTCGTTAAAAGAAGCTTCGGCTTGTTTCGGCTATCTACCGTGCTACCATATAAACCAAACTTTCAACAAATTCTGCGTCCCCCGGTGACACTACAGTCCCTTGACTTCGGTAACCAACAGAATTTGCGACCGATTGCTTTTGCATGACTTTCGAGGACCCTTGGGAATGGCTCCACTATTTATGCGATTTGCCCATGTGCCCCGAATACCCTCCATCTCTCCCCCCCCCCCCCCCCCCCTTTAAAAAAAAAAAAAACTTAACTAAGGAAGATTTGAAATAATCCTAGGATTTTCACCATTCTGCATGAAACTAATTTATAGCGACTGTTATCACCGCCGTTCCTCCCTTGTTAGCGCGAATATTAATGCTGATGCTTTTGTTATCGCATTTGCGGGGCAGTGCAAAGAACATAATTTTCGTTTTCCAGCACTCGATTTAAATTTCGCATATTTATGCCAATTTAGCAAAGTCCTCTGAATATTTATTTGCCCATCTGGAAAAGACGCCCTTTTATCCGATTATTCGACGCAAGGACACATTCGTGCCATTTGCGAGCATTTCAGTGTCTGGTGTGTAATCCAACTGCGTTACAATGTTAATGTTTAGCGAGAACAATATAAGCTTCGGGGATTGTGTCTCATGGCGTCCCTGCTTCGATTTTCAAGCGACCTAAGCAAGCGTACTGAACGCGTTGCCTTGCATACTTTATAAAAATTGCAAAAGCATTTCGTCTTGTGCTCTAGGACAGAAGCCGAATCATATGTTTGCCCTGGATAACAAAAAAAAATCCAAATGTAACTGCAATTGTTATTCTTCATGTTATCTACTTTGTTCCTTTTATGTAAAACAATGCCTACCCTGTGCATCTGGACTTTTGGAAATCGGATTAGAGTTCAAATATAAAGAATAGAAAGACACATAACAAAGGAAAAGAGGCGGGCTGGAGGAAGGTATAACCCTGGAACCATGAGGAGGAAGATGACAAAATGGGAAGGAATAAAAGCAGATAATGAAATAATACAAAATATTGGCTGAATTTTTTGTTAGTAAAAACAAATGAGGTGCTATCGTGCCAAGGACTCAAATATAAGCACTGCATGACCCATGCCGAATATTTCAGGACTCAAAAGAAAAAGAGAAACCAGGGAGAGAAAGAGAAACATTTAATAGACTGAAAAAGAAAACCCACCGCGCCACAACTATATATACATTGTTCAGCTTCCCCGGACAGGAGGTGCGTGTCAAACGCCGCTGCCGAAACAACGAGGATCATTTCTTGCTTCTTTTTTTTTCTTTTTTTTTTCAGATGCCTCATTCCCGATTGGTACGTAGAAGAAAATGAACACACCGTGTAGGGGGCCGAAGATGACACGTGTTTCAATTAATTTCTCGGCGCCCCCGACTCTGGCCAGCGAGCTCGGCTGGCTAGAAAGAGCGATCACATGTCGTGCGGGCAGAAGCTTATCAGTGGTGGGGAAATTGCGCAAAGCCGACGGGACAATATTTTCATGCACGGACAGCGATCCCGCGGCTAGAAATAGGCGATCTATGCAGTGTATAGCTTTCATGGTATCATCCCCAGCGCCTTGCTTGGACTGGAAATTGTAAACTTTTTAATTAGGTATATTATCAGAGCTCTTCCTTAGCACCAACTGTGCTTGATATTTGCTGCCGCAGACAGAAATTAATTTCGGCCTATACAATGAAGGGACTCGTGCGCCTTGATCGAGACAGGGATGTTCGAAATAAAAGATGACAAGTCACAGGCTTTTGTGTTTTCTGATGTGAAAGAATGAAAAGAAGTGGCGATTGTGGCGTCGTCGACGCTTTGAATTGAAGGATCTTGATTAAATGGAACCGTAAGGTGGTGTATGAATGCATGAATAAAAAAGCAAGAAAGGCAAGGAAATTACTTTGGTGCCTGAAATAACGTCATGTACGATTACTACTTTTCTTCCTGATGAATCCTTTTTTTTGTTTCACTAATAAGACAAGTTAATCATGTTAAAGACAATTCAAGCTTTCTGTCTGTGAGTCCGTCAACACTGTGGATGGTGAAAAATAAAGAAACGGAAACAAAGCGCTATTGCGTAAAGGTGGCTTAAAAACGGGCCTATGTCTGTCACAGTTCAGGCGCGCTTTTCGCTCGGGTTTGGCGATTACAATGCCACGAGAACGTACTGGTGACATCATAAGAGCCCTCTGAATTAATCTGAATGAAATACCTCCCATTTGAAAAGAAAGTTGAAAGCAAAGGTCCGTTCAAGCAAGCAGAATTTAAATTTAGTACACAAATGTTTTATTTTTCCTAAATTTCCACACAAATCTTAGGATTGAAAATTATGAGACCGTATGATATACACGTTAAAGCCTGAAATACGGACGGTAATTGAATATCAAATCACACTGCAAGTGTAACCACTAATCCGTTAAGTCAGTTTTTCTAAAGTTCGATTTATGAATTTAATATGGCTTAAAAAAAATTCAATTCTGAGCCCCTGTCGTCTGCGTTAAAAGTTCTGATAAGTATAACTTGCAGGATATTGATATCTGCTATCGTTGTTGAACTCACGATTTGTAAAAGTGAAAACAGCGCAGACGATGCAGGTAGCAGTGAACAGACGGAGCCCCCGCCTAAACAAAGTTCGCACGTCATTCAACACGCCGAAGTTGTCAATGGACACTTCCAACAGCAGCAAGACGACGGCTCTACTGAAGTTCTACAGCTAGTAGAGATGCAGTGGAAGGTTAATGCAGGTTTTGTGAAACATCATTAATAAGTTTCTTTCGAAGTGACAAAAACTTTTACAAACCTTTTTGCAAAATATTCTTTTTTGTTAAAGAGATTTCGCACGTGCCCCATTTAGCACATGGAGAAAAGAAACTCTAGAGCAGCGAGGCAATTGTTCCGCTGACTGTCTGCAGCTACGCACTAGAAATGGGATGCAAAATCTCTTTCGGTTCATTTCAAGATTAAGACAGTCCTTTTCAAATAAAGAAATAAAGTCTCGTGAAACTATACCGCAAAAGGATCCTTTATTTGTGTGTCTTTAATCTTCCTTCGCGCAAAGCGCAATCCGGATACAACGGACTCCTTTTTCATATTATGCGAGTCCATTGTAACGAGCTTCTCTACTAAAGGCTGTCGCGCCATCTGGTGACTCAATGTGAAACTAAGGCTTCTGAACGATAAGCGACAGCGCGCCAAAAATGTTTCCAAGGTATACGCAGTATGATGTGTCTTGGATAATCAATCAATCAATCAATAGATCAATCAATCAATCACGCCAATTTACGTGCCCAGGAATAGCGATTTGTTGTGAGTGCAGGAACGCACAGCCGATTGAAAAGTAACGTTATAAAAATAAGCACAGAAAAAATGAGCCCAAAAGAGAAAGCACTAGAGTAAGGCAAGGTCATCAGAGCTCCTAGGAGTAGAACTTCACCCGGAGGAGGCGTGGGCTGCAGTCATAATGAAAGTAAAAAAAAAAATGCATAGCACGCAGCACTAATGTAACCAATGTAATTCACTATTAAGAGCTAGAGCAAGAAAAAAAAGCAAGCGCAAGAAAGTGAGCGAGAAAAGGAAATCAAGCGTTAGAAAGTGGTAGCTTTTGAAGCAAGGAGATTGGCGAATACGCGTCTCGATTCCTTGCACAACGAAATTTGTAAACCACATATCAGTGAGTGAGTGAGTGAGTGAGTGAGTGAGTGAGTGAGTGAGTGAGTGAGTGAGTGAGTGAGTGAGTGAGTGAGTGAGTGAGTGAGTGAGTGAGTGAGTGAGTGAGTGAGTGAGTGAGTGAGTGAGTGAGTGAGTGAGTGAGTGAGTGAGATTATAGTTAGAGATTTGCAGCCGGTCGTTAAAATAGCCGTATCAGTTTTTATAATTTCGAAAACGCGATCACGCTCGACAAAATCTGGCTTTTTTGACTAGTTACGTACGCTGAAAAGGTTGTTTTGCCTGCATGCTTTTCGAAAGCGCATGTATTTTTGCACAATGTAGCCAAATTTTGCAGCTATGCAGCTTTTACTAACGACCAGCTACAAATCTCTACTTGCTACTAGGCGCCTAACTCTAATAGTTAGAAAGTTAACTATTAAAATTAGTTATCCAGCTTACTACTTAAGACTGTTCACCGGTTTTGTGGTACCCGCCAACACTGGTAATACTATGCTGGAAAAGCCATTATTTTACCTCAAAAACTTATTTTAGAGAATTACTTCATCTTGCCTGAAACCCCTGGTATACACATTTATGCGAACTGGTGATTAGAATTGAGAGGTGAAATGGCTTCTCTAGTGCTGAGTAGAGAATTTAAGAACGTTTACTGTCCCTTCCATCCTTTCTCCAGTAGCTGTAAAGTTTTACGAGGAAGCTTCGAAGTGCGGAGGAGGCTTTCGGGGAGAAAAAAAAGAAACAACGGGCAAAAGATGTGAGCGCCGAGCTGCCGCTGTGGCCAAGAGATGAGACCAAAAAAAAAAAAAAAAAGATGAACATGCTGTTCGAGCGAGATGGTGCTGGCCTCGAAAGAAGCCGTGATGGGAATCCTCGCGAGGAAAGTGAATACGGTGTCGAGAGCGAGCTGACACCGAGCTGCTAAGTGATCGCTTTTTAAGTGGGTTGCCCTTGAGCGCTTCTGGCTGGTCCATCAACTGTCACATAGCAACGGTAGTCGCAGCGACGTTCCACTTTAAAACAAGAGCGTGACTGCAGAGAGTAACAACGCCGTTGTGTGGACGGAAGCTTGATGTGTCAGTGCAGAAGTACAGTGCACGGTCGACAAACTGCTAAAGAGAAAACAGGGCCACGAACTGGTCGTTAAAAGGAAACAAAAAACAGCTTCCTTTCGTGAAAACTTCCGCTGGCAAGCAGTAGTGCCCGAGTGTACGTCCGTAAACAATCAACAGAAATTAAACAGCAACCCGGTAGATCCTGCAGCTGGTTAAGAGCAGATAGCAAGAACATAATTCATTCTTTTCTTTGTATCATGAGCACGTTCAACGTCGGACGTGGCTTCTTGAGTGACGTTTGTGCCCCACTATTCCGTTAGGGTTAGGAAAATGGCTTTGAGGTTAAACACGTACGTGGGACGCGCTTGCTTTTGGTTTCTTTGAGGACCTCTGACTGATGTAGCTGTAACACCAAGGAAAGCGCGTTTCGTAAGCACTGAGGTTCTGTAATTTGGGAGTAATTACTCATCGACATCCACATAAGCGCATCCAGAAGAGTCTCGTCCTGGTAGGACGAATTGTTTATTCAGCTGCGAAGCTCCTCCGAAAGCTTTATATCCTTCCTTCGCAGCCGTATGGCTGGGCTAAGATTTAGATGTCTTTAGAACAAGTGCAAAGTTGTTCAAAGGTTCCAAGGCCACACATTCTGCTTTTGGGCAGTATTGCCGGAAACATATGATGTCTATGAAGCTATCAAGGTCCACAGAAGTGAGGATAAAATTCCTCCTTACCCTTCAGAAATTTTGAGCTTCTGGGGCTGCCCACTACGTGGCTCAAAAGTAGACCCTGTGGTCTGGAGAACTTTTGAGCAACTCTGCACATGAAAAAAAAAAAAAAGCGGTAGGCTTTAGCGGGGTTATACGGAGTTGACGTGCGAAAGCATGCGTGTGTTTATCCTGGCTAGCTCATGGATTTGCATAGTGCTCTCGTGCAATGGCCAGCGCAGCCGATCTGTTCGCACCGCCATGGTTTCGAAACCCAGTCGCGGCATTATTTAATCTCTTTTTCCAGTTTGGCTCAGGTCGCCCTCAAGGTCAAGCTTCACACAAGCTTCTTGGTTGGAACCGTGTTCAGTAGTGCGCTAAAACATGTGTACAGGCGCGGCCATAAGTAAACGAAGCACGCTATTGCGTTCGAAGTGCAATCACGCTTTCTCCATTGGTAATGAAGAAGCGTTGTTTGTCTACAAGAAAGCCCACCAACCTCCTCTACCAGCATGCGCGTACCACTGCTGGTAATTTCAATTAGGTGACGCGTGAAAAAGATTCGAAGACAGTAGCGTGCTCCGTTTACTTTTGTCCTCGCCTGTACCTGTTATTTTATCAGGAGAGAAGAACCCAACGCGGGCTTGAGCGAAGCTGGATCCCTGCAGCACGATGGCGCTCCTTATGCCCCAGTGTCTCCTAGAGAATCAGAGTGATAGTCCTTCCCGCTCTCTACTTATACAATGCACGATGAGGACGACAACGATGAGGATGTGAATCATATGAGATAACCAACACAGCTCGATGTAAGCACTTGTTAGATGCACAGCGACCTCTTTACTTTCGACAAAGGCTGCGCAACGAAGATCTTAGCAAACATATCTACGGCGACCTCCTAAACCGCGCGGCTAATAAATTACGTCCGCTGCTTGCGTAGTACGCGCCATCTCATAGCAACAGGCTGTATCATATAGAAAGTCGCAACGTAACGCGGCTTTTTCCTTTTATAGCTTTCGCCGGGGCAAAGACGGGCTCCCACGCACAGACGTAACAAGGCCTGCTTGGAGAACGAAAGGTGCTTGCTCGCAGCCAACCAGTGGGCGGGGCTCCGAATGAAGAGAGCCGAAACGGGAAGCACCCCCCGCGTCGCAACCTCTTTTCCCTTTTCTTCCCGTACGACGGGCTACATTATTGGCCGAGTGTTTGCGCGCCGACTATAAGGCCAACAAGAAGAGGCTCCTCGGGCCGGATGACGGCATCTGCCATATATGCGAAGCCCACGAGAAAAGCAAGGGCGGACAGACAGACACCAACGGAGATTTCCGCAACGCGTCTTCGGGACACTCAGTCCCTTCCGGCCGGGTTCCTTTTATCGTTGCCTTTCGATCGGGATTTCATGCGATTCACTCTTTCGTACATATATATATATATATATATATACTCGTCTTTCTCCCCCTCCCTTATTCGCGGCGTTCACTGTTGTGTTTTCCTCGTACACACTCCATCCACCGTTCCATATATATGGGTCTGTACTCCGATGGCGCCATTGTTTCTTTGGTGAGCAGTATAGGAGCCGTCGCCTTGCGTGAGCAATACAAGCCTGCGCGGCGATCACGAGGCAATAACTCAGCTAGGGCGCGGTGCGAGAGGCAACAATGTGATACCCGCGGGCGCGCCCAGGGGCCAGCCTCGAGTTGCTTTTCTCGGCCGCACAGGACAGGACGCGGATCGGGTTCTGGTCGCGCGGGCGCAGGACTGCCTCCGATTGATGACGCTCTCTCCGTGCGAGGAACGGCGAGCAGCCGCCATTAAGTCCCGGTTCACTGAGGACTCGCAGCATGGAGTTTTAGCTGTTCGCGCATCGAGGTCGCGAATTCGAGTACTTGGTGCGCCAACAGTGCTTCTGCGGGAGCGAAGTTTGGAAAGAAGAGATTAAAGGGACAAACTCCGTCCAGATTTTGTTTTAGTGGAAATCAAGAGCCTGCAGTTTTCTCGTTGTTCCGGCTTAGCCGAGAGAGGTAATAAAGTTAAGGAGAAACAACTTGAAAGGGACCATAAACTTGTGGGCCATACCTATAGCGCATTCAACGAGTATGGCATTGCCGCGGTGGCTATGGTGCTCGGCTGCTTACCTGAAAGACGCGGGTCCTATACCGGCCGCAGCGTTCGCATTTCGATGGAGGCGAAATGCTAGAGGCCCGTGTAGTGTGCGGTGTCAATGCACACGTATACCCCCGGTGGTAGAAATTATCTGGATCCCTTGTTACGACTGGGCATCCCACCACTACCACCACTGTTACGACTGGGCATCCCACCGCTGCCACCCCTTATGTCTGGGCATCCAACCCTGTCTCACTGCTGGGATTGGAACATCTCAGCCTGCTGCCACTGTTGAGCTGAGCTCAGCGAAGAAACGGCCGACCGCCTTAGTCCATTCGTGCAATTTAGACGGTGGCCAGTGGCGTGACCTGATCGCAAGGCTCAAACGGCTGGATGCTGCAACCATAGAGCTAATATACCGGAGGCTATAAAAACGGAGCCGCGCTGAGCCGAAGCAGCAGACAGGTGGTGGACGAGACATCAAGCCAGCAGAGCTGAGTGAAGAAACGGTCGAAGCGACGGTGAATCAACGAAACGTTTATCTACAGTATGTACTACAAGGGCCTTACATAATCGGCACAAGGGCCGAGAGCACGACGGGCTAGCACAAAGTAACAGATCGATGCCCCGGGAGGGCGTCTCTCTGGCTTGATGTCTCGTCCACCACCCATCTGCTGCTTTGGCTCAGCGCGGCTCCGTTTTTATAGCCGCCGGTGACGGTTGCAGCAGCCAACCGTTTGAACCCTCCAGTTAGGTCACGCCACTGGCCACGGTTTGAATTGGACGAATGGACCAGAGGAGCTCTGCCGTTGAAAGTTTGCAGCCTGGAAAGGGTGGCTGGCGAAGCGTCGGTTGAGCTCGAGCCGACGCTAGCGAGGAAAGGAGGGGATTGCGCCGGGCGAGCCATGATGAATCATGTTTCAAGCTGCCACATGTCCGAGAGTCCGGGCTTGCTTTGCGCAAGGCGGGCGCACGGCGCTGGTTTCCACGGAGGCCAGCAGAATGTGTGCTCGGGCATAACACCCTCCACTACGGCGTCGCTCATAGCCTGAGTCGCTTTGGGACGTTGGACCCCATAAACCATACATCAAACCAAGCATACGCATATATTCTTAATAGTTTGGTTTGGTTTGGTTTGGTTTATTAGGGTTTAACGTCCCAAAGCGGCTCAGGCTATGCGGGACGCCTTAGTGAAGGGCTCCGGAAATTTCGACCACCTGGGGTTCTTTAACGTGCACTGACATCGCACAGCACAAGGGCATCTGGAATTTCGCCGCCATCGAAATTCGGCCGCGGCAGCCGGGATCGAACCCGCGTCTTTCGGGTCAGCAGCCGAGCGCCGTGACCACTGAGCCACCGCGGCGGGTATATATTCTTAATAAACTATTCTTCTAAAAATACTTCTCATATAGTACCATGCGTTTTGAAGTCGAACGACTGTCTAGGCCTTTTTTTTTTCATTTCCGTTACTTTTCTGCTTCTACCCCTATATTATCTTTGGGCCATGTGCTCAGTTTTTTTTTTGTATTTCTTGAGTCTTCTGGGAAGGTCACACGCTTTAATCGGCGTCGCTGTGCAATACGCAGCCGGTACGCAGGTTCTGTCAAGCATTACTGGCGATTTCTTTGCGTCGTCAACATTGCTCTTGTATTGTGTGGCAGTCAAATAAATTCTAGTTTCAATTTTTTTTTCTTTATTGTGTCACGGATTCTCTCCGTGTAGGGGGCAAAGGTAAAGGCAAAATGCCTGACAGAGCCTCTGCGCCCCTACCGTTCAAGGCAGCATAACGTGTCATTTACACACATATTTGCTAAACATTTTTAGCACACAACAGAAAGCAAAAAAAAATTCAGTTATTTAGATCACATGTCTTCACAGCATTAGTTTTTCTTGAACATGGTATATTTTAAAGAGGAAGAAAAGGCATACGCAATAGGTATTATGTAATAACAAAATTGGCTTGCATCAGAAGCCAATCAAAGAAAAGAAAAACCACAATTCATTGGTCCGAAAAATAAATCGCATATGCAGTAAATAGATCAGTACATACAAGCATTTCAGAAAAAAACAAGGTTTAGACTGATGTGTAGGGTACATGCTGAAACAATGGCAAATATATTGTACAACCGAACAGAGAAATAACATAACATAATATAACATAAATAATAGAAATAACATAACATAATGCAACGTAGCTGAGGTTACATGTGTTATCAGCGATGAGCGCAAGTTAACAAAAAGAGAATGCAATGTCACTGCCCACTAATAGCTTTTTACAGTTCTTTTTGAAGTTGTGGAAGAATTGTGTGTATTGTACATTAAAGTGTTCCCTGTTTAATATGTTAATTGTTTGATAATTCAATGTTTGCCTTCCGTAATTAGTTCTTGTGGCGGGCTTGAGATGGTGTGGTCTACGTATTGGGTATGAAGTGCAACTGTCTACGGGTATTGTGTGCAGCCTATTTTTATAAATCCACTGAAGTAGTTTGAAATAATAAACTTGATCTGCTTTAAGCATGCTGTGTTTAATGAAGAGCGGTTTTGTTCGGAGTCCTCGTTTGTCACCAATATAGTTTTCACACATTCTCAATATTTTCTTTTGTATCATGATTAGTTTGTTGTAGTTTGAAGCTGTCGTAGTTCCCCATACTAGAATGCCGTAACTGAGTTTTCAACTCCGTCGCACCACACGGAAATGTGCGTGAAGATAGTGCAGAACTGCTCATGCGTACTGTGTTCCTTATGGGAATAAAATGACACTGACGAGTTTAAATAATACTCTCTGCTGCGCATTTACTTTTCACATTTCGTGGCTCCTTTGGAGTTCATCACATAAGACACCGGTTTCTATCGCAGTTCACAGAAAGTGGTTTGCCTTTTGTGGTGGAGTCTACGTGTGTCTTGATGTTCCAAGAACAGCGTCATGATGAGTTCAGATGTTTGATAACTTTTTTAAGATATTTTCTGCGCAACGCAACGCAATCTTGTCCTTGCCTTTTTAAGAAATTGGCTGTTATTTGCACCTACAAGGGAGAGGGCGGGGCACTCTACTGCAGTAACACTAACGCAGTCGAAATCATGGTAATGTCTATTGCTCAATGTCTGGTGACTGGTTACGTGACGCAAAATATGGGTTTGGTTTAGCCGTAACGCGGTCTTCAAGTTGACGGGGAGAAACAAATTACTGTATAATGGCATCTCAAATTGTGTACCTGATTTACCTGTGTTGGTCAAATGTTGGTCAATCAAATTACTCCCTTATTACTGATTTACCTGCATACAAACTGAAATACATTTCTACTCAATCTCACTAGCCGTGATGCCGTTTCCGTGTAATGGGAATATATGTTTTTATTCTTCACTGAGCACAGAGACCGAAGCGCTGCAACGCCTCTTTCATGCATCTCATTAGAACTTTCATACGCATGCTACCTTGACATCTGCGCTGGGCTAAATTACAATAACGCATTCATGAGAATGAATGAATGAATGAATGAATGAATGAATGAATGAATGAATGAATGAATGAATGAATGAATGAATGAATGAAAATACCCATGACACCTTTCATCGCAGAATTTACGCTACTTGCGTCGCACAAAGCTAAGTGCAACGCGTAGCACAAATCACCAGCAAATAAATCGGAAGAATACCGTGTATACAACCCTGTAGTGGAGGCATATATCTCGCTCACTCCTCATAAATAGTTCTTGTCAATCGAAGAAAGCAGAGGCGCGAAAAGGAGGACATCACTAAGAGCGAGGAGCGACCCCTGCGGGGGACCCCATTAGGGACCAATCCTCTCCGCATCTCCCGAGCCAAAGGGGATGGGAGGTCCCCGCACGAACTCCGTTTCCGGCCTCTCGGCGGAGTCCAGGGCTCACTTGAGATTGCGGTTCGCGCTACGTCGACTCCTTCAAGGCTCGTAAGCTGTCTCGGTGCGTTTCACACCCGGTGTTCTGCCTTTTTACTCCCTACTTGGTCGTTTTACTGCGTTTCGCCCATCGCTGCCGCAGGGGAGGCGAGCGTCAGCCGCGCCAGCATCACGTCGCCTGGCGTGACCGTGGCACTTCTCGGTATAAGCTTCCGTATATAGCCGAGTGCTTTCTACTCGGATAGCAGTGAGCCTCCTTTGTTTCGGCCAAACCCACCGGCCGAGAAAGATAAAGAAGAAAGGACCGAAAGGTAAGAGGGCATAAAAAACAGGGACCAAAGTTTAGCCAACGCAGTCCCTCGAATACGTGAGCACCGCTGCAGCCGTCCCAGGCACGGTGGCCGATGTCGGCAGCCTTCACCCCATCAGCCCTGTGCAAGGAAGGAAGGAACAAATAATAAGGCAAAAGTAAAGAATAGGAAGCAAACTAGGTCATTGATCGCTTCTATTTCGGGATCTCGCTGCCTTGCGTCCGACCTAGCGGCGATCTGCTCGCGTCACCGGCGCATTTCTATAACGCGCGGAGGAGACAGGCGCGTATACTGACACCTCCTCCCTTCCCCATTCACAAACTTCCCCCTCCCTCCACCCGCCATCCGCACTGGCCATCACACTGCCCTCTCTTCTTCCCTTCCCTCCCTTCCCTCGGCTGCCCCGTTCCCTTAGCGCCTTTCTTCCCTTCCCTCGACTGCTCCCGTTCCCTATAGCGTCTTTCTTCCCCCGCCGCAATTTCGACCTTTTCCTTACTTTCCGTGCCCTCTTCACGACCGAGTGGTCGCGGCGTTTTCCGGGGCGCCGTTGCTGCAGTGGCGCCGCCCTAACACCCCTTTCCGCCGACGACCCTCGTCACTTCGCTTCCCAATGTACCCGTTGTTACAGCCTCGACCTCCCTCATCCGAACTCCCGTTTCCTCAGCGCCCTTGCGGCGACCCGTTCGCGTCTTCCGAATCTCCCCATTGTGTCCCCCGCCATTGACGCGTTAGGGAGCCGGACGCCACTCGAGCCGTCTCTCCTTCCACTCGCATCGTTTGTCCCGCGCCAGCTCGGCGGAAAAGTTTGGCGCCTGCCGCTCTGGGGGATGTGGACAGGCGCCTTCTTCCCGATGAGCTACTCAGCGCAGAGAGGGATTGCGAACCGGTGTCTAGCGTTTTACGAAGTTGATAATCGTATAACGACGAGGGTGGAAGCCGCCGTTTAGGGTGACGCTACCACAAGCTCCTCCAGACACAGCGAACAAAGGAGGAAAGAGGGAAGTGTGGTCATAGTTAGTGACGAAAGCGGGCTATATTGCTCTAACTGAAACATCCGTCCTGCCTTTCGCAGCAGCGCGATGAGCCGAACAGGTTTTTGCAACTTTTAATAACGTCGATTTAAATGCATAGGTCCTTTCCAATGGTAGGGTTAGGTTACCCGCCGCGGTGGCTCAGTGGTAAGGCGCTCGTCTACCGAGCCGGAGTACCCGGGTTCGAACCCGACCGCGGCGGCCTCGTTTCGATGGAGGCGAAAACGCAAGAGGCGCCCGTGTGCTGTGCGATGTCAGTGCACGTTAAAGATCTCCTGGTGGTCGAATTGGATTGGATTGGAAAACATTTATTTCGTCAAGAAGAGCTTGGTGATCGGATGGCCGTGTTAGGTGGCCGCTAGTCCGTGACTATTGGCGACCTTGTTGGCCCACTCGACGGCCCGGACTTGCGTCTTCGGGTCTGAGCTGGCCAGCACAGCCTCCCACCGCTTGAGAGAAGGGATTTGTGCTAGCTCCGCCGGAGGCGGCTCTTCCCTACAGTCCCATAAGATGTGGTCGAAATTATTCCGGAGACCTCCACTACGGCACCTTTTTCTCTCTTTCTTCTTTCATTCCCACCTTCCTCCCTTCCTTTGCGGCGCGGTTCAGGTGTCCGCCGAGCTATGTGAGGCACATACTGCGCCATTTCCTTTCCTCAAAAAACTAATTTACCAGAGAGACGCCAGACTCAATTTTTCGAATTTAAGCACCCCCCCCCCCCTCCAGTTTGGGTATAGCGATAGTGAAAAAAAAGGGGGGGGGGGGGGGGGTCGGATTTGGAGAAAGCGCGAACAAACTCTTGAGACCGAGCTCTCTCACAAGATAGGGCTAGACGCCTCACAGCAAGCGTACGTTGCTGACTGAATAATCGCAGCTAGCATCTCTACTTGTTTGCTGTCATAAGGCGATGAGGGGTGCATTCCTTTGTGCGCCCGCTTTCACTTGGCTGTTAGCTCTAAAAATTCACTAGTTAGGAAGTTCCTCCAATGGGGCTTCACAAACACACCAGACGTCCTTGGTCTTGCATTGTCTATAAGTGATTTCTTCCAGACAAAACATTCAAGAAGAACCCGGTCTTTTATATATTTATTTCTTCTACTAGCATATGCTCATGCAATGTATGTTTGTCTGTTAATTTATTTTCCGCTTCTGTAGCCGCTCTGGTAGAAGATAAAAACGCACAAATTACAACACAACGATTTTAAAATATCAAATGTTATACGTGCCGGAACATGCCTCTATGTGGCCCATCACCATATGTACTGCCGGCATAAGATGAGACCCATATGTGGTGCCATTAGCCCAGTTAGCCGAGTCTCATGCGCACGTGGTAAGCCTTCAATACGATTACAAATCTATGTGTGCACAGGCTGGAAGATTTCCGCAACCTAGTGAACATGTCATATTCAAAGAGGTCCCTCGGTGGTCATCGAGTTTTTGATCGACGCGGGTGATGAACTATTATACTATCCGCATATCCTTTCTACGCTGTTATGCACTTTGAGAAAGGCCGATCCCACACTTCAATCATCGCTTCCCTTCTCAGGCAAGAACAAAAACTCCTCGCGTGTCAGACGTGTGGCAGGGATATCAGTCGACTGCATGGCTACACTGATCTCTCAATTTTTAGTGCTTGTAATGTACGCATAAGGCGCTTCAATCAAAGGCAGTCACGCATAGCCGTTTTTTTCCTGTTTTTCGCTTCACGATAGAAAATAATGCCGAGGTAGCACCCCCCCCCCCCTCTCCTTGCCTATCCGTACAGACATGGCACGAGCTACCGCTTCCCACAAAGCCCTGCCCTGTCGCTTTTGCGTAGCGTGGTGATGAATGGGGCTCCCAGCCCCAACGATTGTGCACCCATCAGTCATGGTGCCACGTGGGAGAAACAGGCTTGAACGAACGAGCAGCGAAAAGTATATGAACGAATAGCCTGCTTGCATCCTCAAGAGTATAAACGCCTGCTTTGATTCCTTCGGCACTTTTTCGTATTCAGCGATCGCTGATATTTTGTTTATTTGAAACTGTCAGTCTCGTCAGGGAAAAAAGGGTAATGAACAATTAAAATGACATATAATTCAATGTACGTGCACCAGCCGTCCAAAATTTATGAAAGGCGATTTTGTAAAAAAACAAAAAATTAGTTCTTTGCATACAAGGCGTATCGCTCGTTATTTAGTGGTTCATTGCGAAAAGCTCGCCATTGCAGTTATGCTGCATATATCTATTCCAGAAATACGCATTCCGAATTCCGATTCTTTCGTCCTTCACAAAGGGTACAGTTAGGTTGCGGGTTAAATGTACAAATAAGCACAGTAATCCAAGCAAAAGACCAAAGACTAAGCCCAAGCTTCAGTGATCTTTGCAGAATACGCGAGTGGCACGAATTTCGAGCTGTGCAGGAACACGGGAGCGCGCCTTGTCGCTAAAGCACGTGACCTGCAGGCCGGTTATACAACGAGGTCGAGTAACGTGGGCTTTTACTAAGGCGCTTTCTATGCACGTGCATTCGGCAGATTCGATGCGCGCTGTCAAGGCAAATCGAACAGGCAGACTTTCATATCGACACGGTGATTAGCGTGTCGAGTGAGCCTTGATTCCCCGCTTTCACAAACCCCAGATATGTTTTCAACAGCGGTCAAAAAATGAAAGGAAATGGAAACGAGGCAATGGCTTCGAGAGGAAACGCTATACCTGAACAAGCACACGCACACAAAAAAGGAGTGGATTCTCGTTAATATGTGTCTTTATGCACGACCACCCGTCAGCATTTGGTGGCTTCAAAAAAGGTAAATTTGCTGCGCCCGGGAAGCAAATCCGATTCACGAGTCCGCCCTGCAAAAGTGGCTGCAGTCATCAGGCGCTAACGACATAACGACGTCGCCGTCACTTGCGTTGTCTGTCTGCCGGCTACGACGCGGTTTTCAAAAATTGAAAGCCTCTCTTCCTGCGTTGAATGCGCGTGCAAGCGCAATCATGCCGTACGGAAACAAGCTGCTCAGCCGCAATTCGAGCGTCCGAATCATCAGCGCCTTTCGCCCCTCCGCTGTCCATTATGGAACCGGCGAGAGCTGTCATTAGCCTCGGAGCTGGCTGCTTCGCCGGCCGCCCGGGGCGCTGCGCTCGATGCCCCGGATCCAGGACGACGCTCCGACTGCCGGGGTGTACGTGCACGAATGAAAAAGCACTCGCGCGCCGACTTTCATTTGCGGTCGTTTCACGTTGCCAAAACGAGCAGCTCGGTGCAGTAACAAACGCTGACCACACGCGCACTCAAGAATACTACTAAAGATCAATCAATCAATCAATCAATCAATCAATCAATCAATCAATCAATCAATCAATCAATCAATCAATCAATCAATCAATCAATCAATCAATCAATCAATCAATCAATCAATCAATCAATCAATCAATCAATCAATCAATCAATCAATCAATAAATGATTGCTAATGGGAACGACAATACTGAACGAAAAAACCAACTACAGAGACAGTGCGCGATGAGCCACTAATGTTAAATATGAACCAACTAGGCCCATTTGCAGCTTTACTTAAAAATCAATCAAACAAACAAGCAATCACTTTATTTCCGGTGCCCAAGAACAGCCGTAAGGTGCCTCCCGTGCACCTTACGTACTTAGGTGCTTTGCGCCCGTGCAAGAACGGCGGGGGAGAGCCTGCATGGGCGTCCGGAGGGGGGGGGGGGGGGGGGGGCAAGGGGGGGGGGGGCGGCTGCACCCCCCTGGAAAATCACTCACTCGAACCGTGAGTGATGGCCGCACGTCAGGGGCGGCGGTGCGCTCAGCCAAAAGAGTAAAAGCGGCCCTGCTTCCACGCTTTGGGTCACATCTGCAAAGTGCCGCGTCCGGGGACGCGTCGTTGCAGGCATACAGCGGCACCGGCGAGCATGTGTTTCGAGCTGTCTTGAGATGTGTGCCTGTTTCTTTGATCTCTAGAGAGATAGCGACACGGAGGCAGACAGTGCACACCCCGGCCACCGATGAATTCTTCAGGAGGGAGGGACAAATCAGCCGTGTCCATCCCCGCTTTGTCGGACTGCTCAGGGGCAAGCGGGCGATGAGTTGGCGCCGCCGCCGCTCGCTGTCTCCTCCGATCCACGGGAGAGCGCAGTTCGGTACAAGCGCCGCTTTCAGAATTTTCGGCAAAGGGGATTAGCTGCTTTTGTTCACGGCGACGCAGTCTCCAGAGGCGCCCCCACACCAGCGTTCCTTGCGTCTTCTCCGGAAACCAGCGCCTTTGGTCAAGGCAGCCCGATGGCGCCTGCCTGGCTCGCCTGTCACCTCTGGCTGGGCCTCAAATCCCAACAGCGCCAATGTACTGTGCGATGTCAGTGCATGGTAAAGAGACCGTCCGTCCCTCATAGCCTGAGTCGTTTTGGGGCTCTGAACCTCATAAAAACACACAAAACAAATTTTCCGACCGGAGTGGCGAGTGTCCCTTCCCCTCGGAAGTCGCGCGGCGTTCCTTGCGTGTGCGCGCCTCTTTGTTTGTGCTTCGGTGTTTTTAGTGGCCGGTTGTCAACGAAGCTGAGAACAACCAAGACAGCGGACGAGAAAACGACGAGCGGCGAGTAGTGTGTGTGCAAATACTCGACTGTGCGGTTGCGCGAGCAAGATGGAGCGAGGTGTATGAAGCTGCGAGCGTGCATTTATCTTGTAAATAAGTTTTCGCTGCATACATAGTCATTTTTTGTTTTCAACGTACGCATTCAACCGTTTTTCCAATCAATGTGTATATATTTTTAACACTACCAACCCCGAGGAACTCCATAGCCAGCTTTGTCTCGCGCGGTCCCGAATGATGGATATTCGACGCTTCTTCAAGCGTCAGCGGTTGTCTGACGAAGCATTATCCAAATGCGCCCCTGCAGATTCTGGTGTAACATGTGACAACGGTGTAGCATTTGAACAGAGTGATGCAAGCTTTTATCACCGGACAGTAGCTGATGTCGTCGACTCCATGGAAGGGACTCTGTCAACAGTGAGTTCAGGTGATGCAGCAGGCCGAGATGATTCCATTTCTCCTTTCTTGGGATTCAAGTCCGGATTTGACCAGAGCGATGCAACCTTTCATCACCGGACAGTAGCCGACGTCGTCGTCTCCATGGAAGGAACTTCACCAGCGAGCTCCGGTCACGCAGTAAGCCGAAACGATTCCCTTTCTCCTTGCTTGGGATCGAAGTCCGGAGACAACATCAAGAAAACAAATAACTTGCCTCAAGAATATGACTTAGGAGAGTTTCTAGGCAAAGCTAAACTCACTGGCATACCGGACTTTTTGAAGTTACGTCTTCTTACTAAGCCATGGTCGCCAAATGTCACATATGATTTTAAGAAGGATGTAACACCTGGAAAGAGGCCTTTTCGACATCAGTGGCTGGGAGATTACGCCCCCTGGCTTGCGTACTCAGCGACAGCGAAAGGCGCCTTTTGTCGTTTTTGCGTCATTTTTCCTCCACGTGTTCACCGGGGTACTCAAGGTAGTTTTATCGTGCGCGCTTTCAGTAACTACAGAAAAATGCACGAGGCGTGCAGGGATCACGTAAAATCCCAATGGCACCAGGAGGCAATGACGGCCTCACAGAACTTTATGGATGTGATGAAAGGCAAGCAGCTACCCGTTGTACAGCAGCTGAACAGAGCACTGCACGCGCAAGTTGAAAGGAACCGTGAGAAACTATTTCCAATAGTTTCCACCATTGTCTTTTGCGCGACGCATGACTTGCCGATTCGCGGCAAGCAGTCCGATAGTGGAGTCTTCAATGATCTGCTTGACTTTCGTGTAGAAGCTGGAGATACTCTACTTCAGGAGCACTTCGCTTCTTCTGCTGGCAATGCCAAGTACACTTCTGTCCGCGTCCAGAACGAGATCATCACAATCTGTGGCGACATCCTGAGAGAGCAGATAGTTACCGAAACTAACAAAGCGTTTGCTTTTTCCGTTCTTGCTGACGAAACTGCAGATATTTCAGGAAAAGAGCAGATGTCTATAGGCGTTCGCTTTATTGACAAGGCGGAAGTCGAAGTGTGCGTTCGAGAGCAGTTTTTGGGATTTGTAGAGCTGGAGCAATTAAACTCCGCTTGCATCGCCGCGGCAATCTTGAAGCTTTTGACGAATGTCGGACTGATTCTTTCGAACCTCGTTGGACAGGGGTACGATGGATGCTCTACAATGGCTGTAAAAGAAGCTGGAGTGAACAAAATTATACAAAAACAGTTCCCGAAGGCACTATTTTTCCACTGTGCAAGTCACAAACTAAATCTCGTCATCAACGATTTGAACGACGTCTCTGAAATTCGAAACACAATTGGGATAATCAAACAAACCATAAACTTCTTCCGCGAGAGCGTGCTCCGGAGAAAATTGGTGCCCAACATTCCGATGCTGTGTGAGACAAGATGGTCTGCAAAGTACAAGTCTATTAGGATCTTCTCTCAGCATTACGTGGCCATAGTCGAAGCACTCGAGGAGCTCGCGTCCACGGAATCATGCTCGAACGCTGCAACTAGACAACGAGCTCACATCCTCTACTGCGCAACAACAAGCTCATCTTTCATCGTCTGCTTGCATATTGTAGCGAAGTACAGCGCTCGGCTCGAACCAGTTACGAACATTCTGCAAGGTGTATCCATGGACTTCCATTCTGTGCATGACCACATCACTGAGCTGCAACGTATTTTTCGCGGCCACCGGACGAACGCTGTAGAGGAGTTCTCTAACATCATGAATGCAGCAAGGGAGGCAGCCAATCACTTAAATGTGGTGATATCTGTGCCAAGACAAGTCTCTCGTCAGGCCCACCGAGACAACTACGGGATTCAGTCGCCGGAGGAATACTACCGTGTGGCAATATATGTGCCGTACTTGGACTCCCTCACTGCTTCTTTAGCTCGGCGCTTTTCTGAAAGCAATGAGAGGAGCTTCAAACTTCTCCAGCTGCATCCATCAAAAATGAAGCACTTGAGCCGTGTTGAGTTCGCTGTTCTCGCCGAAGAACTCCAGTGCTTTTACAGCATCGACAACTTCAAGGAAGAGGCCATCTCTTGGTACGAGATGTGGTGCAACAAAACTGGGGACCCATCAGAAATAACTTACTGCGAGCTTCTACATCAGGCCAAGACATTCTTCCCTGGTGTTGCAAAAGCCATTGAGGTGGCTCAGGCTTTGCCAGTTACTACCTGTACGGTCGAACGCTCCTTCAGTACAATGAGGAGAGTGAAAACGTGGCTACGCTCAACGATGACAAACGACAGACTGGACGGCCTTTGTATGATGAGTGTGCACCGAGAGCGTGTAATGAAGCACAGAAATGAATTTATCACCAGTGTCATCACGCAATTCGCCCAGAAAAATCCGAGGCGTCTACAGTTTCTGTTCAAGGAAGACTGACTGAGTGACTGTCGTTGCGTGTTTGTGAACATATTGTGCTGTGTGCTGGTCATCAATCCGGGTGTGTCGAGAACCCGTATGCAGCAAGACTGAGCACTCTTCTCCACGAAGTGATAGTATCTTTTTGCATTTTTATTAATTTTAATTGTTTCTTGGTTGATAAACTCCAATGTATCTCTCCTAGCCTCGCTTTAATTTGCTGTTTGTAATTTTTCTTTCATGTGTGTATTTTACTTATTTATTTTATTTGTATATAAATAAATAAATTTACTCCGCAAATAGTGCCTTTTTACTACGAACATACCCCCCCCCCCCCTCCGGCGCCAACAACCAATGGGGCCCCCCCCTGCAAAAAATTCTGCGGACGCCCTTGGGGAGAGGCATTACTTGAAGGCGCGCGCGCGCGCACGCGAACGCGCACGCACGCACGCGGTGCACGCGAACGCACGCGCGCACGCACGCACGCACACACACACACACACACACACACGCACGCACGCGCACACACACACACACGCACGCACACACACACACACGCACGCACACACACGCACACACACGCACACACACGCACGCGCACGCACACACACACACACACACAAAGTACAATTACTTTCACGCAGAGGGAGTGATCATACAATATACAATAAATACAATCATACCATAAAAATCAGCAATAAAGAAGGAGGGAGAGAAGGCGTGAGACGAGGTGATAATGACACATGGAATGAGGTGCACTCGTGCACGCATAGGATAATATGCACACAGCCTTCGTCGATGGTTCAACGACATGCGACCAGGGCGAATATGTTAGGCGGAGACGTACTATCTCTCCGATTTTTGATCGCACGTCCACGGAAGGTATATTCAAGTCGATAAAGGGAAAAAAATTAAGTGCAGTGGCTAACGGGTTGCCTAAGCAACCTTCAATTCGATGACAATGTTGTCCTGCTAAGCAACCCTATGGACAGATTAAAACGAACTTGACTTGAACTGGAAAAATACAGCTGTGCCGCTGATTATTTTTAATCTTTACAGACATTTACTTAAAAAAAAAAGTGAAAATACGTCGGTGCAGTCAGCGCATGCGGATTGCACTGCAAGGCGGACATTATGTACGGGATATAGCTCACCGACTTACCGACCGACTTACCGACCGACCGACCGGCCGACTTACCGACCGACCGGCCGACCGGCCGACCTACTGGCCGACCTACCGGCCAAGTGATATTACAACAAATATTTTGAAAGATAAATTAACTTTTGTGCAAAATTTAATGCGCAGAAAAGACAGCGGGTGCTCTGCTAGATTAGTAGTAAAGCGCTTTTGCACGAAAGTGATGACTAGCTAAAGCTTAGTTCGGGACTCCATAGGTGTCTGCTGGAGAGCCAAAGAATACCAAGAGAAGGAGAAGGCAATGGTGTACGGCAGAGAATGAGATGAAACGAAATCTGCAGGGGCATTGAGTCCGAGTTATAGCGTAACACAGGACAAGGACGGTGAACAAGAATAGACACACCCAGCGCTAGCTTCCAGCAGCTTTATTTGGGAAAGGTATATACAGGGCGTTTCAAATTATTCAATGCAGATTTTTCTTTGAAATGCCGCTAAAGATACGTCCGATTATACGGCATGACGGACATTAGGTAATAGTGTGCAACAAAAAGACGAGTAATTAACTGAAATAGAGTGATCAACTGTTTAGTTTTTGGTTTTTATGGCAGAAATCGAAAGCCTTCGACATAGAAGGCGAACCCAGTTAATTAAGTTTCTGAAAGAGCATCGTGCTTCGAGATATTGAACGCAGAAAATATGCGTTTGGCATTTCGTTAGGTTGGCTTTTCCACGTTACATTTTCATAAACATGGCGCCGCTACACGTGGTAACGCAAGAGGAATCACGTCAACATCATCTAACTCCTAAAATACCTAAACTGCGTGCGCATTTAATTCAAAGAACGCCTATTTTATCAACGTGCAATGTGGGAGAGCCAACTTAAAGAGATCTCCAAAGGGTTTTTTTTTTTGTTGTTCACGCTGATATCTCGAAGCATGATGCCGATTATGGAATTTCAAAAACTGAGCTCGCCTTCGATTTTGAGGGCCTTCAATTCGGCAATATAACCTGGTGCCATAGAACTAAAAAATAAAAAGTGAATCAGTCAATTTAGTTCACTATAATTCTTCATTGCACTCTATCACCTAAATAATATGCGCTTTCACGCAAAATCAATCTACAAACATCGCATCGAAGTATCTTTCGCTGCTTTTTAAAGAAAAATCTGCATCGAATAATTTGAAACACCTTGTATATTTATTTATTCACGCTACATTGCCGCAACATCAAACGTCATGTTTGTAACCTGTTGGACCGGAGGTAATCAATAAGAACTTGATTACCTCCGTTCCAACTGGTTACACACATGGTGTTAGGTGTCGCGGCATTGTAGCATGCGTAAATAGTTGTGCCTTTTCCAAATAACATTGTAGGAAGTTAGCGCTGTGTGTGAGAATTCTCATTCACCTTCCTTTGTTACGCTATAACACGGAGATATGAACCAACAAACCCATGCCTCAACGTTACTGATATATAATAGAGTGATCGCAACTGTGCAGGACTAAGTCATCAGTGACGTTCGCGTTGCAACTGCCCTAACCTGGCTATTGATCATGAAGATGATGACTGTGAATATGATGGTGATGACTATGACGAAAATGACTCCCATTTCGCCAACGGGGGGTGACAGAGCGCTACCTGCCGCGCGGTGCTTCCGCTTCCGCCCTTTCGTCCAGCCGCTGCTGTGGAGCGAGTATATACGACACCCTAGGCGAAATTGAATAACGGGTCCCTGTTGCGCGGACACGCGTGTCTCCGTGCGCGCGCACGCACACACGCACACACTCGCGGGAATGAGCCTCCTGCCGCGTCTTCTCCGACCCATTTTTCACCACCTCGTAAAATAGGTGGCGCTGCGGTGCGAACGCGGCCATGCAGGGGATGCAGCTGATCCGGAGGAGGTCATCAATATGCTCTAGCGGCGAGGAGAAGGAGGACGAGTAGTGGCAACGCTGGAGCGCTCGATTATTTCACTGACACCACGAACCAGCAGCCGCGGTTTACACCCTCGGGCTACGCGTGCCTTCGCTGCAAGCTCTGCAGGTGGCGAACGCAGTGCAATGACGTCACGCAGAATGGGGCTGTACGTCATGCACAGCGACGCAGGAAACGAGGCGGCGTCGCATGACGCTCGCGTCGCGAGTTTCATCGGCAAAAATAAAAGGAAAGTTCGCTCAGAAACAAAGCCAAAAAGAACTCACACTATGGTGACCGTTATGTAACGCAAGATTCAGCGACAATTGTTTGAGGTGGTGGTTACAATACTGGTTATTCATTATTATTTGTCTTCTCTCGTACAGCGCGCGTGACGTCACAATTCTGTCGCTTGTAACGTCACAGATCTTCGACAACTCAGCGTATCGCGTTATAGTGACGTTATGCGTGACGTCACAGTACGCACGCATATCAGCGTGGCGCCATGCTACGCCGACACCGCAGAACCGGGAAATGTGCTTTAACAGCTGTCGCTGTTGCTGTAGCAATCGCTTGGGCGAACGTGGTTGCTAGTCTATTTTTTCAATCCGACGCTGCGACGAGCTGAGCCGCTTGTTCATGCGCAGTAACGGTGGCGTAGCGCATTCCAAGGACGTTGTTGTTAACGCATGCACTGCACCGTTGGCAGCGCGGCAACTATAGGCACCAGGGGGTGACTGAAAGTTTCGCCAAAGTTCGTTTAGTTCGCCTCCACATTCTCCCTCCGTTCTGGAGCCAAGGTAATCAGCGGTGCGCCTACAGAAGAAGCTAAAAACATTTCATGCTTAAAACGCTGTTCATAGCGCCGGGCCAACGGAATGGCTCAGTACCTCATCTGAGAATTGCTGGTCCGAAGACGCAGCGAAGCAGCCATGCAACAGCTACCAAAGAGAGGGCCCGCCACCGGTTCCTTAACAACGACCGATGTGCAATGTTTTTGCAGCACCTGCAATATCAGATACGAGGGAAATGTGCCGCGCGGTATATGCCTGCAAGGATTTGTAGCGCGCAGCGTGAGGATATACAGGGTGTTTCACCTAAGAATTTTCGCAGCTCCTGAAAACAGGCTTTTTAAGATAGCAGAGCGCCTTTTCCGACATAGCATTGTCAGCAGTGTGCTAACTAGCAGGATGGTTAACTAATATTGAGCAGTTAATTTTTTAACTATTTCTGTTAGGCTCCTTAATCATTGATTCCTTAATATCCATATCAAAACGCCTTAATACCATATTCCTTAATAACCCTTATAACCCTTAATATCCATATCAAAACGCGGTTACCCTCGGCGCTGTTGCCGAACAAATTTTCGCTATTTCGACGAGTTACGTGCACTGGAGAGGTTGCTTTGCCTGCAAGCTTCTCCAAAGTGCATGTGTTTTGGCGGGATGTCGCCAAAATTTGTTGGGTCACAACGCATAGGGATAACTGCGTTTGCGAAATTCTGAAAACTAATACGGATATTACCCAGGGTGGGCTACAGCCCTCTGAATAATTAACGGGCCTAACGGTAACGGCTAAAAAGTTTATTCAATATTGGTTAACCAGCCTGCTAGTTAACACGACAGCTCTATTCTCGTGTACTATACACCGCTGAAAATGCTACTCCGAATAAAGCGCCCTTCTAACTCAAGAAGACTATTCCTAAAAAATGTTGAAAGTCTCTGGTGAAACACCCTGCATATGGAAACAAAACACCGTGTTCGCTCCTGCCGTCGTACTCACATCTCGCATAATCAGGCTTTCGGAATTGCACCCCCCCTTCTGAATCAAAATGTGTCTGGTCGTCTTCTCGCGATCATCGCTTCAACGACGACTGCGCGTGTTGGTGAGCGTAAACATCAAGAAATAACAATGTAGGAAGAAGGCCCCGTCTAGCCATCCCGACGTCACTCGGCAGCGTGGAGAACAAAAGCGTACGACAAACAACGGGCTGACAGCTGCAGGCAGGCGTCGCAGCCGAATGACAGGCGCGCAAACATTGCCGCCCTTTGCAGGCGGAGCGCGTCTCATCAACATATATCTCGTCCCGTCCAAATCCGATACAGGCTGAGGCGAACGGCGCATCACCGTTTCTTCTTCTTTTTACAAGGATAGCTGTGTACGCGGGCCGTTTCTCCGCAGTTTGCAGCCTCGGCGCCGCACGTCGCAACCGAAAAGAAACTGCTGTGTCTTCCGTTGAACAGTGAGAATGTCGTCCAAGTAAACCGGGCAGCAGTAAAGTATGAAAAAGAACGCTTAACTCACACTCGGGAATTGTTTATTAATGCGTTAACTTTGTAAGGGTTAGTGAAAGCTGAAATGTCGAGTGCCGTCTGCTAGTAGCCAGTGCTAGAAGGCAACCTGCCCATTGGGCTACGAACGAACTCCGCATACTATATACGAACTTAGTATACTACCTCGGATATAACGAGCCTTAGTATATATGTAACCTCGGATATAACGACCGCTCGTGTGTTAACCTGAGATGAAGAAAGCTGGGCGAGTGGGTTTGAATTTGACATACTGTAACAGCGCGCAAGGAGATCAAGTACGGTAACCTCGGATATAACGAATTTTAGTGTGTTAACCTCCGATATATCGAGCCTAAGATGCCACCTCGGATATAACGAATGTTTGGCTGCTAGTGCATTCAAACTATCCACCAGGTATCGCTTAGAAGTTTTTTTTTCTCCTGAAGCGAACTTTAAAGGTTTGAAGTAGAGCATGGTCTACAGGAAAACTACTAGGAAAAAAACTTGTATCACTGACGTCGATGGCATATGGCTGTGAGTGAAAGTCTGCATCATTATTTTGACATCCTTCCTTCGTACTGTATACTTAATCTAACGACCACCCCTTGTACTAACCAGGTCATATTTCGCCGAAAGGGCCTTGTTAATTAATCAATCACCCAATCAATCAATCAATCAATCAATCAATCAATCAATCAATCAATCAATCAATCAATCAATCAATCAATCAATTGACCGATCGATCGATAGGTTATTAATTTTTTTGATGATACAGCTGAACTACAGCGGCAACTAAGCTACGAAAAGCCCCTTCGTAAGAGCGCAGTACGCGAAATTCGGAGCTCGCGGGTTCGGATCCCTCCGCCGGTATGTGGTTCTTTTCGTTTCTACGTTTTAAATGATTGCACTATAATCTCCTGTTTATCGACACCAGAAATTAAAACATTAATAAACATAAACATTCCTCAATGCCTTTTTTTTTTTTGGTTTCGATGACTGTTGCCTTCCTTTACGTGCGTTTTAAACGAGCCTCTAATTTTCCTACCCTTGTCTGCTTGATCGTGACCCATTGATGCACACGAAACAGACCCGCACCGCTGTTTCGTTCATTAAATCAGCGTTGAACCCAGGTTGCATCGTGGCGCTGAAACAAAAACAAAAAACAAAGGAAAAGACTGCGACCTTCGGCGAAGGACAAAATGGAGCTCACAAATAATGCACGAACGCTCCTCCGCGACCGAGCGACCCCCCATTTCCAAGCCCAAAGGTGCGTTTGAGGCAGCTCTGTAGAGAGCCTCGGGCTGCGCCGCTGAAAGAGCGTGAAATACGCATCGCGAATGCGGCCTCACTGGCCTCGTCTCATATTTTGCTATCCGAGCGGCGTTCTCCCCGACAGCTCGGTCGGGGCCATCGCGTTTCTTCCTTTTTTTCTTCTTCTTCGCTTCAGCATCGGGAGGAGCAAGAGCCAAGAATGGCCCTGCAACACACCCGTAAAAGGCAGGGAAGAAGCGGATCGAAGAGACGCCGTGACGCGTAGAGCGAAGAGAGTGAATAACGCGTGTGTGTTAGGTGCATGTCTTCGCAGTGCACTGAAGTAAGCGCGGGTGATGCTGATGATGATGATGGTGGTGGTGGAGGTATCGTGATGATGATGATGATAGCTGTGAAGAGGACGGCGATGATGGCACCGCAGGAATAACACGAGGTCATATCACAGTACAAGAAGAGAAACCTAATTGGCTAGTCGCGTAAACGCGCACTTTTGAACGTCGGTACCAAAATATGGCGGATACTTCATCAGTTTTTGATCCCGCCGGAATCAGAACCATCATTAGTAAACTGAAACGATCATCGTCTTGTGGTGTCGATGGAATCACATCAAAACTCCTTCAGAACACTACTGAATACTGCTCTATTTTATTAAGCTTTATTTTTGCCAAATCACTTAACGAGAGCTGTCTACCCAAAGACTGGAAAACAGGGAAAGTTGTTCCTATTTACAAATCTGGCCATTCACACAAACCGTCTAACTATCGCCCCATTTCCTTGACATCAGTACCCTGCAAAATACTTGAGCACATAATCTTCACCAACCTCGTCAACTTTCTCGAATCAAACCAGTTTTTTCATCCCTCTCAGCATGGATTCCGCAAATTATACTCATGCGAAACACAGTTACTTATGTTCACCAATGATCTACATTCATTTTTAGACTCGGGGTTCATTACTGATTGTGCGTTTCTAGATTTTTCCAAGGCCTTTGATAAGATTAATCATCAACTTCTTATACTAAAACTCAGTAACCTTAACATCGATCCTGTAGTACTTGACTGGATAATTGCATTTCTTTCAAACCGCACCCAGTATGTCACAGCTAACGAGACTGACTCCCTTGAGGTACCCGTCCAATCAGGAGTGCCTCAGGGATCTGTCTTGGCTCCATTGCTTTTTCTTATTTATATTAATGACTTACCCAACTGCGTATCTAGCTCTATTTGTCTTTTCGCTGATGACTGTGTAATCTACCGTAAAATAACTAACGCTTCTGATGTGACTTTACTCCAGACTGACTTAAACAATATCGCTTCTTGGTGCTCCCTTTGGCAGATGAAACTGAATGCTGCAAAATGCAAAACAATGCGAATTTCCCGCAGTCAATCATCCTGTCCAAGCTACTGTATTAATGATTCTCCACTCGACTCCGTTTCAACTTATAAGTACCTTGGAGTACACATTGCGAATAACCTTTCCTGGAAGTTTCATATTAACTACACAACAGCCAAAGCCAATCGCATGCTTGGGTATTTGAAACGTAACTTTTCACTAGCTCCGTCTTCACTTAAAAAACAGCTATATACTACCTATGTACGACCCAATCTCGAGTACGCTTCATCCATATGGGACCCTGGCCATGTATCACTGAATAAAACCTTGGAGAGCGTACAGAATCGCTCTGCTCGTTTTATTCTCAATAATTACCACCGCACAGCAAGCGTCACTAACATGAAACTAAGTCTAAATTTGCCCCCTCTCACTGTCCGTCGTAAGATTTCTCGTATTTGCCTCTTCCATAAAATTTATCATCATAACCATCAACTCAGGACGCACCTGATCACAGATTCTGCGCATGTTTCTGCCCGTGTAGATCACTGCTACAAAGTCGCCATACCTCGCCACAACACCATGACATATGCACATGCATTTCTACCAAAAACATCCCGTAACTGGAACCATCTATCTGCTGACCTGGTCGCTATCACCGACAACCACCGATTTCGTACTTGCCTTACTAACATATTTTGAAGCCCTTTTTCATTTTCTTTTTAAAACTTGCACTGGCGCGTATCATGATCTGTATGACTGTTCCTTCATTTTATTTATTTTTTTTACGTTGATGCTGTACTCTGCTGCATTCTGTTCCACCAAACTATTGCAAATTTGTAACCGACCCGTATGCTTTGAATACGTGCCGTTTTTGTTCTTTTTTCGTCGTTGTTGTTGTTGCCTTTATATTTTTTTCTGTTTCCTTTTATTAACCAAATTGCATAGTGTCCCTTGTATTTCTGCCCCTCCCCTCTACAATGCTTTTGTAAGCCCTGAGGGTAAAATAAATAAAAATAAATAAACGAGCTGTCCATCCACTGAACAGCCAGCCGCAAAAGTCAGTAGGCCTGTGGAGCAACAAACCGAATTTCTTCGCAGCCCGTATGCATGCCCTGTACGGTATAGAAACGCGCTGTTTGCACTTGTCCTCACTGCCAGCGCTCTATACCTATTAGCCTTATAATCTGCGTGCTAATGACACGGGGGAACTTTCACGGCGGCGTCTTTATTGCGCTTATTTTGAGGAGCCTGCGGCGTTGTCGTCTGGTAGTAGTCACTAAGGTGGTGATGGATGTGGTGGTGGTCGTAGCAGTAATAGGTATTATCACTTCGGCATCCCATGTTTACCTCCTTACTGATGAGAATAAGACTATGCTGCTTTCACGTGATAATATTGCATCTGTGGCCACATAACTCAGGCTCGCGGTGTGTGAAGTCGCTTTGCTTCATTACTGCGATAACATATAGTTACCGCACAAAACCGACCGAATACAGCTACGTCTGTTACACATCTGGAATATATCTTGATAAAACATAAAATACGACAGACGCAGGGGTGGAAGCAGGCTCCAGCTTTTTGGAGCAGGCACGGGAGCAGCAAAAGTCTTATTTTGGAGCAGCTTTGGAGCAGCAAAATTCTTATTTTGGAGCAGGTTTGGAGCAATTTTTAGGCTATTTCGGAGCACTTTTGGAGCAGACTGGCGACATCTAAATGCAACTGAGAGCAATTTTCTTTGCAACTAGTCGAAAAACTGCATAGACATTTATCACGGATCCCACAGGCCAGAATTAATTAAAAGGACAGCAATTCGTCTGAAGATATTTGCTAGGGTTCATAAAAAAAGACATGTGGCAGCTATTACGAACAGTAGTTGCAGTACATTAGCTATTATTAACTTCAGTTCAGAAAAAAACAACATAATGGGGATAGTTTTATTTGTATTAAACAAACCCAGAGCACTTCACTCCAAAAACACCACATATGTGACTATGACGCTAGTGGTAAAGCATTAGCCGAGACAATTACGGTAAACTGTTTCAGACTGGTTTACTACTAGATGTATCAGAGAAAACAAGTGAAAAATGGATCACGGATGGCAATTGGCTTGCAGTAGATATAATGACTAGACGCAAAGTGGACTAGAACTAGCTACTGCCATATAGAATACAAAGATATTGCCGTTAAACCTTAAAAACAAAACCAGCAACAAGTGTCAGCTAGCTCACCACAGAAACAAGTGTACAAATAGGTTTGATACCAAAATTTGTGCCACTCAATCCACTTAATTGTATCATGCCAGTGAGAGCTATAAGGAAAAAAGACCTGCGCTGTTCGCCTGATTCTGTCACAGAACAATGCGCCGAGAATTCGAGCAACAGGACTTGCTTAGTAAACTTTAAAGCCTTTCAGTTCTGCATAACTTTTTAATAGCCACAACCAAACCGTCAAAACAGTGCAGCAGAACCTCGAATATACTATGTCAGAACCAAAAACAAAATCAATCAATACACGCCAACCGATGGATTTTAAAATTAGGAAAATTGCGCAGCTAAACCAACGAGGGGGCTAACTTACCCTATTTACTGGCATAACCTACGCCCTCGCTTAATTGCGCATCCACAATTTATTACCCAAACATATATGAAAAAAAAATGCACCAGCGTACACACGGGTGCACGCAAGGCAGGCTGTGGAAGAACGGCGCGAACGCGTTGCTCGTTTATGGCTGTGAACGGTGCGAGCAGCGAGGCGACGCCGGCCGCACCACTGTGAAGACGTAACCACGTAACTGGCCAGGCCAAGTCAAAGCAATTTCATAAATGCTGCGTGCGAGGTGCGAGCACGACGGGTAGAAAGCCGCTGCCCATTCCCTCGCAGCTCCACGTGTAAGGAGTTCGTAATTCGTTTGTTAAATTAGCTCCGGTAAACGAAATTATGCTCGCGCGCCGTTTACCCGGCTCACTCGCGCCGGCGGTTGCTTTCCAGGACAAGGTGTCCAAAATTCTAAACAACCGAACCACTGGCGGTTCGGTTTGCCGCTAGCGGTTCGGTTTGCAGCTAGTCAGCCGGGCCTATCGCGAAGACGTCGTTTTAGCGCCGTTTATCTTCACTGGCTCTGCGGTTGTATCGCTGCGCGTTTATTGCTTAGAGCTGAGCACGCGGCGTCATACCATCGCGTGGTGACGGGGGTTGCGTCGACCTGTATATGGAATTTTTTTTTTTTTTTTGACCAGCGAGAGGTGCGAATGGGAGTCGACGTATGCGCAACAATGTAGGACATATATGCGCATTATGACGTTCATGAAGTTTTTTAAAGGACGTGTTCGCGAAATCTCCGCATCTCTTTTTCGAGCCCTTAATTACTGAAAAAGTGCACAAAATATGCGAGTGAACCTGGTATCTCGTTTTTTGCACAATAAATACAGCTTGCTATTGAGGTAAGTTCACAATACCGGCCGCGATGAAGCTATACTACCAGATAATAGTTAAAAGTACTTATTTTTGCTCATACTTGCACAAGCCATTTGTGACAGCCGCGCCGACAAGCACAAGCTAACGAAACTGTCGATGTGAATGCGGTTGCGTCCGTTTCATAGCGAGCGCCCAGTGTTGCCCAGCCGACAATAACACTCCGCTAAATTTGGCTCTGTATACTTGCAATGGGCATAAATTGCCGTTTAGGCGCAGCTTGGCGCAGGAGATTAAATTGGCACAGCATGGCGCAATTGGCGCAGCACTTCCACCCCTGCAGACGGGAACGAGTCAAGGGCAGCCGTGAAGCCTTTACAGGCCATCCTGTCAGTGCCTCTCAATACACAGCAAGGTGCGTAGTAGCTGACTAACAGCTAATCTACTCCGACAATTTGGGGTTAGATATTTGGAAAAATGTTTTCTACACGTTCCAAAGGTACCCGGTAGAACTGGGCGAGAGATTTACTAAGGTTTCTTGTCGATGCACTACGTCCTTGATAACTAATTAGTTTTAACTAATACAGCGTAACAAGGACCGCCACGGAATCATCATGCTTGCACATGAAACGTTAAGGAATATAAGTCATGCACTCACTTCACTCTAACAGGAAACCTTAGCTCATACTTATATGCCGCACTAAAACAGCGTCGTGATATGTGCACGTAGTAGACTGCTGGTCGGTAGTCTGTTCTCTGCATAGTAGAATTAGTCCGTTCAGTGTAACGTTCTGTTACTGAAAAGCCTTGACTTCCGCCTGAACTCAACCAATAAAACTTAAAAAAAGAAAAGATGTTCTTGAATTGAATTAGTAGACGTGTCGTACACAGAAAATTTAATAGAAACATTGTGTAGACGTCAGGGAAATACGTCTTATTGTCGACTTAAACAATCTCATACGCATCCTGCGTAGCTTTAGGTATTTAGGACCGCTTTAGCTCTTCCTAAGTTTCTAGACATCTATGCGGGATACTGTGCTCAATGGGCATATGGTTGCAGAAGCAGCGATAAACTACTATCACAGGGGGGGGGGGGAGAGCGATGAAGCCTGAAATTTTTTGTAGCTGTCGCTTTTCTCACTTCCTCGCGATGTTCTCTTCACACTCAGTTGCTCATGTAGGCCCGAACGCCACTGCTTTCACAGCCATCCCTGGGACGCGCTTTACCTGATAGGACCCGTTTAAAAGAGATGGTTTTAAAGGACCGGGATTTAAAAGGAATAAGCTGTGTGTAATGACAGGCTGTGACGTAATTATACTCCTGTCTAGTCTTTTTCGTTTCTACGTGTACCGTTATCATTATAAGCCTCACTAGGTCCACCGCAAGACAGAAACGTCGCCACAACCATGCCCTGTCCCAGCTACAGCCATCGTACCCCGGAAACATCCTTATCTCTTCCATCCATCTGACTTTCTGCCGTGTTGTTGTTTTTGTTATTGTTGTTGCGACTGAGAGAAGGATGACAAGGAAAGTGCACGGGCCTGCCGACTGGTTCAAGCCGAGCCACCACCGCTGCCACGTGCAGATAGAAGAGAGCGAAAAGATAAGAGGAAAGAGTGAAAGAGAGAAAAGACGCGCGTCGCAACAACCGCCTCCGCCGAAGCGGACGCTGGCTGAAAAAACAAATAAGCGGCTGTAGCCGTCCCCGGCTACGGTTGCCTTCTCTTATAATCCATTCCGCAACCCTAAGAGATCATCGGTTAACTTTCCTTCGCAAGACATGCACTGTTCATGCCATTTTTTTTTTTTTTCAATTTGATCTTGGCTACGATATCATTTAACTCGCGTCTGCCCCTGACCCATTTTACTCTCTTCCTGTCTCCTCCCGTTACTCCAATCATTTTAGCTTCCACAGGTAACTGCGCTGCCATCAGTTTAAGCTCAACCATTTTCGTTAGCTTCCATATTTCTCCCTCATACACTCTAAGAAAAAAAGGTGTGATCTTAGTCCTTTAAGGGGGTAAATCCACTGACGCTGTGGCGAGCCCCTTTTGGTGCAAATTTGCACCCTCGTCGGGGGACTAAGTGCGTACGGTGTAATGTTTAGGCTGCAATAAGACTAATGTTATTTCGTTTGGACAAGTGTAAGTATAAGCCCTTGATGACTAACGTTACCCTTCCTAAGAAAGACTAACGCTTAGGCCATGAAAGTGCAAACATATGCTTTACTTTCTGGTGCATGTTTGCACCCACTCGGAATAAGCTTATGCTCTATCCCAAAGCGTAAACTTATCCTCGCAAGGGCTACAATTAAGCCTATCAAATGAGCTTACTACAACGCTCCGGAAGTGCAACTTTACACCTTATCAATGGGCGTAACATTGCTCTGCAAGAGCATATGGTTTTGATCTTTTCAGGTGCACATTTACACCATGTTAGAAAAAAAGGACTAACAGGGGGCAAAGGGTGTAACTGTTGGTCCCCTGGAAACGGTGCAAGAGTTAGTCCCCGGGAGCAGACGTTTAATGAAAGCAAACTACACGTGATTTCCAGCGCAATTAAGAGGGGGAGCTTAACACACAGAGCTTAACACACATAACAACGATAAAGGAAACAGAAATAAACATACATGAAAACACCAGGATTCGAACCGACAACCTTTGGATTACCAGCCGAGCGCGGATACGACTACACCACCACAACAGACGGTCTGAGGCAGAAAATAAAAGCCTTATATGCGAAACACACACATTGTCTGTCTGTACCGCTCAAACTGTTATCAAACATATTGCTGTTTAGAGCACAGTATGGTGATTTTTGTGTCATATGCTTTTGGAATAACCTGCGGTAAGCTTTAATGCGCACGCACAACTGTCTAAATCGTGTTTTGGCCAAAGAAGAGGTGCTGAACTGTGTGTACATTACGGCCGGTACTTCACAACCACAACAGTTGTTTTCTTTTCGTTTCTTTTTTTGCTTATAAGCTGGTCTTATTTCTAGCAATTGCCAGCTGCACATTACAGCCTGTTGAAAACAAATATAGAAGGCGATGGTTCACCTCGTTTTTTGTTACTGGCGGACAGCGGTAACAGGGAATTGACTGCTTGCCACTCTCCGGTTCGCTAAGTGTCGCCGATACTTGCACAGTATCACATAAGCTCGTAAACAAGCGGCAACGATATGAAACTACGTGTACTTGCCCAACCCTAACCTTTACTACTCACATTCGACACGTATTGAAGCTCGTAGTATTTGTTTATGCACTTGCACAGCTGCCAGCCGTTTCGGTTGCACGAAGCCTTTTTCTCACGCGAAAGGCTATCCGCTTTGTCACACGCAATGGCGGTGCTCTCACTGGCCTTAGACCACGCCCTGCGCTTCAAAAATCGAGTACTATTGCAGTCGGAGTCTTCTTGCGCGATTTTCGCGTGTTGCTATGCTGCGGTTCGCCCCCTGTTAGTCTCTTTCTCGGCAGTTAGTCTGTTAAGTTTGCGCACGGCGCGCATTTGTGGCAAGAAGAGTGTCGTGTGCAAATTTAGGGACTAGTGGGCCCTTTTGAGGACTAAAATTGTCTTTTCCCCTCTGGGCTGGTTTTTTTCTTAGAGTGTAAACTTACCCTCACAAGGGTTATAGTTAAACCTACCTAATGAGTTCATAACGACGCTCCCGAAGCGCAACTTTGCACCGTATCAGTGGGCATATCATTACCCTGCAAGTGTGTATGTTATCATACACCTACAGAGCAAAGCTGATTGCTGAAAAGACATGATAACTAGCTCATTTACGTGCAGTTGACAGACGTTTTTCTCTTCCACAATCCTGGTTATGTTTGTGTTAGTGCGATAAGTTTGTGGCGTGCCGTGCAGCACATCACAGGGCAGTTTTGCACTCCAGTGACAGTACACCAGTACGCACGACAGGGTTTATTTCGTATTGAGTTTAAAATAAGAAAATAATTCTCAGCAGTCTTCTGTCAACGTCGTGATGGCATCCATTCTCCAAGCGAACCTGTGTGAGAAAAAAAAAAGATCGTTGAAATATGCCGGTAAGTACATATTTAAAGTTGCAGTGAAGAGGAATCTGAACTCGTCTTTTTGCCACGGGAACTCAATCTACACGTTCCGAGAATTCTAAGAAACTTCGATTTATTGCCCTTTGTGGCCGATTTCCCTAATTAAATCGAATTAACGTACGGCTCCCGCCTTTTTTTTTAATTCTCCCCCGTACGGTGGGCGGAGTCGACCAACGCGTGAAGTGCCTTTCACCCAGTCCCGTGGCGGCTTGCCGCTCTGCTCTGCCATCGGCGGAGTAATACGTAGTAATCCGTAGAAGCAAACAGTCCGCCCGTATTTTTATTTCTGCGGGCTTATTTTGCGGATGTATCATCTGCGAATGAAACTATTTATTCACGGAAACCTAAAAAACAAAATAAAGCGAAAGCAAAGCCTCCACAGAGCCTCCACAAAAGCGCATGCGCACTGAGATCTTGCGTTTCTTTCTGCAACAACTTGCAGAATTATATAAGTCAGCTCCTCAAGAAGGATGGTTTCCGACCAAAAGCACTCGTTCACAGAGGAGCAAGTTGCTGGGCTAGTTGGTGCTGTTGCATCGTGGTGGAGCAGCGCAAAGGACGGGACACAAGAAACAAGGAAGGACAGAGAACAGTCTCGCATTCTTTCTAGAAAAGGAAGGTGGGAGAAGCCCCTAATCTATTTCGGGATCGACTGACGCATTTCCCCTTTTGTGGGCCGAGCAGGAAGTGATAATGCAGTCTGGGGAAAAAATATCTTCTAAGTCAGCGGCAATTTTGCAAGTTGTGAACTGTTGTGAGGGTTTATTGACGTGAAATAGTGACAGAAAAATGTTTGCGGGTGAAGCTTGAGCACGGCTATAGCGACTTGGAGAAAGAACTGAAAATTGGTTTTGAAGAAAGGAAATGAATGACGCAGTAAGTGTCTCACATATCTCGGTGACCACCCGAACCGCGTGCGTCTGGAACAAAGATTGCCAAATGGCTCTGGGCCGCATAATGAAAAAGTGTTGGTCTCCAGTTCAATTATTTTCTTTTTAATTTCAACCATTCAGAGAAATCATCAAGGTTAATTCATAAATGAAAGTAGGACTCAACCTCTGAAGCTTAAATGGCCTTATAGCTTCACTCATACTGGAAGTTGCATGCATTTTACAACATACATCCGCCGTCAAGAGCTCATGAAAGGCGACTGCGTCGAAAATATGTAAAAGCTGAGCGTCCAAAACTTATTGCTGGAGATATAAGGGTGCACTGTGCAATTTTCACCATTACGATTAGTCTGCATATATTTATTCTAAGATGCATGGAAAGACGGTGACGAAATTGAATTATTTTAGTGAAAGTGTACATGAGCATAAGTAATTCCTCACCCTTCTACAGAATACAAGCAGATAAACGTTCGACAGTACTTACCAGGATTGATGACGTCGTCGCGAAGTAAGCCTGTTGGCAGGCTATCGAAACGCGTTATTCCCTCGGCGACTGCACACCACAGAGTTCGCATAGCAGACAACATGAGAAGCACGGTCCAGAGGCGCCAAGTCAAAACCACATCCGGCAGCAGCTGCCAGTAACACGCAGTACAATGACGGGTCGCGCTCTATTCGCGGAAGGACAAATGAGCGAGCCCACGTGTCCCTTGCAACCTTTCTTCATGCCCTTCACTATTTCCTCCTCCTGCAGGCAGATTCTTGCTTCTTCTCTTCTTTTCCTTCTCTGAACCGGTTTCGGCGTGTCCCTCGTGTCTGCTTTCTTGGTATTTCACCTCTACCGATTCCGTTTCCCCCGAGAACAGCCGAGGAAAGACAGATGAATAAAAAAAATATTTTTTTTTACCCTTTTCCCCCACCTCTTTCGTACATAGGAAAACTATGAACAGTGATACAAACCGCATTCCTTACTCAGAAAATGAGGACACAGCTGACACAGCTCGGTTATATATCAGTCTTGTACACCTTACAGAAAATAGCAAACCGATTACAATTAAAATGGTTCCAACTGAAATATAATTGATTATCGTGGTGAATTTTACCTGTGCTACACGGATACGTTAGAATGAGATCCTAGTCGAATGGCATTCGTGACTTGGAATGGCATTCGGACTCGACGGACCCCCACGGTGCTGTATGACACTTTCCAAACGCATTCGAATAAGCCTCAGCTTGTTTTAAGAGCACAACGAAGACGACGGCGGCAGTCACACTAGTCGGACAACGACACTGTCATGGTCAACAGCAGCGTGTGATTATAGTGAACTATCTAATGCACTATAATATGATTGTGGTGGGAAAAGTTCCTTAGGCCAATGACACCGACGAATTCGATCGGCGGACAGTCAGCCTTCGTGTTCTCGGCAGGTCGGCGGCTGAGCGAAAACACCCTGATGAGGCGACGGTGTGAAATATATTCGCGCTTCTACATTATCCGTGTTAGAAATGAGCGAAATGAACGGCTATATTTCAAATTTGCACAAGTGAACACTCACCAACGATAAGCGCAGGCGAAATTTCAGTCGACGACTCTCTTCCCTTTCGCGACAACTAGGCCTAGCTAGTCCGCAGGGTTCGGCCTGTGACTGCGGCGGTTGTGAATAGCGAATTCACAACCAAATGCAAATGGTCCGCGAGTGTAGTTACGACAGCAGTGACCTGAAGTCCACCATTGCTTACATCGCAGGGCGCACATATCATGAACGGGAAGCGCCGATGTGACCCAGACGGCCGAGCAGGAGCAGTCGTCGCCGACGCTAGCTTGTGGATAACTAGTTAGGCCATTTCAGTTAACGCGAACGATCACCAAACATACTTCTGGATAAAGTAGTTTAAAACAGAGTACTGCTCACTTCGGAAGAAGCAGGGACAATTAGCGAGAAGTGCCGATCCTACGCGATGGCAACAACCCAGCTGTCATGTGTTTTTCAGGCGAGCGATCACATCGGCGCTTCCCACAGATTCTCGCACTCCCTAAACAAGCACGGGTACAACCAGTACAAAAGAGAAGAGATTGTTTAATAGAACTAAAGCGCAGATTGCGTTTTATTTCATGAAAACGAGCAGTAGCTGTTCGTACGCAGCGATGTAAACAAGAGTATAAGTGCAGTCGTCCTCATCGGCGCACTCCTGGGGAAAGTTCATGGTTTCAAATTTCATAAAGCATCTGAAATTCATGAAATTTGAAATTTCATGAATTTCAGATGTTCATTGGTGTACTTCCTCCAAGCGCCATTATTAAATAACGGCCAAGAGGGTGTCCCAGTTACCAAAACAATGCAAATGTCACATTGTAATTATCGCAGGAGAGCAAATCAAGCCAATCTGTTTTGAACATGTAGGTAGTAGTTTATGAAGCTTTTGGTAAACATACATACATAATCGAAAAAAGGTGCATGAAGAGATGATACAAAGGATGATCCACAGGTTATGGGACAAACATGGATATGTGCGCTTATCTGAACGTATTGTAATTTTTTATTAAGAACATACTTAATAAAGATAAGTTTTACAACGTTTATTTATTGCAGCTTTTACACATGTATCTAGCATTCGCACTCACTTGCGCTTGCAGCATCAAGTCAGTCGGAAAGCTCGTAATGCGGGATAACTTCAAACCGTTGACTGTACTCGTGCGAACAGGGAGTCAGCATTTTGCACAGACAGCAAGGCAATCGCACGGAGACTGGAGAGCACGGAGTTAGTATTTTCCAAGCGGTTATCAAGGCTGCGAAACTAAAAAGCTCTAGAAAGCTGAGCGTCCGCGTCTCTTTCGCTCCTGTACTATTCTCTAACGACAGCGTGCTTTGAAATATTCGTTCGTTCCTCATTGGGGTCACAGAAAAATTGCAATAAAACTGTACACAGAGAATTGGAAGGTCGGTATTCGCGTTTAGACGTCCGGCAAGGCATTGGCCTCTGGAGTGGCGCCGCTAAGCCTTCGTTTCCATGTTTTTGGGGAGAGCTTATCCTATGTTTGATAGTTGAGGTCATTAAGATGTCGCAGTTTTCGGCCGGGGCAGCAGAAAGCTACGCCGTCGGCTCAGGGTAGATATCCTTCCTTGCTGGGGTCTTTTTTTTCTTTTCGCTTCCCGCTTCATTTCGTGCTTTTTTTTTCTATTCCCGACACATTTCTTTGGAAGCGTGGCGGACGCCATGGTGCCGGCAGTGCTGGTCGACACCTGGCCGCGCCTGACTAATCTTTTGTGCAAGTGCTTCCGCGTCGGGGAACGCAATAGAACCCTCCCGGGAATATCCAGAGTAGAGCTGTGCACGGGCTCGGGCCGGCCCGAAAGCCCGTACCCGGCCCGGCCCGCGGGCCGGGCTCGGGCCTTGCGGAAGTCTATCCACCCGGGCCCGGGCCGGGCTCGGGCCACGGTATATTTGTCTGGGACGGGCCGGCCGGGTTTCGCGATCGCGATTGCTCCTGCGTGGCTCCAGCCGCCCTACTGTTGCAAGGTTCGGAACTAATCTCCACATGAGTGGTCTCACGAGCCCAAATGACACTGCACAAAGGAAGGTGAGGTGTGTCGAACCGAAGGCATTCGCAAAAGTACCCTCCGCCACGCGTTGACGGGGGCCGGGTGGGAGGGGTGGGGGGTCATTATCACATGTACGGGACAACAGGATTCTCGCTCGTGTGGCAACAACGATGTGTTGTGGCAATTATCTTCTTGCTCGCCATGGTTACCTGCGTAGGCGCATAGTTTAGTTGCCGTCACGTGAATGCACGGAGGTCGCGCGACTCGATTCGTCACGGAGGACAGCGTAATCGGGCATCAAACATGTCGCTGGCGACTCATTGGGGTCGCCCCCTCCGTGACCATTCGAGTGCCTCCGAAAGTCACCAGAGTGAAATTATCTCTTTCTGTTTCATCGTCACTTCAATTTCAGTTTTGCAGGTCGGGCCGGGCCCGGGCCGGGCCCGGGCTGGCTTATGTTTCTTCAGTGTCGGGCCGGGCCGGGCCTCCGTCAGTAGTCTAGGGCTCGGGCCGGGCGCGGGCTGAAATTTTTGGCCCGTGCACAGCTCTAATCCAGAGGGCTTGGAGAGGGGAGGAAGAGTAGGGGGCGAGGGTGGACAGGATGCAGCATTTCAAACCTCCAGGACACTCCATGAGTAAAAAAAAAAAAAACGAGACCAAAGAAGCAAGCAGCCTCGTCGATAGTGGTTTAGGCAATGGGAGATGGACGAAGTGATCTTAAAAGAGCTTGTGGTCTAGACCCTTTGTTCGTAATTAAGTTGGAGGGAACGCCAACCAAAAAATAAAAAAAAAACACGTTTCGGAACCTACTCGGTTTTTTCACCACGTGCGACTGTGGGCGAGTTGTAGCTTGCATTTTTAATCATTCTGCTAGTCATCCGCCGGGTCACTGAACGTAAACCGTGGATGTAACAGGGGGGGAAGAGTTTCTTGGGAATGGTTTACATTGCGCCGCGTGTGGCTGATGACTCAAGTAAGAGCCTTCTGCGGCGGCGCGATCGGCATCGTACATCGGTGAGATTACAGTCATGGCGAGACCAAAAACTTCGCTGAACAAAAGGATGTCAAATAAAGGCAACGAAGCGCAGTGGCGGACACTGTGAGTGAGGCTTGTGACCACAACATTGACTTCGAGGGAACTATTGCACTGGACAGCGAGCCACGCCCATGCAGAAGGCTCTTATCATGATATATTCAGCAGACACGGAAACCAGATTAAGTGACGAATGCGCGCCCTTCCGCGAGCTTCATCGGTTTTCGAGCGAAGCGCTCTTGCCCCCTTTGGTCGTTTATAAATGCGGAGTAGTGGACTCGCGACAAAAAACTATTCGGACTACTTGCTGCAGTCATACGTGGCCGAAGGCGCCTTCCTTTCCCTCTTTCGTACACAGCCTTTTCTACACAAATTTGTTTGCGAGTGTGCCATGAGAAATATGACATGTAACAAAGTTTGAACATTCATTCATTGATCACACAATAATTAATGACAAGCAGTATTTCTTCTCTCTGTTTTTCTCCTGGCGCATAGTATTCAAAAGAACTTTTCAGATTTAGTGGAGAAATAAACAAAAAACTTGCACTGCTAGGGAGGAGGATAAAGTGGCCGAGGACTCAACTTGCTTCCCAAAAATCATTAGTTTTTCTTCTGGTCCTATGTAAAATATTACCGTAGGCTCACCCCCGCCCCCGTCCTCCTAAAATCAAAGTTGTCAAGTGCAAACTGCGTTTAGGTTATTTAAGCACTCGCAACATCGACAGATGCAATACGTAAACCACGAATGTCCTACAGACAAACGTGAGCTTATGATGTAAGTGTAATTATCACACTAAATCAAGACCCGCCGATGTTGTTGTTACGTGCAGCTGAGCGCGAGGTGTAAATATTGCATTTTCTTGATAATGAACACAGATTAAATGCGCATAGAACGTGAACGTAGGAGTTTATCGTCGCATCATGTCATATTAAAGCATCGTATAATTTTTGTCGTACTAGAAATAGCCTATAAGAAAAAGAGCTCTAAGGATTTGCATTCCGTTTTCAGCATAGACTGCTCAGCTTAATCTTTTTACTTGATGTATTTGCCACACAATAAAAATCGACCATTATATACGTTCTTCGCCGTCCCTCTATGAAGTAGAACGTTCTTGTGGCCTAGTTGGTTCATTGCAGAAAAGCACGAATGGGACAAGACAGGAGAACGAGGAACACAAACGACAACTCTATGAAGACGCACTCCCCTCAAAATGCTGCACGAGCGCCCCGTCGTGGCACGCGAGCAAACTATAGCCTTCCCGCTGTTTTAGGGGCATGAACGGACGCGTAGTTATCAACACTGGTAGAGAGTGTAAGTAGGGTGCAAGTTTTCTAAAAGGGGGTAAGTGATCGGGAGCGTGTTTTTAACGGGTGTAAAGTTATTCCTAGGGCCCTCTAAAGGGTGTAAAAGTCCATGCTATGCCCTTTTTACCCCTTTCTCACACCCTTTTTTCTAAGAGTGTAGGTTAGTAGCGGTAATATACAGCTGTTGTATATTTTCTTTTCGGGGGATATTGGTAGACTGCTATCCATCATCTCAGAGTGCCAGCCTATCCCTAAGGAACCATCGCTTACCTTTCCTTCGCATGACACGTCCTTGTCCACGCCATTTTTTTTTTATTTTGGTTTTGCCTAGGGCATCATTAGAGGCAAGTTATTCTATAGCACAATATCCTCACTGTCCGTCATCAGATCTGCAGTTACCTGGTCCTCAATTGCCGCCTTCCGACTTTGCATTGCTTCCAAGGCTTTCTTTCTTCCCCTTTCGTTAGCGGCGGGATGTCGATCCAGTTCCTCCATGCCATTTGCTCCCTCATTAGCGTCTCGATTTACTTCGGCTGCTGTAGAGACCTGCGCAGAATTCCTCAGCTACTTTAACTATGTTATCCCGATTTATAATTATTTCACCCTCCTTGTCTCTTAGTGCTTACACATGAATATTGCGTATGTCTAATTTTCTCTTGGCCGCTTTTAGGCTATCTGCGTTTTTTAGAGCATGCTGGATTATGCCCATATTAAACTTACTCGCGTCGGTTACATTACACTTATTTCAAAGCGTTAGTGCTTGTGACAGTTATATTCCATGCGCGAATGGCCAACGCCATCAGCATGAAGATTCCAAAAGCCAGTTGACGCCTCCTTTGCAGAAGGGGTATGCTCGCATCTCCTGCAGGGGGAACTTGATCATACGCATTCAGTGCAGCGAACAGTCTAAAGCGCTGTAGACTGCCCCACAAAATAGTCAGTGGTTGGGACCTATAACCCATACCTTCTTCAAGAGGTTATACAAGCGCATCCGGCATGTTCTGGCTAAGATGGCGACTGCACTATCCCTGACAGTAAGGGTGGCAGCTCCGGTACTTGAGAATCTTTTTTGTCTGTGCACAGGCCAGAGACGGGCGCCTTGCAGTGCTGCTGCAATCAGTGACGCAGAGCCGCTGACCTTTCGACAGCGTCTGGCAGACGCACATCCACGGCCGTGTGTGTGCGTCTGTGCCCGAGTGTCGCGCGCGCGCGGAGGACGACGTATCGGAAATTGCCTGCTTGCTCTCGTCAGGCTAAGCGGCTTAGAGCCGCTGGGCCCTGTTCGCTTATTGCGCCCCCTGCCCTTTCGCGCTTCCTCCGTCGTCTTTTTAGCCCTTGCACAGGACCGGGATTACGCCCGTATTTATACCGGTCACCTATATCGTCATCATCAACGACAATACCCGACGCGCTCCGTAATGCGCGGGAGCCCTTCTCTGTATAGCTCTTAGTAGCCGGTATCAATATCCCTGTTGCCATCTACAGTTCTTTTCTTATCAGCCGGAACCATTATTACTGTCTTCATTTAACATTTTTTTGCTTTCCCAAAATCGCTGCCCATCGTCGCTTCTTCGTCGCCGAAGAGAACGACGGCTGCTACCAGGAGCGACGGCTGCTTTTGGCTACTTAGCAGGAGCTTAAGGCTCTTTACAGACGGCAATTATCGGTGAATGTTTTGCATATATATAACTGCAAAAAGCTACCTTCTCCTTACTCTCTTTTCCATATTTTCATCGCACATAGTGGGGGTTTACTTTCATGTCTTGTCAGAGGCAGGGCAGCGTACATTCTCCGTACTTGTCGTGGATGCTCTAGAACACGCAGCCGACTGTGGTTGATAAATAGCAAATACAAAATGTGTCCTATGTTATTGCTTCGTTTGGCCTGATATAGCTATAGCATTAAAGGGAAGACTGTTTTCGGGGTATGGATTATATGAGCGACAGTTATTTAAAACGAAAAATTACAGCCGCCTATCCTCCGTGTAGGAATGTGATCAGGGTCAGCTGATGGCAACACGGATGACGTCACGCATGACTGCCATTTACGCTGCCACTGATCTTCCATTGAACAAACCCAAACAGACGCAGCACAGCCTATGAATGAATGGAGGGATTCGTGGATGAGAAGATGAGTATATGGTGAGGGACCCCGGTGCGAATTCGGTTGCCCAGATTGGCCTTCGTTGGAGGGTGGAGGGCAATTTTTTTTTATCATCTCCAAATATTAAAAGAAGCCCTGCAGCTTTAACATATGCAGCCACGTGGCTACGGTCAGATGGATGCCAATGTTCGGTCTCCTCTCCATCTTAGGGGATTCCTCTCAATTACATAGAATTACAACTTTCATTTCGTAACTCCAGAGGACTACAGAGCTGCTTGAAACTACTACAGGCACATTATCCCGAAACTATAGTGCACATTTATCACGAAGTGCCTGGCTGTGCCTGAGGACTAGCCAGAAAGCTATATGCGCAGACAAAAGCAACTCCACCGTGTAATGTATTACGGCTCTACGTACATCCGGAGTCGAAAGTTTATAGAACGATATATATTAGCGGGAAAAAAATCGGACGGGACACTTAAGCTGCGCCTTAAGGGCATGACGCGACAACGTAATGAGTTAATTCCTACATATGCAGTAGGTCATTCTCTACTTTACATTCATAGATCCCTGGGAGCCCTCATAACACTCCTGGCGCAGTGGTGCAGTGGTTAAGCGACGAGCCGCTGCCCTGCAATGACAGGTGCTCCCAGCGGTGGGCCTTGCGGGACCCAGGTTGCTCTTCCCGAGCGACCAATCATTAATTGTATCACCGGCGGGTATCTCATTGTACCACCGGTTGGTATCCGGCAGCACTGGGGATCAAACCCGCACTTTCCGCATGCGATGCGGATGCTCAAACCACTATAGGCCACCGCTGCGGTCAACCCACCATTTTTTAGATGCAGAGTTTTCTGCGTAAGCATTCGACTCCTCGTGAGGACCTACGAAATTGTTTTGTAGCGAGAGCTCCATTACCCACAGTCTCGCCGTTTCGCTGTGGGCCTTTGGCGCCACTTGTGCGCATGCGCGAGGAGCCGAGTGACGTCACAGCCGCGAAGCTGGCGCGCCGCTCGTCTCCGACCGAAAGGCTGCGTGTTACTTTACGAGTCACCGGGCCGTCTTTCTGGCAGTCAGTAAAGTTGAGTAACACGTGCCGCCTTCACCACATGTCTCGTCCTTAATGTCGAACTCGTAGCCATGGCGATAAGAAAAACAACTAGACGCAACCAGGGATATACCATACCTCTCGTTTCGTACATCCTGGCATAGATGAGCTAAGCCACTGCCAATTTTATTCCATAACGGTTTGATTTGCTTTGTGAACAGAACAGATATCCACGCAAGAAAACGGACGTTTTTTAAGACTCGCGCGGAAGAACTGAAGTGGGTATGGGAGGAATTCACTCGAGACAGTACACAACAAGGACATACGGATACGGACAAGGAACTAACCTACACTCATAGCTTCCGTATTTAAGCTCAGTAGAAAGCAGAGACTTGTGTGAAAGTAAAAGCAGAGAATGACGATGTCCGCCTCCATGTAACAACCGCAAGACGTGGCTGTAACTATAAAAAATATATGCAAACACATAAAAAAACTAAACGTAATTTCTTTCAAAGCGGTACGGTTAAACCACCAACGTGTAACGAAGTATTTATAATGGCGAAATAGAAATGTCGCATTTCCCTTGCAGTCTTTCTTTTTTCCTCCCCCGACGTAGCTTTACGCTACACTATAAAAAGCCTCTCCCAGCGCCTCAGACCATTTCTTCGCAGTTGTTCGGAACGCTTTGCCGAATGCATTTCCGCACTGAGCGACTGAGCATATAGCCTTTTATTCGCTTCAGTGCCTCCTCCCGGTGGCCGAATGAATAAGAAGGCTGCTGGGCTCCCAGATTCCTATTTTTGGAGGGTCCCACTGCTCCGGAATAACTTTGCCTGCGTATTACGGTCACGCGAATGGTCGATTTTGAAGCCAAATCGAACACAAATCATATATCGAGGGCAGTGAATCAATAACTCATCGGGAAGTTTGCGAAAAGCTTTCAAGCAAGAACCCACGGCCTTTTGATTTGAAAGGAGGAAAACCGTAAATCGGAGGCCAACTTCCTTTCGTACAACTGCGTATTGAAATCTTGTGCGATATATAAACAAAAAGCGTAAGACATACCAACTTTATCAACACAAGAGCCATAAATTCTGTCCTACCAGAAACCAGTCTGCGTATGAATAAAGGGAAGTGAAACTGCTGGAGTGCGGCACAGAAGCTTATAAATCTACACGGGAGAATCTTATCTTATAATCTGTACGAAAAAAACGCTTGTGGAATTTAATTTGGCTTTAGTTTGCAATTCATTGCCAGTACACATAAAGTTCCCAATTTCATGGCAGCAGCAAGGAAGTATTTGTTAACGACCATCTTACAGGCTTACAGGCGAGTATATCTTAGCATTTCTTGCAGTAGGCAACCAACCAAATCTTTATCAAGTGGTTAGTTAACACTATGTAGTTGACGCTCCATTTTTTCTTAATCGAGATGTTTGCCATTATGCATAATGCGAAATGGAAAGAAAATTAGAAGAATGAGTGGAAACAAGCCTCGTTTAAAAAGTTGCAAAAGTTCGCGATAAAGCGATTATCATGTATCCACTTGCGATAGTCGCCTGCAACGTCCCATTGCAGGCCTACCTTCCTTAGGAAGCGTCGTCTCACGGAGGCTGTAGCCGGGCAAGTCCACAGCAAGTGTTTTTCGTCACACTGGTCTGGCGCAGCACCACAATGAGGACACTTGTCAGTCACTTCTAAACCAAACACCTTGTTTGGGCATCTGGCCCTCAGGGAATGTGAAGCCAAGCACTCTGGGAAGGAGAGGGAGGGTAAGGAAAATAAGGAGAGGTAATGGTAACATGTGCACGCGCTGTCACCCGGGAATCCCCCCCTCCTTCTCGGTTCCTCATTTTTCTCCCGATGGGCTAGAATGCATAAACATGCTGATCACATATGAATACATATTGCAGCACCACATACTCGAACGTAGAAGGGGCCCTACGGCCAAGGGCCCCAGCAAAAAACAGGAAACGTACATCAGGCGACTGTACAAACACAGGCATTTATAATCACCCGTCTAGATTACACGCCATGGACCCAGCATCTAGCAGTATAAGCAGTGCCAGTTCTGCGGAGAGAAAGAGGACATATATCATATTGTTACGCGGCGGCCAGCCGAAGAATGAGACGTGGTGAACGATGGCTATGAAATGATTTTAATGGCCGCTGGCCTAGCGCGGGCGCTCCGTCCCGCGCCACTGCCAGCTTCGTCTTCGTCACACTACCCGGGGCCTCCGAGCGATCGTCCCGATCGGTGACGAACAGACGGCGAAATGGCGATGGTCTTGAATGAAGGATCGAACAATATGTAGAAGATGGTGCAGTGCTGGCCGCCACGATGAGAAAGATGAGAGAATGAGTCCCGGTCCACGAAGCATCCGGGCCGTAGGGTGCCTGGAGCTGACGGCCGAGGTCTCTGGACGCACCGAACGGCAGAGGCAGGGGGACGGTGTCTTCACGTTTGGGTCAGTGGGGTCTTGGGTCGGTGGGGTCTTTGGTCCGTCGGGTCTTGGGTCCGTCGGGTCTTGGGTCGTCGTGTAGTGTGGTCCGGGCGGGGGACGGGGCTGGGGTGAGCGTCGAGGTCGGTTCAGGTCGGGCGGGCTGGGGCACGGCCGTGCGGCGCTGACCAGGTACTCACGGCCGACGTCCACGGCAGGCTCAGGACGCCGAAGCTCCGTGACCAGGATGGCGATGAAGGTACCCCGCACCTCCACCAAATGTTACGCGGCGGCCAGCCGAAGAATGAGACGTGGTGAACGATGGCTATGAAATGATTTTAATGGCCGCTGGCCTAGCGCGGGCGCTCCGTCCCGCGCCACTGCCAGCTTCGTCTTCGTCACAATATGATGAGGTACTTCCAAAAAAACCCGGAAATCAAATAGCTCAGCCGTCGACTGAGGGGTAGGATCGGCTTTATCCAGCTCGATCTTCGGGGACCAGGAGCAACTCCTCCGGAGAACCCGGGCATTAATTTTATATAGCCAATGGAGTCCCGGACTATGGACGCCAATCACATCAACCTCTCTTCCACACTGTTCGTTAAACATTTTCGCCGCCAGCACCACCGTGATTAAATCCGGCCGCTCCTACAGAAGGACAGACACTTAACCGACTTTTCTAAACGATAATTTTAGTATTGAAGAGACACGCACTGACACCTCCATTTTTTGTGTGCGAATAAAGTAAAGAAAAAGGACTGACTAAAATAGGCTGCGGCCGTATGTTCCTTCATTTTCTCCCCATTCTTCTTCCTTCTCTTACCTTGGCTTTCGTCTATTCCTTTTCCGCCCCACGGCTTGCGGGTGTATGCAACAATTACAGCTGCTACAACGGGCTTGAGTTACACGACCACCCCCGAAGCGGTCCCAGTAACGGCTCTCGCAGTAAAAAAGTATGGTGCTTGTGGGACCCCCTCCCCTCTCCCCGAGAAGAAATTCTGGGCATCTCCATATTGCTCACTGCACAACTGTCGGCACCTGGCGCTAACAATCCCTCTGTACCTGCGGCAGGTAAACTCAGCAGTACAGCGAGCAATATGGCGACGCCCAGGTTGAAAAGTTCTGCAGACCGACCCAGATGGCACAAACAGACATCTGTCGATCTGTGTTGAAATGCTTTGCAAGCTCAAACCACTTCAACACAAATCCCTCCAATACGGCTCAGAACAAGGGCGCCAGTGCACCCCAATACGAAAGACTGGTTTGGTTTGGTTTGGTTTATTGGGGTTTAACGTCCCAAAGCAACTCAGGCTATGAGGATTTCGCCTTCATCGAAATTCAGCCGCCGCGGCCGGGATCGAACCCGCGTCTTTCGGGTCAGCAGCCGAGCGCCGTAACCACTGAGCCACCGCGGCGGATAAAGACTAGTAAAATGAAAGAAGGAACGGTCATGAGGACGGGAAGCTGGGCAAGTCGGTTAGGTGTCAAGCGCTCGTGTCGTGTCTTCTCACTCGCTTTGTCCTTGTTTTTTCGCGCAGCATAAGTATGAAGGAACGATCTTTAGTACCTTTTTCTAGCTTTAAAATTAGGCTTGCGCATGACAAAAGCGCGTTGATGGCTACATCACAAGCCTCGGTCCAAATTTATTTATTTATTTTACAGGTACTGCCAGCCTTATTATCAGGCCTTATGCAGAAGTGGACAATACAGATCAAAAGATTCAAGAACAGCAAAATCACCATGGGCGTCCGGAAGGGGGGGCAAGAGGGGGCGGTTGCCCTCCCCCCCCCCCCCCCCCCCCCTGGAATTACGGACATTATTTGTGCACTAGTTTCTTTTTGATGCTAACCTACCGCCGCCCCCATAACCGGACATCGGGTGCCCCCCCCCCCCCCCCCCCTCTTGAAAAAGTTCTGCGGACGCCCTTGATAATCACCAAACGAGATGCAGGACGCTGAATGCTAAATCAGAACAAAAACAAAAACACAAGATACTATTTACAACATGAATGCCATTTTGATGGGGGGAGGCACATGTCATTTAGAATTTATCCGCAAGTGCGCAGAGGAATGACGAAACCGTTGTGCAGTCAATCGTGTCGGCGGATAACGCATTTCAATCGCAAATAGTTCGCGAAAAAAAAAGGGAATTTTTAAAAATTTTTAAATGCGTTAGTCCTGCACGAAAAATCTAGGACTTTTTTGGTGCGATACGAGCGCGTAGAGCAGCGGTTAGCTGGCAGAATGTATAAACTTTAGTCTACTCCCAACTGGTTATTACAGAGTAGATAGAAAATTTTAAGGCGGAAGCCTTTAATGCCTCATCGTTGTAAGCAGGAGCTGTCGACAGAAATGTCACGTTTTTCAATTCGTCGAAACGGTCATGACGGCAGAGTGCGCGAATTTCAAACGGGGCCAATTGTACTTTGGCTACTAACCATGCAACCAATTAAAGGGATCGTATAGTGATGCTCCAAGTAAGTGGTACTGAGTTTAGTTAATTGCTTAATTAACCAATTAGTCTAATCAACCTTTCTAGTCAGACCAGATAAATAAATAAAACCGAGTAAGAAATTGGCCGAGCTTAGGAATCGAACCCCGGTCTCCGCAGTGCGAGTCGAGCACGCTACCACTCCGCCATGCAAGCTCGCTGGTTTGGAATGAACAAAGGTGCGTCTAGTGAATACGGTGTCTTCGTTCATTCCCATCTTCTTCCCTTCTCTTTACGGCGAGGTTTAGGTGTCCACCGAGGTATGAGAGACAGATACATTTCCTTTCCTCAAAAACCAATTTACCGACGAGCAAGGCGTATATGTCCGCGTTTCAGATTGGTCCAAATTGTCGCGACGTCACCGCGCGAGAATTTTGACGGGTGTCCACCGAAATGTGTGAGACAGTTACTGCGCAACTTCCTTTCCTCAAATACAATTTTCGACTAGTGTCTACTGAGATATGTGAGACAGTTAATGCGTAATTTCCTTTCCTCAAATACAATTTTCATTTTCTTCATTACGGCCCCTCTTTCTTCTTTCACTCACACTTCCTCCCTTCCTGTACGGTGCGGCTGAGGTGTCCACCGAGATGACAGAGAATTACAGCCCCATTTCCTTTCCTCAAAAAGCGTTGCGTTCAAAGGGCAACGCATCGCGCCGAACGGGTGGTGGCGTTCCTTGGACTCCGTGGCAGCGCTACAACACGCTGTCGCGTTCCACTCCTAAAGGCGAAGCTTAAGCGTCATTAATTGGCAGTTAATTAATGCACCAACAAAATGTGCAGTGAACAATCGCGTAGCAGAATGCAGCACTCAGGCTTTCGCCTTTGACTACTTTAGCCGCTGAAGTCCCTTGTAATTTTTTTCATCCTATCCCGGTAACGTCTGAATGCGAGACTTTCGAGTTCTGCAGCTTCTAGAAGTAATGATGGGACGTGAGCCAGCTGTATGAGTTAAAGATGAACCGAGCTGATTTTCTTTGAACTTTCTCACGTTTGGTAATATTAGATTGTGTATGTGGATCCCACACAATCGCGGCATACTCGAGGACGGGTCGGATAAATGTTTTGTAGGCCAAAATTTTAATTTCAGGTGAAGCGTTTCCTAACGTGCGCCTTAATAAGCCGAGTTTATTTTTTGCTTTATTGTATAGGTGTGTGTTCCATGTTCATTCCACCTAAGATCTGATCCACGTATTAATAGCTGGAAACGATAGATAAGCACTGGTTGTTAGATAGATAGATAAAGAGAGGGGAAAAGCAGGGATGACTGGTTGTTAATGTTATAAGCAAATGTTAAGGGGTTCTTTTTGCATGTAATGGTCATTGCAAAGGTCTTTTTAAGATTAATAGTCACCTGCCATTTCGAGCACCAAGTTTGTATTTTAGATAGGGGGGTGTTTAAAACTGCCTGGTCGTTCTCATCACGTATTTGATGATAGAGGACGCAGTCGTCTGCGAAAAGCTTGATCTTGACGCGTATGTCACTGACGATATCATTTATGAAAATCATAAAGAATAGCGGACCTAAAACTGAGCCTTGTGTAATGCCTGAGTGTATGTTTGCAGAAGAAGAAGCTGCATCATTGACTTGAACGCATTGCTTCCGTAAAGACAGGTGTTGTTGAATCCAGTTAAATAAGGTGTTGTTCTTTAGTATGGGTCCTAGTTTCAGCAGTAATTTGAAGTGAGAGACGCGGTCCAATGCTTTTTCGAAATCGAGGAATATTATGTCAACTTGGCTCTGCTTATCTAAAGCTGCTGCTAAATCATCAACTGTTTCTATGAGCTGAGTTACTGTGGAAAACACTCGCCTATACCCATGTTGTCTGGTATCAATTAAAGCATTGTCATTCATAAAGACGGATATGTGTTTGAATATTATGTGTTCGAGCAATTTAGCACATGTGCAAAGTAAAGAAATTGGCCTGTAAGACGTGAGAAGGGCGGATTTTCTGTTTTTGGTATGGGAACGATCTTTGAGTATTTCCATCCGCTTGGGAGTTCCGCGCTTGACAATGACTTCTTTAATATTAAAGTTAGATATCTGGAATACCACCCGGCGTACCGGAAAAGAAATGCGTTCGGAATTCCATCAGCTCCAAGTGACTTTTTGGTGTCTAGACTGAGTAAAAGCGCTAACACCCCTTCCTGAGTAATCGTGACGTCACCAATTGTCGGACTGTGTTCATAGACTGTAAAGTGTGAGCTGATACCGTCATCATGGGTAGACACCGAACAGAAGCACTGGTTGAGCGCATCTGCGATATTTGCATTGTCAGCGATAAAAGTATCATCGATACAGAGTTTAGGTGCAACTTTTGCTTTCGGTGATAAGTGCTGCCAGAACTTCCCCTGGGAAGAGATCGGGAAGTTTTTTAGCGCTATTTTCTGAAAATGTTCTTTTGCGTTTTTTTTTATTTTTTCAGCTCATAATACACGGAAGCCGAGCAACCTGTTACACGTGGAAATGGTGGGGCGTTTCATGTGTTGTTCTCTTGCCTTTTTTAGCTTACGCTCTAACCACACAATTTATTTTGTTACCCAGGGATTGCGTTTCAGCAGCACTTTTCGCTTCACCGAAACAAACTTTTGCACACATTCTGAGACAAGGCCATTGAAGGAGCACCACAGGTCATCACTTAATTGTTCATTTGATTCACACATAACTTGAAATGTAGAAAACGAGCTCTCCAGTGCATCAAGTACATCAATATCATGGGCACACGAGAAAATAGGGACGGTTATTTCTTGTTTTTCACCCTGAGAATCGAAGTTTACTCCCAAAGTTAGGTAGACAGTTTTGTGGTCTGATATCTTCAAACACCTGAACTTGTGGTTTTCTGCGAATAGCAGGGGCATTTGCAACAAAAAGGTCCGGAATTGACAGCGTATTATTGTGAACACGGGTAGGTCCTTTGACACGCTGAGTAAGGTTGCGGAGGACTACTATATCAACGAAAGGCTCAGAAGCACTTGAAAGGGGCTCAGGAAAATCATTCCAATTAACAGATAGAGCATTAAAGTCTCCCGTAAGGAGCACAGCACACCGTTTTTTCCTGCAGGCACACAAGAACTCATTAAGGTTTTCGAAGAAGACGTTGTCGCAGTTTGGTGGACGATGGAATCCTCCTACAATTACATTACATTCATTAAGAAAAAGTTTTGCAACAACGCGTTCAATTCCCATAATATCAGGCAGCCTAGTAGCCTTCAACGTTTCTTTGATAAGAATAGCAACGCCACCGCCACGGGAATCTCTGCCGTGTCTGTAAATTTTGTACCCATTGGGTTTTATTTCGTATCTTCGTCATATCTTGCTCCATGGGCGCTGGTCATCGCTGTCGCAGCCGATAGAAGAATCTGCGTGAACAACATGAAGGGGTTCGTCCTAGTTGTGCTTGACGACCAGCTGAGATGCCCACTGAGTTGAATTAAAATAATTTTGTTAGCTTTATTGTTGTTACATGCAGCGCTAGAAGTTAGTCAGACGTGATTCGATCGAAGTCGTGCGCTTTTATGACGTCAGCATCTCGTGGCGCGCCGTCGCTCATTCGCTGGCTACCGTGGCAGAGTAGGTGGGTCACCTAAGGCAGTGCTCGTAAGAAAACGCCTTGAACGCTAGCGAAAGCGACACGTGTAAGCACGCGGGTAGCGCGCCCGTGAAGCGGAGAAAAAGTGTAGAAGGCGGGGGAGTCAATGGTGACGTGCAAGTTAGGCGACGTCGAGATAACGCAAAAGCACCGAAGTTTGGGCCAGTTGGTATTGATCCATCTTGAAAACGTAGCGGCACGAAAAAACGGGGACAAAACAGACACAGGTACGACAGGACATATGCTGCACTTCCAACTGAATTTTATTGCGGAAACCAAAGCTTAAGTACAGCGCTACTATCGTCCCCGTGGAAATCAATCGCAGTGGTCCAAAAACGCCAGTCCTGTCGTACCTGTGTCTATTTTGTCTCCGTTTTTTCGTGCTGCTACGATTTCAAGAGAGATCGAGATAACGAGACGATACCAGAAAACAGAGTCACGAAGTGCGCGCCCGCCGCCGCATGACGCAGTTAGAAACATGTGAAACACGTGGTGCCACTCAGGCGCTTGAGCGTCAGTTCAACGCCAACCCACTCATCACCGCATGTTTTTTCAAGAGTCTTTCACAGATGCGGAAAGTTTCCTTGTTGTATATGTTTAAACGCTATATATTCATCAGTAAAACGATGGCGCGGTGTTGAGAGACAAGCTACAACGCTGAAATTCGCAGCATCTTTGGTGTTTGCCTGTTAATTGTTATTCTTTTTACGTCCCGAGGCCGCCCCCTGAGGGATGGGGAAATGCACGAGTGGGCGCCTGTCAAGTTCCACCACCCAGTTCTGGTGTGCGGGTACGGTCATTTCATTGCCAAGTAAGTAGCTGGTCACTTTCACGTTCGTCGAGGATATAAAATTGATGGAAGTTATAATCCCGATATACACTGACGACTCGCTTTCTCTGATTTAGTGCCAATTTATTTCCTGGTTATTGTCACTGACAAGATGGGAAGCTTAATCGAACGATTAATTTTCGCCGTGCAGTGACCGTCTGTTATTGCTTCAGTGGTTGCATTTCCGTCCACCGCCCAGAAAAGGGTGAATGTCACTTTGCGGACTATACTTTAATCAGCTACACTAACATTTTCTTTACTATTGAGACAGCGTCAGTGTGCAGTGACTTTAGTATCTTAATGCGATCATAGATTCAGTATCACATTTCCGAGCCTTTGAGTGAAGGCAGAGGCGACAGCTCTTGTGTTCTTCGTCACTATGCCGGTACTTAGTTTTTACCTTTTAAAAAAAGGAAGAGGGCTGGGGTTGACAGGATAGTTAGAAAGCGCGGATTTGTTTTCGCCAGTCTTTCCAGGTGTCGTTAGTGTTAGCCATAGAAAAAGAAATAACTCATAATCAGTTTCCTAACAACCAGTGACGAAATAATGCTCAAAACGATGAGCTTTACAATATTTCGGTGAATATTGAATTTTCAGAGACAGCAGAGTAATTTCATAAAGCCACGTGGTTGCTGGCATGACTGATGGTGATGATGATGTCCTCAGGCTTAATGGCACATGCCCACGGCGGGGGGGGGGGGGGGGGGGGGCGGGGGGGGGGTTGTCCAGGGTGCATAGCGGATACAAACGCACATGTACAAGGAATGAAATGTACAATGTAATGTAAGGAATGTAATGTAAAAGGACTGATGGTCACGTGCCCTTCCACCTCGTTCTTTGTCGTCGTCGTTACCGTAATCATCAGAATCAGCTGCCACGGCAGCCAGGGAGATATTACATGCTGTGTTCAAGGCTGGATCCGTACTTTCAAAGCTTACTCGGCGCCTTCGCGTTCTTAATCTTGATTTTTCTCGTCGCGGCGGTCTTCTGGCCATATCAGAGAGACCCCAGTATCCTTCCGACGCAGCCCGATGTTGGCGGCCTTATGTCCTGCGCCCACTCCACTGTGAGAGAACTGGCCAGATACGTCAACAGGAGCGTCCCTACCTGCACCGACTTCGACCGCCACGCCTGCTCCAGCGGCGCTCGGGTCGCCGAGAGCCACGGACAGGTCACGGTGAACTTCGTGAGAGCTGTTGTGCATCCAACCCTTCAGGGTAGGCCCATCGGTCTCGCCTCCCGTGCTCTGCACGTCCTGCACAAAACGTGCGTCGTGAATCTGCTTCGCGGCGCCATGACTCCTCAGCGCGTGGCTCGCGACGTCTTGGACGCTTTCTCCTCTTGGTTTGGAGTCGCCGCAGCGGCGCTCGATCCGATCGCTGTCCTGGGAGCCACACACCTCAGGTACAATATGCATTTCGCGTTCGTCGTGTTCTATGCGAGACGCGCCAGAACCGGCGGATACCGCGTTTACTTTATTCCGCACGATGGAGTGCAGCTCGATTATTACGGCGCCGAGTTAACCTTGGATGCATTTATTCGTTCAGTAACGCCATTGCTGAACACTAGCCTGAACGCTACGTTCGACAAGACTGTTTTTATCGAGCTAAGAGATCTTCTGCTCGAAGCTGCCCAGCCATCCGACGAGAAGCCTCTAAATGGCACCTGGGAACTGTTTTCCACGCTGTTTCCAAACCAAGAATTCGGCCAATGGAAAGCTTCCATCGATTTAGTCTGCGGTTGTAGTGACTCTGCTGTCATACGCATAGAAAGTCCGACTACATTCGCCAATCAGATGTCCGTCTACGCCAGCGTCAAACGACGTGCAAACTTGTTGGCCTTCCTAGTTGTACTCACCAGCGTCACGCTGTTCGCGGCTGAACTCGAGAGCAACAAGCTTGAAAGCGCCGTACAACGCAGCGCTGTCTGCATCGCGTCTATAAAGACCCTCTTCCATCTCTGGGACATCGCCGCCGTGGAGCAGCTTGCTACTCTAGAAAAGGACGTCGCTCTGGAAGCCCTCTATCGCGCTGTCGTGGCTAGCACTGCGGCCGAGATGAAGGACCTCTTCCGAGGGACGACCGCAGAAGACAGACTTCGCATGGCGCTCTCCTCCCTTACTCCTGTCATGCCCAAGAGCCTGGTTCGTCCTTACCTGAGTGGCCTTCCAACCTTTGGCAACGACTACGTGGTAAACATATTCGCACTTCGCAGCTTTAAACTGAAAAACAAGGTTATAGATGTTTCTCGGTCGCTAGGGAGCCTGTGGCTCATAAGGAACTTTCATCAGTACGTGACCGTCTCACAGGGGCACGTAGTGTTCGCCCCCAGCGTTTACTTGGAGGTGAACCTGGAGTGCGGGCCCGGAGCCCGCTTCCTCAACGACCATGTGCTCGGCCTCCAGCTTGCTGACGCCATCTTGACCACTCTTTACAAGGACGTGAAGCCGGAAAGCGGGACCGAAGACCTGGTAGCACACAGGTTTAACTGCTTCACGACCGACTCGGACCCGATCAGCGACCTTCGACATCCGTGGCTCGCGCTGCGCATTGTGACGCGAGCCATTTCCGGTCCGACCGGGTCGGGGCACGTCGTCAGGGCCTTCTGGAGCACGTGGACGCTCACGCGCAGCCAAGTCTTCTACCTGCTGTTCTACTTGCGCAACTTGTGCGCCAAGCGGTCCTCGACGTCCGAGAGTGCCCAACGCGTGCGCAACGGCCTATTCGTGCATTCGTTTCCCGACTTTGCGAAGTCCTTCGGCTGCCCTCTTCGGAAGGCCCGCTCCGAAAACATCACCATGTGCCTGCTACGCAGTCAAACAGAACGAAAATAGTGATTCTTCAGCGAGGGCGACTAGAGCGTATGCGCGCCCCTTTTAAACTACGACCATCGGTGCCTAAGTGTTTGTGTTTATACTGCGATACAGAAAATATAGGTGAGGTCACTCGCGATACTACGACGACAGTTAATGGTGTTGGAAGTTTAGAAGAATTTGTCCTACCAGCGCATTTCAACATTCTATAATCGATCCCGGCGTGACTTTTTGTTGCGTTCATCAACCTTCTACGTCTAGCTCCGAATATCTCAGCGCCGAAATGGTCATAAAATTAGAAGACACCGACTTCGATTCATCATAAAAGACTAGAGACTCTGTATTTTCTACTGTTCTCATAGAAAATAAGCTGACCCTGGTTAAGTTATGTGGCTACTTTACTGTTGGAAGCCTTGGTCACGTTTTTCCCTGCGAGCGCTAATTTCACGATAGCGCCGAGTATCGATGTGCCTGTGGCCAGCGATTTTAGGTTCGAGTCTGATACACTGAGTTAAAAAGTACGCCTATTGCTATTTGGCGTTATACATTGCCGAAAATTTGTTCCCATAAATCCTACTGGTTATATATGCAACTCCTGATGCGCAGTTCTTTAATGAAGGACAAGAAACCGAATACCTCAACTTCGTAGTGGAAAACGACTATATGTACTCTTCCCGAGACAAAAAAAAAAAAAAAAAACTGGAGGGGACACTTAAGCTCCGCCTTAAGGGTATGACGCGATAGCTTTAATGCCCATATATGCAGAATTGGTCATTCTCTACTTTACATCCATAGATAGTTACGAGTCCTCATATCACTCCTGGCGCAGTGGTGCAGTGGTTAAGCGATGCGCCACGGCCCTGCGAAGGCAACTGCTGACACCGGTGGGGCTTATGAGACCCAGGTAAAGTGAACCCAGGTTGCTCTTGCCCAGCACCTTTTCGCGACCAATCAATTGAACTGCCACCTGCAACGGCAGGCAGTTTGTTCACAATCCTGTGAGCAGGTTGTGATGGCGTCCCTAAGTCACGTATAAGGGCCGTTTCACATGCTGTGACTAGAACGAAAATGGTCGGCCTAGTAGGTGACGGCGCAGTGCGATTTTCGGTCAGTGCTTTCACATGCAACGCGTACTCAGCGAATTCGGTAAGAGTGACACGCAAGGTTGCTCGATGTTCGCATAGGCAGCCTATGATTAGACGCGACAGAAACGCTGCGCGGAATGTGTTGATGATGATATGACCAGCGTGTTTTTAGATGCAAGGCAATATTTCAGTAAGGTATTTGTCTGGGCTAGTCGGTACATTGTTAAAACTGAAGGCACAGCGCACGAAAGACAGGACTGAGCAAACACAGCGCTGTGTTTGTCTCTGCCTTAGTCCTGTCTTCAGTTTTAGCAATATTTCGTATGTTTTGATAAGAATGAACAGTTTTGCTTCCGCCGCGGCAACAGCTCCCACGTGACCTCACGTCACATTCAGTCTCGGCGCTCCCCATTGGTCAGTCGCAGAGCGAACACACCGACCAGACCGACAGAATTCGCAGCGTCGCAGGCGAAAATCGCATGCGTGTGGGTGGCCCACCAGCCACATAGGACCTGCCTATTTTTCGCTCACAACGCCGACACCCGATTTCTGAGGAACGGGAGCCTTAACGTTATCGCGTTAATGTAAAGGATCGTCCGACAAAGAAAGTTCATTCCCATGGAACGTTGGGTCAATACGACAAAAGCTGAATTTCCACTGTACTGACTGTTGCGTCGATCAGAGAATATCTAAACAATACCTTGACCTAACTGCTTGCTTGTTCGGGCTTCTAATTTCGCACAAAGGGGGTATTTGACGGCCAGTTTTGTTTTGAACTTCGTCGGGGGGGGGGGGGGGGGGGGGGGGTACTTGCCCGATTGGTGAGAATTCATCGAAAATCTCCATAATCTGCGGTGAAGACGGAGTACCACGGCTTTCACGGCTGTGGTACTGGTAGCGCCATCACTGCTCACCGGAGGAACGAGCGCTCTACCGTCACGGCCGGCCTCGAGGGGAGCGCGCGAAGCGGTTGCGCGGTTGGTTTGAAAGTGCTTTCTCAACAATTTTATCAAAATTTGGCGCAGAAACGTTGTTTGCACGCGACTGCCCCCGCCCCGCACCCTGCGTTTCACGCGTTTCTCCGCAGCTTTCCTGCACGGTAGTCATAGCGTGGCACAGAGAGCTCGTTCGTCCGGAGTCCGCTTGATAGGCGCTACCGGAATCATTGCTGCGAAAACTTGCAGTTTTAGAGCGAAAGTTCTACTCCTCTGGTACAAAGCTGAAGGTCATATGGCTATGAAATTTGATCTTCAAAACAGGAGGAGCGGCAGGAAGGAAAAAACTTCATTGTTGATAAATTTAAAGTGTTCTTGACCCGTACGGGTGGGTGCCGTGGTCGATCCTTGGTCAAGGATGCCGCACTTGAATGCTGCCATCGTGGCTCGGCGTACGAGAAATCGTTGCGCTTCCTCGTCCTCGCTGGCCAGCAAGTGCTCACACTGCATCACACTCTGGTTGTTTACGGAGGCTTGGCTCCGACGTCAAGCCACGTGACTAGAATCACGTGACTCGCTGCGTCTCGCCATAGCTGCATGCGTATTCGCAGCCGACGGCCCTCTCGCAGCTGCTGGAAAACGCGCCGTTCGCTATATAAAAGCGGGTGCCGTGCTCTTACCTTCACGGATCTCCGGCTGCCCGTCCGCATATAAGCGGACGATATCGCCATCTGGTGCCAAGGCCCCCGACGACAAAGGGTCCAGACCATAGGCAACGTCCAGCGGGCAATCAACATTCTTGCCACCTTCCTTGGAACAGCAGGCCTGAGCCTTTCCCCAACAAAGACAGAGGCCATGCTCTTCAACAAGAGGGTGGGCGCCCGCCCTGGCACCACCTTCCTCTCCATGGAGGGCCACCCACTTCCATGGAGGACGGAGGCAGAGTACCTTGGCCTCAGGATCGACAGCCGGCTCACCTGGCGCTCTACAGTGCAGCACTACCTCAGGCAGGCCTCGAGGGTTCATGGAGCCATCCGGTCACTCCTGGCCAGAGGTAGGGGCATCACCACCAAGCTGGCTCTCCGCCTGTTCTCCGGCATGGCCGTCTCCCAGTTCCTCTACGCCTTCCCACTGGTCCAGCTCACGGAGGCCCAGTACCTGGCCATTGAGAGGAAGCAGCGGGCCACCATCCGCCTCTGCCTCGGACTCCCCCGCACTTCCCCCGTGGCTGCCACCCTGGCAGAGGCAGGCTCCTGGACCATGGAGCTCCTCTCTAGACGCAGCGTCCGTCATGCCCTCCGTAGGCCCCCCGTCATGTCGAGCGCCTCCACAACGCCACAGATGACCACCCCCTCCTTGACCACTTCCTCAGCAGGCCGCACTCCCGCATGGGTCAGATAGCCGGGGCCTTCGATCAACTCGTAGGGGGACAGCCCGAGGCAGTACCCCTCCCCCTGCCCGGACCAGGGCCACCTTTACAAGGTACAGCTCTCCCTCCCTTGATCCCGTACAAAAAGCAACACCCCAGCAGCTGGCCTCCGTCAAGAAGTGGCCGCATTCCAGCACGACCAGCCTGCTGGAGCAGTCCACCTCTACACAGACGGCTCTGTCGTGACTGGGTCCTGCCTGTCTGCCGCAGCAGCCTGCACTGCCCCCTCCCTCGGCTGCAGCAGAAAGTCCAGGCCGGCTGCCTTTCGTGGCTTCTTCCACAACAGCGGAACTGGCAGCCATACACCTGGCTGCCGATATCCTGGTGGACAGACCTGAAGTCCGTGTGGCGGCAGTCTGGTCAGACTCCAGGATGGCCCTTCAACTCCTCCAGAGACCCTCCAGGGGCTCCTCCATCGTGAAGAGGCTAGCGGCCAGACTGGATGCCATCGTCCACAGAGGGACCACCATACACCTCTGCTGGGTCCCAGGCCACGCTGGAATACCAGGCAACGAGGCAGCGGATACCCTGGCAAAGGAAGCACACAACCCCTCCACTCCACTCTCAACGGCCCTCTGTCCCCTGGACCTGGCCAGGTCAGTCACCGACCGCCACCTGCTCCTTGACCACCCTGACCCCAGGGTCACTGAGGGGCACCCGCCACGGCCACTCCCTTCTTCTGGTCTCAGCAGCCAAGAGAGGAGGCTCCTGCTGAAACTGCGTGTGGGCTCCAGACTTCACCGCCTGGGCCTCACCCCTTCCCCAGACTACAGCTACTGCAACAACCCCATGGAGTCCCTGGAGCACCTTCTTTGCGAGTGCTCTGCTTTCACTGCGCACAGAAACAAATTAGCGGCAGGCTTCCGCCTCCTGGGTCTACCCTGCTCCTCGCAGCAAGATCTGCTTTTCCCTGGAGGATACCAGTCCATCAAAGCCTTCCAGCTCCTCCTGACCTTCCTAGAGGAGACTGGTCTCCACGGCCGTTTCCAGGCCTAAGGAGGACGGCGAGTGTCAAATGACACACTATGCGGCGGCGCGCTCCTTTTCTATTGTCTCTTTTCTTCCCCTCCTCCCCTTCTACTATCGGCACGCTGGCAATGGGTGTGGTGGTCAGCCACCAGTAGATAGGCTCGTGCCCTCCCCCTTTTCCTCTTCAAATCATTCACTCACTCTTACCTTCACACAAAGCCATGAATGAGCAACGTGCCGGAACAAGAAAATGCGATTACCCTTGACGCTGTGGCTCGACAAAATTTGACTTTTTCGAATAGTTGCGTGTACTGGAAAGGTTGCTTTTCCTGCATGCTTTTTCGAAAGTGCATAAATTTTGGCACAATGTAGCCAAAACTTGTTGCGCCACAGCGCCAAGGCTAATCGCGATTTTGTGGTTCTAAAAACTGATATGGCTATTACTATAAAAGCTAGCTACAAATCTATGATTGCAACTAGGTGCCTAAAATAGTTAAAAAGTTAATTCTTAAAAATGATTAAACCAACTTACTACTTAAAACAATTCACGGGTTTTCTGGCGTACACCTGCCAATACTACAGTAATAACATGAAGCAAAAACTACACTTTTACCCCAAAAAAACCTATTAAAAAAAACAAAGCCATCCCTGAAGCACCTGGCATTTTGTACCACTGGACAAGAATTCCTAGCAGGAATGCATGCGCCCGTCTCCTCTTTATGGCCTCCTCCTCACAATGCCGAACACGTGAAGCGAGACATAGCTCCAAGCATCAGCATGCTAGCAAGGCAAGGAAAAGGACCATGCAGTTTGTTCACGGTGTCAACGTATTTGCATTGTAACAGCTTTGAAATCATATCAGTTTTTGTTTTTCAAAATGTGACACACAGCATGCTGCGCAAGAAATTCTGGCAGTTCGGGCATGCAAGAACGAAACTGCGGCCTGTCGAAGCACGCACGTTGCCATGCATGCACATGGGCGGGTCACCCAAGGCACACGTGTCACGAGCTTCACCCAGGATGCCAAGGCGCTGTGATAGAGAGCACATGACACGTGCGCCTTGGTTGAAACACCCATGTGCATGCGTGGCAGCGTGCGTGCTTCGGCATGCCGGTTGCGGTTTTCTATGCCCCAGGCAGCCAGCATTCCTTGCATAGCCACGTCAGCAAGATTCAGTTTCAAAAAGCTTAGAACATTAATGGTTACCGCTCTAATGGCAGGTTTCAAACACCTCACGAAAGGCACCTAACCAGAATACTTAAAAATTCCTCTTGCCACTCTGCAGCATGGCATACGATTATGCACACGAATTTTCATTTTTTTTTCTGTCTGGCACTGTTTTCATGATGTAGCTGATGCTGGCTACATTTAACAGAAGAGAACTGCCACATCTTGTCTAGAGAAAAGAACAGCATTTCCAAAGCAAGAAATAGAGATCTATGTCGCGAAGTTGAGTGACACACCAAGGAAATGCTGTATGGTGCCATCCCAAATTATTTCTTCTCTGATGCTGGAATGTTTTACTAAACGACGCTGTAGTTACTGTTTCGTTGCACAAACAGCTTCAGAAGGGAAAAATTATTTGGCATAATTTGATTAAAAAATAAGGCTCCCATATCGTTAACATGGATGTGAGCGCTATGCGTGAATTCTTACGGTTTTTGAGCCATTCATGTACTATTTGTGAAATAGGGGGTCTAAATATGCAATCAAACTTCGCCGAATTTTTTTTTTATAGTATATAAGAACAGAATGTGATTCTCAAATTGTTACTGGATTTTAGTAAACCAGCTAACTAGTTAACATGCGTGAACTCTTTTCTGGTGTACAATATAGGTAACAGCACACTACCCCAACTGCTGATTCTGAGTTCAGGAAAAAGTGTCTCAGCTCAAAAGTGTTTACATAGCTGTACATCAACACAAAAACATTTTCCACACATTTCTGTAAAAACTACTAATACTAAGACAAACCATGGATACTGTTCCTCCTATCCCCATGCACCTTCTCAAGAATACACTGCTAATTATACTATGAATTTTGTTAGTGATTTGGAAGGTAGCAGCATATAAGCCATGGCGTGAAAAAAATTTTTTTCTCAAATGTTATGAATGAAGTAGCCACGGGCTCAAGAAACAAACAGTTTTATTTTTGCTGTGCCATTTAGGCCTGTCTCATTCCATAGGTCGTTATCAGAATTTTGCCACGAAATGTGCCAACAAAGGGCTAAGTTGGGTGATTTCCTCACTTCTAAATTATGATCTCACATAAGAAAGAGGGAGAGAGAATGATGAAAGGAAAGGCACGGAGGAGGCAGGCTACCCTACACGTGGGAAGGGGGACGAAGGGAGAAATAGAAAGGGGAGAGAGGAAGGTAGATCACTTTCTCTCGCGTCCGTTGCCCGTAAGTAACAAGGTACACTGGGCATACTCTGAAAGTTTACAGCCTTGAGCTCTATCCCGAGTCTTCAAAAGAATCTTAAAAGTGCCTTCACGGCTGTCCTCTGCAATGAGGGTTTTGTTCAAGGACCCAGAATCTTGGCCTCTGTAAGGGGACGAGGATCTAAGTGGCAGAGCATTGCAGCCAGGAGGACACACTCAGGCTCAAACCAGGAGGACACACTCAGGCTCAAACCGAGGGCAATCACAACAGATGCTCATCTGTTTCATCACACCCGCAATTCTCGCATGCAGGAGAGTTTGCCATAGCAACTAAGTGGGAGTAGGCATTTGTAAACACCACGCACAAGAAAAGCTGCCAAGTACTTAAGTTCTGCTGTGTAATGCACTCAACTCGGTGAAAGTATGGTTTACAGAGGACCTTACATGGAATACTCACGTTAACAAATTAAAAAGTGAGCTATCTCGAGTTACTGGTTGCATGCATAAAATACAAAATATACTACCCACCTGGTTGAAGCAAGCATTATACTATTCACTTTTTTATTCAAAACTCAGTTACGGCATTCTAGTATGGGGAACTACGACAGCTTCAAACTACAACAAACTAATCATGATACAAAAGAAAATATTGAGAATGTGTGAAAGCTATATTGGTGACAAACGAGGACTCCGAACAAAACCGCTCTTCATTAAACACAGCATGCTTAAAGCAGATCAAGTTTATTATTTCAAACTACTTCAGTGGATTTATAAAAATAGGCTGCACACAATACCCGTGGACAGTTGCACTTCATACCCAATACGTAGACCACACCATCTCAAGCCCGCCACAAGAACTAATTACGGAAGGCAAACATTGAATTATCAAACAATTAACATATTAAACAGGGATCACTTTAATGTACAATACACACAATCCTTCCACAACTTCAAAAAGAACTAAAAAGCTATTAGTGGGCAGTGACATTGCATTCTCTTTTTGTTAACTTGCGCTCATCCCTGATAACACATGTAACCTCAGCTACGTTGCATTATGTTATGTTATTTCTATTATTTGTTATATTATGTTATTTCTCTGTTCGGTTGTACAATATATTTGCCATTGTTTCAGCATGTACCCTACACATGAGTCTAAACCTTGTTTTTTTTTCTGAAATACTTGTATGTACTGATCTATTTACTGCATATGCGATTTATTTTTCAGATCAATGAATTGTAGTTTTTCTTTTCTTTGATTGGCTTCTGATGCAAGCCAATTTTGTTATTACATAATACCTATTGCATATGCCTTTTCTTCCTCTTTAAAATATACCATGTTCAAGAAAAACTAATGCTGTGAAGACATGTGATCTAAATAACTGAATTTTTTCTGCTTTCTGTTGTGCGCTAAAAATGTTTAGCAAATATGTGTGTAAATGACACGTTATGCTGCCTTGAACTGTGGGGGTGCAGAGGCTCTGTAAGGCATTTTGCCTTTACCTCTGCCCCCTACACGGAGAGAATCCGTGACACAATAAAAAAAAAAGTTCTCATTAAAGTGCTGCATTGTGTGCAATGCTGGCGGGCCTCCCCCTGGGCTGTGACAGGAACGTACCCCAACAGCATCCGCACCACTTCCCTAAATTTGAACCAGATTCATGATGCATGGCTTTCTGTGTCAAATTGTATGGACATATATCTCAGGTGTCCCACCGTGCCATTAACTAAGTCATCAGCCATGTCCTCATCAAGTTGTGCATTCAGGTTCGAAACTGTCACGCCCTTATGAAAAAAAAAACTGGGTATGCTTCCTGGTTTTGCTGCGGCAATGGCAAGAACTGCAAAGCATTACACACTGCACAGATCGTCAGCGGTTTTGAGCTTTGACAACCTGATCATCATCTCCTAAAGGCGTGATGCCGGAGGTTTTTCTAGCTTAGCACCAGCCCCGGTGCCTCCAATGCCTAGGCTTGATCCAGCTGCCAAGGTGCCGGCCTTCACCGCCGATGCAGCAGAACAGCCCGCGTTGACCACCCACGTGCCGGTCTTCACAGCAACAGGCCACACAGCTGATGGCAGAGTTGCCACGGTGGTTCCGGCCGTTGCAAGGCACCCTCCTGCTTTGGCTGCCATGGAACACACTGCACCTGGTGCATCCACAGCAGCAGCGGCACCGCAGAGCCCGGCCCCAGTGGCGGCAACCACGGCCTGCAGCGCAGTTGGCAGACCCCCGGCACCCCAGCTTTGGCACAGCGAGAACAGGCTGCCCTTGACAATGACACCACCCATTTTTGACTGAATGCCAGTGGCAATCGAGCCCGCTGAGACTCCCACCGAGCCGAACCCGAAGGCGGCCAGCACAGCAGGTGCTGCAAGCACAGCGGCCGCCGCTCCAGCTGCAAACATGAAGAGGGATCATCGTTACAATTATGAGCCAGGTTAGATCCGCTGCAGGGCTAAAGCGGCTTTCCCAGCAATCTCCAATTAATCTTGTCTGTTACTAGGCCACTGATTATCTACTATGCACATAACACGTTCAGCCTATAAGTACATTTCGTCCTCTTGATTTTAACTGAATATCATCACCTTGCATGTAATCAATCTACACCCCTATATCTCTTGAAGGGTAGACAATTGAAATTTTTGTAGCATGTGGTTTGCTTTAAAATTCTACGCAACACATTAGTAAACATGGATTACCACCTGCGCCCAGTAAATAATTTACAACTGCATTTCTTCTCCAATGTAAGTTGTTTCGGATTGAGTGTTCAATGGTGGCTATGGCACATCAGAAATTAGTGGAAGTTACGTGAGACATGCAAAGACAGCAATATAGGTATTTGTCCACATGCTTTCTTTGCAGCTTTTGGGGAAGGCTGGCGTAAGAACTGGAGTAAATTAAGACAACCCTGCAGCAACTGTATCACAGTTTTTGCATCAATCAGCAGCACCGAAGTGAGCGTTATGCATCTGCCACCGCTGCTGCCATTGTATGAAAACAGTATGGGCATTTCCTCACCACTCATACTGAACCTTGCCACATGCAAGCTCTACTGAATACAGTAGCTTCTTTTGTACACAGTTCCAGACAAATTTACTCTGCCATTCTTTGAAGCGCTGTCCTCAGAAATAGTAGTTACTTTCACTAAACCACTACCACAGATTGCATTCCCAGACAGGCACCGCGTGTGCACGCGACAGAAGTTACGTGCAGGGATTGGGGTCAGTAGTGATGTCGATTATGAGATAAATAAAAAAAGGGAAATTAGAAAGGTCAACCCGGTTGACTACCCTACACCTGGGCAGTGGGATAAAGGCACTGAAGGAGAATAGAGAGAGAAAGTTCTGTTTGTTGTAAGCAGCATGTCCATTTTCTCCTTTGGTCTACAAAACAAAAGGGCACTCGTCATCTGTCTAGCCTGGCGCTCAGGCCTGTGGCTCTTAAGTATTTGAAGAGTGCCTTCATGGCGTTCTTAGCTGATCAAGGTTCAGGCTACAGCCCCAGAATTTTGGCCACTATTAGGGGATGAGAGTCCAACCAGCACGGTGGCGCCTAAAGAGACACCCGCTGATTGTTCAGAGGCAGTGGCAAAGTAAGAAGGCATTCATTTCTTCACAACTACAGTGTTCACACGATGAAGTCTGCCGTCACAATTAGATGGGAATAAGCATTTTTGAATGCCATTTTTAAAAAGCTGTGTTGCATCGCAGTGGGAGAGGCAAGGCAGTAGCTTGAATTGAAGTAAAGGCTGATTCACACTTGCGAGTTGCAGAGGTAGTATGACCCTTTTGATTGAAAAGTGACCGCTGAAAATGGATGCAATTGTTGAAAAGCAACATTCACAGGGCAGTTGCATATATTCAATTTTTCAGCCTTGCAACTGCACGAGGAACAACCGCTAAGCCAAACAGCAGCGCCTTGGAAGTGAATGGAAGCTTGTTCCATATCTGGCTTCTCGTTGCCAATAACAGACAAGTCAGTAAACTCTTGTTCCAAATGAGACCACCCAAGAAAGCAACCCGTAGGCCACACCAGCTAATGTGAACATCAGGTCATCCTGCTTATTGGGCAAAAGTCGCAGACAGTCTCGCACCATTCACGACTCGCAAGCGCAGAGTTCGTTAAACCTTTAACAGCCAACCCCGAGCTGTACTCGCCACCAGAAATTGTACCAATATCACCAAGGACGAGCCACACTTGCCCGGCCCAGTGCTGCACCGTTTCCACCGCCAAAGACGAGTTACAGCAAGAAATTGTGTAGCTTGCAATTTTCAACACTAGAGGGCTGTAGCTGTCCATGAAAAAATGCATTTTGTGCCTTTAGCACATGTTTTAAGCTTGACAACAGTAATTTCATAATGGCGTAACACATGAAGAATGCCAGTACCGGTGACGTCCCAAGAAAAAGAGCTGCTTCTTGGAGCAGTTCTGATAGCGGCATTGCTGACGATCTAGAAATTGCTTCAGACAGTGACTCTTGACTTCGTTTGTAAGCTGGAGACAGCTTCAGATGATGATGAGAGCAACGACAGCTGTGACACACTGCGTAGTGCATGTTAACTATTAATGATGAAACCTTGTTTATGTTAGGACGAAGCAACATCTATACACTTTGCCGTGTAATACAGTACCAGTTACTATAGCATGCACTGAGAGAAAGCCGCTCTCAAGAGCAGCTTTTTCTTTTAAATTTTTTGTGTTAATTCTAAACAGAAATCAATGAAGATATTTTCAGAATCAAAATTACATGAAAAAATATAACAACATAAAAAAAGGGGTGATTTTGGTACGTTTATCAGGAACTAATTGAGCAGTTGAAGGGTCGTAGTTGTGGGGGTGCTATCCAGTTTCCCGTAGTACTACTCCATGAAGCCAAAGGCAAGTTGCTCCCGATCTCCCGAAATTGTGGCTTATTATCTACATGGTTAAGGCTCTCAAGTATAGCAGGCCAACTTTAGAACCATAGACGACAGCCTGTCTTTTGAGGTTTGCTGACTGATGTGACAAACAACTGCTTGAAGTATGGCCAGTTCAAATCCAGCGGAGCTTGTTACATGTGAAATCTACAGTTTAATAGCGAGCTAGCAGGCGAGATCGGGCCATATGTGGGTGCAGTCAGCATACTCTGCATAAATTAAAGGGACACTGAGGAGAAATTGAAGTTGGCTTGTATCGACAGAATACCAGCTCCTGATTACAAAAACACCACTCATACTGATAACAAAGTTCTGGTAACGCAGAAAAGAGCAAGAACCAAAATACAGGTATCGCCGCCACAGGCCAAACTCGCAAGTACAAGCGTGATGAGGTCATAGGACAAAGCAGTGTTGCTAGAATCTTTGGTTCTAGCAACACTAGGACACGAGAAGCCACGAATCACTGAGGCGCACCCAATGCATGCACAAACCTCCTTGACGTCGCCAGGTGGCGCCACGTACACGGCAGCTACGCGCGCGCCTGCAGCATCGGGACCAATCAGAGCCTGCTGCCCGGCGGTAGGCGGGCTCCCGGTATTCCGCTAACGGTAACAAGGTACACAGTATGCTAAAGGTGTCTATTTGCGAGAACTTCATTGACGCCTTCGAGAGCGGGATCCATCGTAACGCTGGCCAAACGCCGGTGCAAACGTAAACAAAGCGACGGTCGCAACGGCCGCAATAGCCGATAGATGCCTTCAACGTGCGGCCGGTGGTAGCTTTCTTTTCGGCTGCTGCTAGGCCACACTGCTGGCCGCCAGAAATCAAGGAGTCTGCGTTACGTCATGTGCACGTCATGTTTCACGTCACTTAGTCCTGTGTCGTCATAAGAGAATCCCAAGTTTGAATCAGAGCGGCGGGAAAAACTTCCTCAACTTCGAATCCAAATTTCTTAGAAATAAATGCACCTTTCGCTGCCGGCCAAGTGGCAACAAAGCCATGAAATGCCGAGCTATCGGATTCTGCTTTTAAAAAAATAGTAATAGAGCTCTCCTCACTGTCCCTTTAAGGAACACTATAATTAAAGTAACATAAGCACACCTGTTACCTGTTGCTGCAGCTCCTGTTAGTAGTGCCTTGCGATCAGCAATGTTCCAAGCCTGTAAATAAAAAAAAATAGCACACAACAAAGACAAAGAAGAGATTGAAACACTACACAGAAGAATGCTGACTGAATTCAAACTAAATACAGGTTACCCATTTAATTTCTACACCCTGTAAAAATGTGATGATGAAAGGCGCGAAGCCAAAACAGCCACAGTACAACTTTTAATCCCTGTCTTTAGCATGGGGATGGAACTTGGGTCCTTGTGTTGATGACACTACAACTTACGTAATGGGAGCATTTTCACGGATGCCATAATCAAGCTGCAAGGAATCTTTTCAGCTGCCACTTAGTAGAGGCGCTGGGAAATCATGCTGTTATTGCCATACAACTCTCTCTCAGGGTTGCCAGATTGGGCTATTAATAGCCAAATTGGGCTACTTTTTGTCCGAGTTGGCGTCAGAAATTTCGTTTTGGCTATGTGGCTACTTTTGGGCTACACCTTTTTCATGCGTGAAAAAAAACAGTTAAAGTAGTTATAATGTGCTCTGTTACAATTATAGAGTGACAGAAGTAAAAGGAATGCTGGAATCAAAATGCAGGCTATAGCAGGTTAAAGAAATTGAGCGCGTCTGCTACAAAATGACAATTTGTAAACGCTGTGTTCGAGGAAACATGTGTTTCAGGCGGTCAAGGATCATGGCCTTTCTATTTCTTTTATAAAGAGTGGACACTACGTGAAAGTTGCCCCCCGGAAACACGTCACGGCCTATAAATTCCACTTAATCCGCGAACTAACGCCACCCGCGCGCGCGCGCCACCGAACAAAAACTGTTGCTGTCTTCACATGTGAGCGTTCTCCCATCGACGGTGCACCACGGGTGACCATGGTACCAGAATAGAGGGAAAACACTAAGAGAACTTAAGTCTTCTAACGTGGTGCGAATGCTAAGCATTAAATGCTACTGTTTCACTTATGTCGCCTGGTTTCGTGATCCTCACATGTTAACCGTTAATAGTAGACGTGGCCTAGTGGTTTGGGGCATCCGCTTCGGCTGCGGTAGGTGGCTGGTTGGAAACCCACCGCCAGGCATGTTCTTTTCTTGTATTGTTTATTCTGGTTCCGCGGACACATTCTGCTCAAGATACGCATGAGGCAAGTAATGCTTACGCATTGATAAGGTCTTTCTGTTTCTTCCTATTCTCGTGGTGGACACAGCAAGCGCGCCACTCGCAAGAGCCTACGCTTTTTCTGCAGCCTCAAACGGCACACGTGCAGCCCTCGAGATTCATTGCGAGCGACGCGAGAGCGCCGTGTCCATTGCGTCATCTGCGTGCACTCATGCGGAGCCATGGAGCCATCCTTCGGCGCTGCGCGGAATCCACTGTAACTATCGAAGGCGGCGGAAGTTAGTGGCATGACATGGCATTAGATCCGTCGCTACGAGAACTTTAATCAGAATGGGCGTGGGCGATGTACATCCGGAACTCCAAAAGGAATGGAAAAAAGAGCCGGAATTTAAGGGCAATATGTTTTTCTCATTATTGTGAACGTGCTGTTAGACTGAAGATAAAATCGACACAGATTACCATCTAATGGCATATATCCTTGATTTATTCTGAGCCCTTGCATATCGTAGAATGTAGCTTCAAGAAGGCGCATGCTAGATGCTTTGAGGTGACGCTCTCAGTGTGAACCTTTCTCTTAAAGCATAAAATTGAAATGTGAGGCTGCGTAAATATACAGTAAAGTATTTTCACTGTCGATGTGTCTAATCTGCGCGCGAACATTTAAAAGGTGAAATATTCCTAAACTAGAGCTGTGATTACGTTATATAGCGCCGCCGTTCTTTTCCGCGTGCAGATTGGCTGTCGTCACCTGCCTCAGGAGGTGTGAGAGGCTGCCAAAGCGATGGCAACCTCTTCTGCGTGAATTGTTGACTGGGCCTTGAAAGTAAGGGCGTCTACTGTTTTACCCTCGTGGACAACGGCGGCCGTGTACCATCCCCTGGGGTCCGGGCCGGACGCGTCCACGTAGAAGACTCCTGGTTGGCTCCGAAAATGGCGGTCCAAGGCTTCCGCCCACGCCAGGCGCCTGCCATTATGATCCTCTTTGGACATATTGGTGGGGACCCGACGCCGACCAGGACACTGATTTCAATCCGATTTATACTTTTAAAGAAATATGCGAGTATTACAAATCCACGCACCAAACTCTTCCCACCCCGAGCAAAGGGCTGGGGAAGGTCAACGAGCGGGTACTCCTGCGCCTGCTCACCAACACGATGTTGTGCCCGGCAACTCTGCAACATTTCGATCCTCAATTCGACGGGCGGTGCTCACACTGTGTGGAGGTGTCTGACACTTACCACATGGTGTGGGCCTGCCAGCAGAACCCATCCCTACCCCCTATCCCAAACCCCACCCGAGAGGACTGGGAGGCGACCCTGTCCGGTTGCTGCACCCTCGAGGCCCAAAGGGCCTTAACGCAGCGCGCCCGGGCTGCGGCAAACGCCAATGGGGTACCTGTCTAGGCATCCCACCTAGTGGTTGTAAGGGCGTGACCCTTCAGGTCACGACCCCCAACACCTCTCCCTATGATTTAATAAATGTTTTCACCACCACCACCACCTGCCTCAGGTGATATGGCCTACTGCCGCACCTGCAAAGTGGAACTGCGGCCCCATCTTTAGAACCTGGTTAGCGCACCTGGTTAGCCGCACTGGTTAGCGCGCATGACGGATGGGAAATGTAACAACGGAAAGAACACGCCGTGCACACCCCCTCAGACATCATGTGCGGGAAAGAAATCTAATATGTAAATATTCTAGCCGAAAATTAATTCAATATGCTTAAGAAATGTCGTCACAAAAACAAACATATTTGGCTACTTTTGGGCTACGCAAAAATTTCGCTTTTGGCTACGTTTGGGCTACAGCGAAGGCCAATTTGGCTACCTGAGGTCGGAGACATCTGGCAACCCTGCTCTCTCTTCAAGTTTTTGTTGTTCTTTTTTCCCCTGAGAGGCACAATGAAATACTTATACTGCACATGTGGCTTAGTTATTTTCACACACCAGACACCTAAGAAACAGTCAGAAATGCATACAAATGTTTTTTTTACAGCAGTAGCTTGTGCCATAGCCCTGTGCAGTGCCGGCACTGCTTTGTTGCCCTCTGCCTCGCCACTGTGCCCCTAGAGGCAGCTTCTGTCCCTGTATCAAACTTCTTTGGAACCTTCATGACCGTAAAAACGTATTGAACGACTCTTCTACGACCACTAATATTAATAAACAGTTCATTTAAACTGAATAGATATACAAGATGTAGAGGCACAGCAGAATAAGCTGTGATAACAATAGCTTGAGAAACCCACAGGCCCCCAAGCAACAACAATGGCAGCTACACAGTTGTGATGCAAAAGAAATGAAGTACAACAAAAAATATTCTCACTGTACGCTCACTCATGTGCTCTCGACTACTGTTCTAGAAGATCAGTGTATTGGTCAGATGAAGAAAGCCACAACCCAAAAGTTTTGAAAGCAGCGCACCTCGGAATGAGTTGACTGCTGACAAGTCGAACTTTCTCCACCGCATTCTTCAGGTGCTGAGCCTGACATACTTGGCCTGGTAGTGCGCACTGGTCCAGATTGGTCACTTCGGGACTGGTGAAAAGGACCTGTGCAGGCATGGTCATCACTGAAACTCATGGTACAACAACTGGGGTCTTAAAGAGGTGACAGCCTCAATGCCATATATCATTTTAGTGTATTAATATATGTTGTCATCAGTTACCTGCACAAGGTGCTAACTGCATTTGCACCTTTTTCCTCTTGGCAGTGAATTATACGGTCATGCGTTGCACCCTGCTAAAACATACTAGCATTTTATTCCATCACACATCCATTATAATGAGTTGATGTGTGATGACCCACAAAGCACCACATTTACAGACCACTGAACCTTTCTTTCTCATTGATTGTGCAGATAAAGCTACATTTTTTTGAAGTCAAAGCACACACTGAATAGTGTTCAGAACCCATTAAAATGGGTTTTACTGAAAAGTTAAGAACCATTACATAAATCAGTACAGCTAACAAGCATAGCTGGAAACAATTAAGCAGCTCTAAACCTTTCATTAAAGGCTCTCTTATCTAAGAAAAAATTAAATTTCAGCCTTCCTATCACAATAGGGTCAGGCCAGTTAAGTACAGCTCATTCAAAACTCAACTGAAACCAACTGAAGACTAGTTGGAATAGTTGGATTCAAACTGATCCCAATTGAGCGTGCTTTTAGAAATATCAATTGGCCTTTTTCTGGAGTGCATGTGCACCGCATTTAGGAGACTGTGTTGTCATCAGCAACAAAATGGTAGGGGTTTAATGTAGTTGAACTGACTAGACGCGCAAAAGCAGGTGTTCATTCTAAAATTGGAGGGGACAGTTAAACTCTGCTTTAAGGGTATGATGCGATAGCTTTAGTGGGTTAATGCCCATCTATGCAGAATTCGTCACTCCCTACTTAACATTCGTAGATGGTAGCGAGCTCATACCACTACCAGCGCAGTGGTTAAAAGCGATGCGCCACTGCACTGGCAGGTGTCTGTTCCTACCACAGCGGCCGGCATGGATTGTACAACCCATGTTGTCCTTCCCGAGCAACCTTTTGAAACCAATCATTAATTTAACTTCTACCTACTACGTGCCTTCCATTGGCTGCAGCAGGCACAAAGTTCTTCCAAACTTACCGAAGCTTCCTCGGCCCATTGGCTGCAGCTGGCGCGACGCTCCTCCGAACTTACCCGAGATCAGCTAAGCTTTGGTTAGTTCGCAGCACAAGACAAGATGACAAGATTCATGCTCGGGGTTGGTAGCTCTGGAGGAGCGCTTCCGCACTAAAACGGTAATCGCACGTGACTGTCAAAGCAGAGAACAGCGAAAAATGGAAGGCCTACGTCAGTTTTCCCTCAGTATCACTGGTTAATAAAGGCCGGTTCACATGCAAGCGACTGAGCGATTGAGCGGCGCGTCGCAGCGAAAATTTCCAACTTGTTGAAACCTCGCCGCTCGTCGCAGCGACGACTCAAAACAGGTTTTTTTTTCCGCCGCGGCGACAGGATTCGCTAGCATTTTCGCTGGCATGTGAAACAGGCTTAAAGGTACCCTGCGACGTAGATAAAGCATGGGGTCTTTATTCTTTGTATGCAGAGTAAGGGACATTGTGAATCTTGAACGCGCAATGAAATCACCGAAATCATAATATTTTATATTTTAATCTTCGCCAGAAATGCTTGTTTCGAGCCGATGGTGGCGCAACGCGGCGGCCATTTGAGGCAGCGGAAATGCGGTGGCATCCAGATAGGGCGCTGCCTTTCTCATTGGTTGGGCGTCCAGTTTGCATATTGTTCCTTTATACTTGCGAAATAGATCCAAAATATTATGTCTCTGAGTACTGAAAGCTTTTCGCATGCCACAAAAACTGGAAAGAAGCAGGGAAAGCGAACGAAAACTAACAAGAATACAGCTAGAGGCGACACTTTCCATTCCGCTTCAAACCTTCGTGGCGGCCAGCGCTGTTCAAAAAACGTTGGCTCAAACCAGAAAGCGCGCGCGTCGAGACCGGCCGTGACCATACCAAGACGGCAGCGAAAAAAAAAAGCCAGTCGACACACCTTGCCCAAAATTGTGAAGAGAAAGGCCGGACAGGAGACGGGAGTCGAGTTTGGGGAGGAGGGGGCTACTGCCGACAGACTTCCAGTCCGACTAAGAAAGAAACTTCGGGGAGCTTCCTTTGTCATTAGTCACCCCTGCCCTGACTACCGCGCCGCGTATACGAGGGGGGAGGGGGGGGGGGGGGGGGGAAGACGCCGTCAAAATGCGCAACAACTGCATGCACGCTTCCGCTGCGTGTGCGCTAGGCGCGGTTCTGATTGGTAGCGCCCAATCTCGGCACTGGGTGAGTGAAATGGGCAAGTGAAATGCGTTTTCGCCTGAGCTTTTCATTCTGAATATTCAGAGCGGAATAACTTTCGTTTGCGTGCTCCGATTTCAATAATTCTTTTTGCTCTGGTCTCTGGAAAGCATGGCGAATCTATTTAATGATATTAACTGGTACTGAGGAAATCATCGCGGTGCCCCTTTAAGAGGTCCATGGGCACCGCCATATTGGGCACTGGGCGGTGCTCGCAAGGTAGAAGGTGCTCGTAGTACAGGAAAGAGCTGAGGATCATTGTGGATTAAGGTCCCCAAGTTCTCACCTCCGCCACGACAACGGTTTTCCCCCAAAAAATCCAGCAGTAAAGCCAGTTTTACACGCAACCGAAAACCCTAGCTCCTGCCGCCGCCGCGCAAAAACCTGTTTTTGAGTCTTATCGGCGGAGCAGCGAAGTTCCAAGTTGGAAATATTCGCGGCGATGCGTCGCTCAATCGCTCATTCGCTTGCCCAGGCGTATATCTTCGCAATTGGTCTTCGCCGCGCGCCCTTTAAGCACTGCGAAAATCATGACTAAAAATCAACTAGCGCAGCACCAAGGTCTTTCGCTCTGTCAACATTCCATCATTCCTGATATGGCTAATCTCTGTCCGTCTCATTACACTTGTCATTCACGCTGGGCTACGTTATTATTTTACCCACATTCTCCAACGAGTAGATCCCGCTTACCGCTGTAACTGTAGCTTCAGATTCTGCCAAGTAGCCTTCTAGAACACTGTCCGCTGTAGACACGCAGGTATGAGCAAATGGCACTGACGCTTCTGTCGCTCGACAGATAGTACAGATAGGGGTGCTTTTGGTTGGCTTTAGACACAAAGGAGAATCCTTTCCTTCCTCCGAGGCCATGGAGGAAGGAAAGGAAAGTTTTCCTTCCTCTTCCTTCCTCCATGATGGAGGCCCTGCCATGCATAGAACAACCCTGGGATATGAAGACACGTGGTTTTTCTCTATCTTAGCAACGGCGTCATAGTTGCTATTTATAATCCGGGTGGCAGAAGCGGGCAGCGGCATAACCTGAGAGGTGCGGCATAAGTGTACTTTCGCAAATTGCTCAAGTTTAATACTGTTTTTGGTTGTGCCCGCAGGCGTTCACGTCGTTCACTCGTATCTCAAGACGATATGCGAAATGCGCAGCGCCATCTCTCGGCGGTCCGAGAACTAAGTCCTCCATGTTGGCTCGGTACAGAAAACGAAACTGCTGCCCAGCGTTGGGTTAAAACGGCTGCGCTTCGTTTGAAAAGTAAAATGCCGATGCATTGTTGCGTTACCCTCTCCACTGTGAAAAGACACTACGATGCGTGCCAGAACTAGGTGCGTTCAAGCTTTTCGCTTTTCTATTTTTTTACTCTGTCCCAACGTTTTAGTAACACAAAACGCCATGCGAGGTATCATGTGTCAGCACGCGGATCAGTGCGCAGCTTTCGCTTTCTGCGCTGATTTTTGACAAAGCTTTCGAGGTGATTTGCGTTTAAATTAAGATAGGGACCACAGCTTTTGTTGTCTCTGATCAAAATTAGAAGCCGATTTCGTGCATTTATCAACTCTCCGGTCGGGCGTGAATATATATAGACGCATACTTGAACAACGTAATACAGAAGGTAATTTTTTTGAGCGGGCCAATCGCTCGTGCCGTGGCGAATTAAGTTCACTCGAAGAACCATATGCCGATTACTGCTTAGTTTGCTACGTGTTCAGTCAAGTTTTTCCCGTGTTCAATTAGTTTTAGAAGTGCGAACAAACTCTGGACCATACGCATATGTTATACGCGTTAAGGAGTCCTTGTGAAGCAATACACCCTACTTATAAAAATTCTCTGCCTCTCCCGTAACCGAGAGTAGAGTAAGCATGAAATGTTTACGGGCCTAATGTCATCTCGGTGGACACCCGAACCGCACCGTACAGGAAGGGAGGAACGCCACCACCCGTTCAGCGCGATGCCTTGCCATTTGGTTTTTTGAGGAAAGGAAATGGCGCAGTAATTCTCTGCCATCTCGGTGGACACCCGAACCGCACCGTAAAGCAAGGGAGGAACGCCACCACCCGTTCGGCGCGATGCCTTGCCCTTTGAACGCAGCGCTTCTCCCCCGGGCCCCTGTGCACCTGCGCAGCTTTGCTTCGATGCGCGAAGCCCCTAAGAGATCACGTACGACAACGAAGTGTACGTGGCATTTATGTGCTTTTTGCAGGCGTTATTAGAAACCGGAAATTATAATTCCGTGCATTATCAAACGCACAGCGCGACTGATATCTTGATAAACATTGAGAAGGCACTGGCAGCAGTTATTTTTTGTGACTCGTTTGGAGACCAACCGTTGCTTGCATGCCGGTCGCGTAGGAGGGCTTAGAGAGTCTCGTTAAATCTCAAGTCTTGTACGGTGCCCGGATGTTCTCGTTTCAGAGCCCGGATGACTGGAATTCAGTGCCCGGATGACTCGATTTCAGTGCCCGGATGACTCGATTTCAGTGCCCGGATGACTCGATTTCAGTGCCCGGATGACTCGATTTCAGTGCCCGGATGACTCCATTTCAGTGCCCGGATGACTCGATTTCAGTGCCCGGATGACTCGATTTCAGTGCCCGGATGAGTGGATTTCAGTGCCCGGATGATGGCTCTCGGTCTCGGCGTGACGTCACCACACTGCCGACAACGGGGGCTAAAAGCATTTCATGCTTAAAAACTGAGGTTCGAATGCTTTATTTCTTGAGGATTCCTATACCTTCGATATCTGCGGCGACGAAAATATTAAAAAAAAAGAAGCGAATAATATAGCTACTTTATTATGAAGGAGGGACGCATTTCGAAGCTAGAAAGTACTTGCAACAATGTTCTGAAAACGCTTCAGGCCATCAGATTTTATTATCGTTGTGGCAAGCTCCAACAGCTTGCTTCGCAACAAAGCCATTTCTCCAAGTTTGGGAGTAAGCTAAGTTTGGGAGCAAGGGCGTCCGCAGAATTTTTTGCAGGGGGGGGGCCCGTTGGTGCCCCGGGGGGGGGGGGGGGGGGGGTATGTTCGTAGCAGAAAGGCGCTATTTGCGGAGTAAATTTATTTATTTATATATAAATAAAAATTAAACAAAATGCACACATGAAAGAAAAATTACAAACAGCAAATTAAAGCGCGGCTAGGAGAGGTACATTGGAGTTTATCAACGAAGAAACAACTAAAATTAATAAAAATGCAAAAAGATGCTATATCACTTCGTGGAGAAGAGTGCTCAGTCTTGCTGCATACGGGTTCTCGACTCACCCGGATTGATGACCAGCACACAGCACAATATGTTCACAAACACGCAACTACAGTCACTCAGTCAGTCTTCCTTGAACAGCAGCTGTAGGCGCCTCGGATTTTTCTGGGCGAATTGCGTAATTACACGTGTGATAAATTCACTTCTGTGCTTCATTACACGCTCTCGGTGCACACTCATCATACACATTGATTGGAAAAACTGTTGAACGCGTACGTTGAAAACAAGAGATGACTATATATACAACGAAAACTTATTTACAAGATAAATGCACGCTCGCAGCTTCATACACCTCGCTCCATCTTGCTTGCGCATCCGCACAGTCGAGCAACCGCACACACACTGCTCTCCGCTCGTCGTTTTCTCGTCCGCTGTCTTGGTTGTTCTCAGCTTCGCTGACAACCGGCCACTAAAAACACCCAAGCACAAACACAGAGGCGCGCACACGTGCAAGGGCTTACTTGCCGCAGTATCCCCGAATGCGCACTTTGGGGGTGAAAGGAACGCCGCGCAACTTCCGAGGGGAAGGGACACACGCCACTCCAGTCGGAAAATTTGTTTTTGTGTTTTTATGGGGTTCAGAGCCCCAAAACGACTCAGGCTATGAGGGATGGAGTAGTACAGAGTTCCGGGTAATGTCGACCACCTGGGTCTCTTTACCATGCACTGACACGCACAGTACATGGGCGCTGTTGTGATTTGAGGCCCAGCCAGAGGTGACAGGCGAGCCAGGCAGGCGCCATCGGGCTGCGTTGACCAAAGGCGCTGGTTTTCGCAGAAGACGCAAAGAACGCTGGTGTGGGGGCGCCTCGGGAGACTGCGTCGCCGTGAACAAAAGCAGCTAATCCCATTTGCCGGAGATTCTGAAAGCGGCGCTTCTACCGAACTGCGCTACCCGTGGATCGGAGGAGACAGCGAGCGGCGGCGGCGCCAACTCATCGCCCGCTTGCCCCTGAGCAGCCCGACAAAGCGGGGGTGGACACGGCTGATTTTACCTTCCCTCCTTAAGAATTCATCGGTGACCGGCGTAACGATAGGCGAAAACAAGATGCCCCGTGCACTGTCTGCCTCCGTGTCGCTATCTCTCTAGAGATCAAAGAAACAGACACCCATCTCAAGGCGGCTCGAAACACATGCTCGCCGGTGCCGCTGTATGTCTGGAACAGGTCGCCCTTCAGTAGAGCTAACGATGGCGTGGTTTGAAAACGGCGGAACGACGCACGCCCGGACGCGGCATTTCGCAGATGTGACCATGCGGGGCTGCTTTTACCCTTTTGACTGAGCGCACCACCGCCCCTGGCGTGCGACCATCACTCACGGTTCGAGTGAGTGATTTTCCAGGGGGGTGCAGCCGCCCCCCCCCTTGCCCCCCCTCCGGACGCCCATGTTTGGGAGTAAGTTTTGGAGTAAGCTACGCTCGCATTCTGCCACCCTTTTGAACGATCAATGATGATTCAAGTGCTGCCAGCGAATGACGCGACAGCGTCACAGCGTCTTGCAACGCTGCTAGGGAGTTCACAGAACGCCATCACCCACTCGGTTCTACGCCTTGCTGGACGGTAAATTTATTTTTGAGGAAAGGAAATGTATTTCTCTCGCATATCTGGGTGGCCACCTGAACCTCGCCGTAAGGGAAGGGGGGAAGATGGAAGTGAACGAAGACGCCATATTATTTAGACGCGCCTTTGTTCATTCCAAGCCATTCAGCTGGCATGGCGGAGTGGCTAGCGTGCTCGTGTCGCACTCCGGAGACCCTGGTTTGGTTCCCAAACTCAACCAATTTCGTAATCGGTTTCATTTATTTATGTGGTCTGACTACAAAGGTTAATTAGGCTATATGATATTTGCATTATTGTAATTATATCCATCGTGTTCTGTCATTCACCTGTGAAATATTGGAACTGTCTAGGATGTTCGACGCAATGTATATGAAACGAGGAACGTTGCAATGTCGAACTGGGTGGGGAAGTGGGTGGTGGTGGAGCGAACACGGCTTCGGCCGCTTATCTGTTTTAAGCATGAAATGCTTTTAGCCCCCGTTGTCGGCAGTGTGGTGACGTCACGCCGAGACCGAGATCCACTCATCCGGGCATTGAAATCCACTCATCCGGGCATTGAAATCCACTCATCCGGGCACTGAAATCGAGTCATCCGGGCACTGAAATCGAGTCATCCGGGCACTGAAATCGAGTCATCCGGGCACTGAATTCCAGTCATCCGGGCTCTGAAACGAGAACATCCGGGCACCGTACGAGACTTAACGAGATTTAACGAGACTCTCTAAGCCCTCCTACGCGACCGGCATGCAAGCAACGGTTGGTCTCCAAACGAGTCACAAAAAATAACTGCTGCCAGTGCCTTCTCAATGTTTATCAAGATATCAGTCGCGCTGTGCGTTTGATAATGCACGGAATTATAATTTCCGATTTCTAATAACGCCTGCAAAAAGCACATAAATGCCACGTACACTTCGTTGTCGTACGTGATCTCTTAGGGGCTTCGCGCATCGAAGCAAAGCTGCGCAGGTGCACAGGGGCCCGGGGGAGAAGCGCTGCGTTCAAAGGGCAAGGCATCGCGCCGAACGGGTGGTGGCGTTCCTCCCTTGCTTTACGGTGCGGTTCGGGTGTCCACCGAGATGGCAGAGAATTACTGCGCCATTTCCTTTCCTCAAAAAACCAAATGGCAAGGCATCGCGCTGAACGGGTGGTGGCGTTCCTCCCTTCCTGTACGGTGCGGTTCGGGTGTCCACCGAGATGACATTAGGCCCGTAAACATTTCATGCTTACTCTACTCTCGTTTACGGGAGAGGCAGAGATTTTTTAAGCATGAAATGCTTTTAGCCCCCGTTGTCGGCAGTGTGGTGACGTCACGCCGAGACCTAGAGCCATCATCCGGGCACTGAAATCCACTCATCCGGGCACTGAAATCCACTCATCCGGGCACTGAATTCCCGTCATCCGGGCACTGAAATCCACTCATCCGGGCACTGAAATCCACTCATCCGGGCACTGAAATCCACTCATCCGGGCACTGAATTCCAGTCATCCGGGCCCTGAAACGAGAACATCCGGGCACCGTACGAGACTTAACGAGATTTAACGAGACTCTCTAAGCCCTCCTACGCGACCGGCATGCAAGCACCGGTTGGTCTCTGTTGTGTCCCCTTATTGCTTTTGTGTGTGTGCGCCCCAGCACCCTCCTCCTAACGACCACTCGCACCCTCCTCCTAACGACCACTCGCATCCTCCTCCTAACGACCACTCGCATCCTCCTCCTAACGACCACTCGCATCCTCCTCCTAACGACCACTTGCCCTTCGTCGCACGCTGTCGCCAGATGCCCCCCCATGGTGCGCCCCCGTGCGCCCCCGCATCCTCCTCCTGTTTTGGGAAGCCACTCCCTCCCGTGGACGCTTCTCCGCTCCCTCCTTTCTTCGGGCGGCCAGTTCGGCTCCTGCCTCGGTCGACGCTGGTCGCACCCTCATCGGCTTTAAATAAACGAAGTCTTAAAGTACCGTGTGCGTCTTTCGCTGCATTCAACACAGCGACCGGACACGACAGTGGCGACGAGAAAGTGGATTCGACCCGCGCTACGCAACGCTATTGACAAGCCATGGCTACGCGAGGGTTTCCCAATCAGATACCAGAGTTCAACGGCTCATCGTGGTCATCGTGGGTTGGACGCCTTCAGTTCTACTTTGAAGCTAACAACATCACAGACCCAGCCTTGAAGAGGGCCAACCTGCTGACGCTGTGCGGGGAGCAGACCTACGATACTGTCTGCGCCCTTATTCAGCCAAGCACACCAGCGGCAGTGTCTTACGACGACATCGTAAAAGCGCTGCAAAAGCACTACGACCCAAGGCCATCCGAGGTCTACAGCCGGGCTCGCTTCCAACGACGAGATCAACTGGGAGGAGAAACTGTGAGCGCCTACGTAGCCGCGCTCAAGAAGCTCGCTGCCGACTGCAATTTTGGAACGCTGTCGACAACAGCTACCGGGCAGGAGGGAGACGCAGCTTCTTCTGCTAACACCACCATGCTTCCCTTGGACGTGATGTTACGCGACAGATTTGTGTGCGGACTGAGTGACGAGTCACTGCAGCAGCGCCTGTTCGCTGAGAAGGACCTCACATTCAGCAAAGCTTACGACATCGCCGTTCGAGCGGAGAGCGCCGGTCACCAGCAGAGAGGGATTCGCCGTAACACCGAGCCGGTACACCAGACAAGCAACCAGGTGCGCAAGCCTTCTGTTGTTGTAAAATCGGTCAAAAAGGCACAACGCTGCTGGCGGTGTGACGACCAACACAACCCCCAGGGATGTCGATTCCAGTCAGCCACGTGTAATTTTTGCCACAAGCGAGGGCATATCGAAAGAGCATGCATTACGAAACGGAGACTTGCCAAGATAAAGTCACCTTCCCAGCCTAATCACAGCGTCAACGCCTTAGAGAATACGCCGCTATCTGATCTCCATGGAACAACATCAGCAACACCATCTGTGTTGTACGACCTGAACACCATGAATCTCGGCACGCGACCGAAGATTTTTACAGAAGTAAGCGTACATCACCAGCTGATTAAGTTCGAGGTGGACTCCGGCGCAGCCTGTACTCTGATCAGTGAGGACACGTTCCGAACTTCATGGCCATCTGACGCACCCGCCCTGCAACAAGACGACACGCACCTGCGAACGTGGTCAGGACAGAATCTGCCACTATTGGGCTCTGCCAACGTGCAGGTTAACTACAACGGCCAGACCCATACGCTACCTCTGCTTGTTGTGAAGGGCACAGGATCAAGCCTTCTAGGGAGAAACTGGTTTTCTCCACTAGGCGTGATGATATGCGGCATACACCAGACGCCGAGCCAGAACATGGTTGAGCAACTGCAAGAGAAATACGAAAGAGTATTCTCGGAAGAGATTCCAGGAAACGAAGGGCCCCCGGTCACACTGGAGTTGTTGGACAACGCGCAACCCAAATTTCTGAAGGCCAGGCCGGTGCCGTTTGCTCTCCGAGATTCAGTTGAAAAAGAGTTGGACAAACTGGAGCAGCAAGGTGTCATCGAGCCGACGCAGCATTCAGAATGGGCCACACCACTTGTCGTAGTTCGCAAGAAGAACGGAACCATACGCCTCTGCGGAGACTACCGGAGCACCGTCAATCTTGCGACTAAAGCGTCCTCTTACCCGCTACCGACACCTGAAGAAGTATTCAGTGTACTGCGTGGCGCAAGAGTCTTCAGCACATTGGACCTCACCCAGGCGTATCAGCAGCTGAAGGTGAGCGAGTCAACTGCTGAATTATTGGCAATTAACACACTGAAAGGCTTGTACAAAGTCAAGCGACTGCCTTTTGGCGTAGCTGCAGCCCCGGCCATATTTCAAAAATTCATGGAGACAGTGCTTCAGGGCATCCCAGGAGTTTGTGTCTACCTTGACGATGTCATCATCAGTGGCACTTCCACTGAAGAGCATGCAGTGCGCCTAGAGCTCGTTCTCGAAAGGCTAGCAAACGCTAATTTGTGCATAAGCAAATCGAAGTGCTGTTTTGCGGTGCCAGAGGTGCAATTTCTGGGACACCGAATTGATGCGGAAGGCATTCACCCTACCGAGGATAAAGTGCGAGCGATCACAGAAGCACGAGCTCCAACAAACAAGCAGGAGCTACAGGCTTTTCTCGGACTCTTGACGTTCTACGACCGGTTCTTGGAACAAAGAGCTACCGTGGCCAACGACTTATACCAACTCCTTCGGAAAGATGTGACATGGACATGGTCGCCACGCCATCAGCAGTCATTCGATGCCCTGAAAGACCTGATTCGAAGATGTACAGTCCTCCGCCACTACGACGAAAGGAAGCCTCTGCTTTTGGCTTGCGACGCATCACCGTACGGAGTCGGCGCGGTTCTATCGCAAACTGACGAGCAAGGAAGGGAAGCTCCCATCGCCTTCGCCTCACGTACGTTGTCGCAAGCAGAACGCAACTACGCGCAACTTGACAAAGAAGGGCTAGCCATCGTCTACGCGGCGACACATTTTCACCAGTACATTGCCGGCCGGAAGGTGACCTTTATAACCGATCACCGACCGCTATTGGGCATTCTGGGACCACAAAGGCCTATGCCACCAACTTTGTCTCCGCGAATGACACGTTGGTGCATCAAACTCTCAGCGTACGACTACGCTCTGGTCTACCGCAATGGGAGTAAACATCAAAACGCCGATGCGCTAAGCCGTCTGCCACTAGACGCAACTGTTGACGAACCATTTCCACCAGGAGACGTTCTGATGTTCGAAGCACTGCCAGAACCTCCGCTTACAGCAGGCACAGTTGCAGCATCTACGCAGAAGTGCGCAGCTCTCCGGCTAGTTTACACAGCTGTTCAACAAGGCAACGTGCATAAACTCAAAGGGGACAACTTCGACGCTTACCGCAGGCGAGCTACAGAGTTGAGCACCCATCGCGGCTGCATCATATTTGGGTCCCGAGTTGTGATGCCGAGAGAACTACGCGCACAAGCTATGTCTCTCATCCACGCCGGACATCGGGGCATCGTTGCAATGAAAAAGTGTGCCAGAAGCTACATGTGGTGGCCTGGCATTGACAAAGACATCGAAACAGTGGTGCGAGAATGCAAGCCTTGCCAGAGCAGCCGGAGCGCCCCGCCGAAAGCTCCTGTCCCAGAATGGGAAAAGCCAGACACACCATGGCACACACTGCACATTGATTTTGCAGGACCAATTGAGGGCTGCACTTTCCTTGTGGTCGTAGATGCCTACACAAAGTGGCTTGAGATAAGGCAAATGGGACAGACGACTTCGGCAGCAGTCATTGACAACCTCCGATCACTATTTGCAACGTTCGGCCTGCCGCGCAAGGTAGTGTCGGACAACGGAACACCGTTTGTGTCTGCGGAGATCCTCAAGTTTTATCGCGACAACGGGATCTCATCAGTTACATCGGCCCCCTACCACCCAGCGACAAACGGACAAGCCGAGCGCTACGTAGCCGAGCTAAAACGCGCCCTTGAAAGAGATCAGACAGGCTCGCTGCAGCGCCGCCTTGCGCGCTTTCTCTTCAAGCAGCACACGACGGTTCAGAGCACAACAGGCGAGACCCCCTCGAAAATGATGTTCGAGCGTGAAATGCGAACCCAGCTCACAGCCATCCTCCCCGAGCCAAAGGCAGAGACGTTCCGGGAAGAAAAAGCAATTCCGCGCTGCGGCACGCTTAATGAGGGGCAGCGCGTCCTCGCCCGACAGTTTCTGAAAAAGCCACGCTGGGAGGAAGCTACAATTGTCAGACGCATAGGCCTGCGCTCTTGGCTCGTCAACATACATGGCACAGTAGCACGCCGACATCTCAACCAGCTGCGTAGATTTACGACGCCGTCTGAGAGCTGTCCGCCAGCGGAGAGAACACGTGCACCATCTTCCCACATAGCCTGGCACCTCTTCCCGGAAGAAGAGACTTCGCCCAGGACAGACCTAGGAGACACAGCGAACAACAGCCAGCCTACAAGTGTTTCTCCCCCGAGCGCACAAAGCCAGCGCGCCTCCACGCGTGAGCGCCGACCCCCTGCACGATACCAGGCAACTTTCTAAGGGGGAAGTAAGTGTTGTGTCCCCTTATTGCTTTTGTGTGTGTGCGCCCCCGCACCCTCCTCCTAACGACCACTCGCACCCTCCTCCTAACGACCACTCGCATCCTCCTCCTAACGACCACTCGCATCCTCCTCCTAACGACCACTTGCCCTTCGTCGCACGCTGTCGCCAGATGCCCCCCCATGGTGCGCCTCCGTGCGCCCCCGCATCCTCCTCCTGTTTTGGGAAGCCACTCCCTCCCGTGGACGCTTCTCCGCTCCCTCCTTTCTTCGGGCGGCCAGTTCGGCTCCTGCCTCGGTCGACGCTGGTCGCACCCTCATCGGCTTTAAATAAACGAAGTCTTGAAGTACCGTGTGCGTCTTTCGCTGCATTCAACACAGCGACCGGACACGACAGTCTCCAAACGAGACAAAAAATAACTGCTGCCAGTGCCTTCTCAATGTTTATCAAGATATCAGTGGAGCTGTGGGTTTGATAATGCACGGAATTATAATTTCCGATTTCTAATAAGGTGCAAAAAGCACATAAATGCCACGTTACACTTCGTTGTCATACGTGATCCGGGGGAGAAGCGCTGCGTTCAAAGGGCAAGGCATCGCGCTGAACGGGTGGTGGCGTTCCTCCCTTCCTGTACGGTGCGGTTCGGGTGTCCACCGAGATGACATTAGGCCCGTAAACATTTCATGCTTACTCTACTCTCGTTTACGGAAGAGGCAGAGATTTTAAGCATGAAATGCTTTTAGCTCCCGTTGTCGGCAGTGTGGTGACGTCACGCCGAGATCGAGCGCCAACATCCGGGCACTGAAATCCACTCATCCGGGCACTGAAATCCACTCATCCGGGAACTGATATCCACTCATCCGGGCACTGAATTCCAGTCATCCGGGCACTGAATTCCAGTCATCCGGGCACTGAAATCCAGTCATCCGGGCACTGAATTCCAGTCATCCGGGCACTGAATTCCAGTCATCCGGGCTCTGAATTCCAGTCATCCGGGCTCTGAAACGAGAACATCCGGGCACCGTACGAGACTTAGCGAGATTTAACGAGACTCTCTAAGCCCTCCTACGCGACCGGCATGCAAGCGCCGGTTGGTCTCCAAACGAGACAAAAAATAACTGCTGCCAGTGCCTTCTCAATGTTTATCAAGATATCAGTGGAGCTGTGGGTTTGATAATGCACGGAATTATAATTTCCGATTTCTAATAAGGTGCAAAAAGCACATAAATGCCACGTTACACTTCGTTGTCATACGTGATCCGGGGGAGAAGCGCTGCGTTCAAAGGGCAAGGCATCGCGCTGAACGGGTGGTGGCGTTCCTCCCTTCCTGTACGGTGCGGTTCGGGTGTCCACCGAGATGACATTAGGCCCGTAAACATTTCATGCTTACTCTACTCTCGTTTACGGAAGAGGCAGAGATTTTAAGCATGAAATGCTTTTAGCTCCCGTTGTCGGCAGTGTGGTGACGTCACGCCGAGATCGAGCGCCAACATCCGGGCACTGAAATCCACTCATCCGGGCACTGAAATCCACTCATCCGGGAACTGATATCCACTCATCCGGGCACTGAATTCCAGTCATCCGGGCACTGAATTCCAGTCATCCGGGCACTGAAATCCAGTCATCCGGGCACTGAATTCCAGTCATCCGGGCACTGAATTCCAGTCATCCGGGCTCTGAATTCCAGTCATCCGGGCTCTGAAACGAGAACATCCGGGCACCGTACGAGACTTAGCGAGATTTAACGAGACTCTCTAAGCCCTCCTACGCGACCGGCATGCAAGCGCCGGTTGGTCTCCAAACGAGACAAAAAATAACTGCTGCCAGTGCCTTCTCAATGTTTATCAAGATATCAGTGGAGCTGTGGGTTTGATAATGCACGGAATTATAATTTCCGATTTCTAATAACGCGTGCAAAAAGCACATAAATGCCATGTTGCACTTCGTTGTCGTACGTGATCCGGGGGAGAAGCGCTGCGTTCAAAGGGCAAGGCATCGCGCCGAACGGGTGGTGGCGTTCCTCCCTTCCTTTACGGCGCGGTTCGGGTGTCCACCGAGATGGCAGAGAATTACTGCGCGCTTTCCTTTCCTCAAAAAACCTTGCGTTCAAACGGCAAGGCATCGCGCTGAACGGGTGGTGGCGTTCCTCCCGTCCTGTACGGTGCGGTTCGGGTGTCCACCGAGATGACATTAGGCCCCCGTAAACATTTCATGCTTACTCTACTCTCGTTTACGGGAGAGGCAGAGCCCTTTTTAAGCATGAAATGCTTTTAGCCCCCGTTGTCGGCAGTGTGGTGACGTCACGCCGACACCTAGAGCCATCATCCGGGCACTGAAATCCACTCATCCGGGCACTGAAATCCACTCATCCGGGCACTGAATTCCCGTCATCCGGGCACTGAAATCCACTCATCCGGGCACTGAAATCCACTCATCCGGGCACTGAAATCCACTCATCCGGGCACTGAAATCCACTCATCCGGGCACTGAATTCCAGTCATCCGGGCTCTGAAACGAGAACATCCGGGCACCGTACGAGACTTAACGAGATTTAACGAGACTCTCTAAGCCCTCCTACGCGACCGGCATGCAAGCACCGGTTGGTCTCCAAACGAGACAAAAAATAACTGCTGCCAGTGCCTTCTTAACGTTTATCAAGATATCAGTGGAGCTGTGGGTTTGATAATGCACGGAATTATAATTTCCGATTTCTAATAACGCGTGCAAAAAGCACATAAATGCCACGTTACACTTCGTTGTCATACGTGATCCGGGGGAGAAGCGCTGCGTTCAAAGGGCAAGGCATCGCGCCGAACGGGTGGTGGCGTTCCTCCCTTCCATTACGGCGCGGTTCGGGTGTCCACCGAGATGGCAGAGAATTACTGCGCCATTTCCTTTCCTCAAAAAACCTTGCGTTCAAATGGCAAGGCATCGCGCTGAACGGGTGGTGGCGTTCCTCCATTCCTGTACGGTGCGGTTCGGTGTCCACCGAGATGACATTAGGCCCGTAAACATTTCATGCTTACTCTACTCTCGTTTACGGGAGAGGCAGAGATTTTTCAGCAGCGTGTGCTTCCGCGGACGCGGTTGTTGCTGCGACGCGCGTCTTTCTTTTCTTTCCCTCTTTCTTCTCACCTCTTCATTCTCCTCTATCTTAATTAGGTTAATTTGTTAATTAAGCAATTAACTAAACTCAATCCCACTTAGTTGGAGCATCACTATACGATCCCTTTAATTGGTTGCATGGTTACTAGCCAAGGTACAATTGGCCCCATTTGAAATTCGCGCACTGTGACGTCACGAGCATTTCGACCAACTGAAAAGCGTGACATTTCTGTCGACAACTCCTGCTTACAACGATGAGGCATTAAAGGCTTCCGCCTTAAAACGCAGCAGCTGAAGCTTGCCTGTTGAAATTCCACTCGCATGAAGAAAGTACGCATAGCAAACGATGCACCAGCTCGACGAGCTCGACCGCGCCAAGATGGAAACCGGAAGTTGTGGGCGCGGTGTTGCCAGACCGCCAAGCAATTTCGCATATCGTCTATTCAGTGCTAAACACTCGTTGTTGCGTGCACAGATTTGAACGCGATCGACGACAACGATCTCACAGGCGTTTCATGTACTGCGGCACTGCTCGGCGCCGTCGGGAGACCGGCGCTGTTCAGTAAGGGGAATTCGTGCTGTTCATTCACCAGTGCACTACAGAGCAGTGGTCAGCGAATGTTTTGTGCCTTGCGTGTGCAGAGTGCGGGCCGTTCGCGCTTTCGTTTCCATCTAAACTAGCATTAACCTTATTTACTTGAATGTGACGAGATATTTATCAAGTTTTTTTCTTTTAAAGTCTACCCTCACGCTATAATCCTTGGAGCTCCATGCTAGTAGGATACAACTTAAAAAAACAGCAGTTGCTAACACTGGGCCGCGGTCCGCGGCGTCCTGTATTACTCCACTGACCAGTCGCAACTGTAAACAAAGCCAGCTTTTTAATGTTTGACTATCAAACAATCCATGCATCAAAATTCTAGAGCTCATAATTTTTTTTGTGATAGGCTTCTTGTTTACGTAACAAGAAGCGTTTAAGCAGCGGACTACTTTTTCGTCGTGGAGGAGTTCTGTGCGCGAAGGCTGAATGTGGGCGGAGCTTCACTGCAGACTTAATCGAATAGGTGAGGTGCGTTTCTGCCGTCAACGCAAAGAGTCATGGGAAAATCGTCTGCTAGCTACTTCCGGTTCCAAATTGTTCAACTGATTGCATGTTTCGCCATATTAACCGCGTAAGTTGACATCGTTTATGCGATAAATAACTCTTGGTACTAATCACTCATTGCACTGAAGCATCGAAAGAGAAATTCAACTTCGCCTCATGAGCAGTCTGCAAGTTGATTCGCCTTGTAGCCTGCCGCAGTTGTGATTTTAGGGTGACGAAAGGAGCCTGGTACCTAACGCACTTTTAAGGCGGAAGCCTTTAATGCCTCATCGTTGTAAGCAGAAGTTGTCGACAGAAATGTCACGCTTTTCAATTGGTCGAAACGGTCGTGACGTCACAGCGCGCGTATTTCAAACGGGGCCAATTGTACTTTGGCTACTAACCATGCAACCAATTAAAGTGATGGTATAGTGATGCTCCAAGTAAGTGAGACTGAGTTTAGTTAATTAGCCTAATTAACCCTTATAGTCAGGCCAGATAAATAAATAAAACCGAGTAGGAGATTGGTCAAGTTCAGGAATCGGACCCCGGTCTCCGCAGTGCGAAACGAGCATGCTAACTACTCCGCCATGCCAACTCGATGGTTTGGAATGAACAAAAGCGCGTCTAGTGAATACGGTGTCTTCGTTCACTCCCACCTTCCTCCCTTCCCGTTACGGCGAGGTTTAGGCGACCACCCAGATATGCGAGACGGTACTTTTCCTTTCCTCAAAAACCAATTTACCGGCGAGCAAGGCCGAACGGGCGATGACGTTCTATGGACTCTCTGGCAGCGTTGCAAGACGCTGTCGCGTTTCACTCTTAGAGGCGAAGCTTAACGTCTTAACAACGCGTCAGTGACACAAGCAGCAACACTGCGCTTTAGGCTTCCGCCTCACCGCACTTTAGGTTAACAAAGTGCCCCCCGAATTTTCGCTCTAATATGGTACGTTGCGCAGCACAGGGCTAATCACACATGCGATTTAAGTAAGTAACGTGGTGACCTTGACTTCATGCAACGTATTTCCAACGGATCACTGAAAGCAGTAAGTACTCGATAAAATATTTCTGCTCCACAACACGCGGGCAAGCCATTTCATTTTATTCACGCTGCTCCGTACAACACAGCGTGGCATATATAATCGAACGCCTCTACTCTCCTTTGCGGCGTGTTCCTGCATGTTCTCACATGAAATGCCACCTGCACTTCATCTGGAATAACAAAAAGGCGACAAGGCGATTTATTACTGCACCATGCGATGTGCTGAGATGCGCGCCGCGCGCAGTGGCATATATGGGTCGTCTGCTAGCACACTGGCGGCTCTACACGCTGTCAGGAAAATACGAGCATCGTCTAATCAGCTGCACAGATTGCAGTTTACCAAAGTGCGGCAAAAAACAGCTGTATAATGACTTATGCGCTAAACATGTCGAAACGCACACGAAATCACCCTCAGCGCATATGCACAACAGACGTGGACTAAGGCGGCCGGCATATATCAACCATGAAAAAATACTCTTACCTCTCTAGATTGTCCATTTCTGCGCTCAGGTCATGCAGATACGTAGTACGGGCTTCTCTTTCGATGCTTCAGTGCAATCAGTGACTAGTACCAAGAGTTATTTATCGCATAAACGATGTCAACTTACGCGGTGAATAGATAGTTTTCACGTGACGTCACGGGCGCCATCTTAGGGTACTGTGGCTATAGCTTCCACAGTGTACGCGGGAACCGGTTCGTGGTGGGAGGGTTAACAAAACGCCGAAGCTTTCGCTGCGCTTTCGGTACCTAGAGATGGCGGCCGCTGTGACGTCGGTGAAAACTATGTATAGGGCGATGCATGCAATCAGTTGAGCAATTTGGAACCGGAAGTAGCTAGCAGACGATTTTCCCATGACTCTTTGCGTTGACAGCGGAAACTCACCTCACCTATACGATTCGACCGATCGATGGATGGATGATAATGGCTTTACCCTTTGTACCGGGCGGTAGCTTTCGCCACCTAGCCTATACTTCCCCCATTGTTAATTTATTTTCTTTTCCCTTTCTTTCCCTTTCGCTCTTACAATTTCTAATCTGTCTATCCTTTTCCCCTCGAAATTCACCCCTCCCTTGATTTCCGCCACCAATCCTCCAACCTCCCCTTCGTCAATGTCACGCTTTTCCCATCCACTCGCCCGTCCTCCCCAGTAAATCCCAGCGCTATCTCTATGGCCGTTGCTGCCCCCACTGGGAGGGCTGGGCGGAGTTCTGCGCACCTCAGAACCAAGTGCTCTATGGTCTCCGTTTCCGTTTTACAAGCAGAGCACAAAATATCCACTTCTTCAAATTTGGACCTATACGTTTTTGTTCTCAGAGTCCCTGTCCTAGCCTCAAAAAGCAGTGAACTGCCCCGCGAATTATCGAATAATCGCTTTTTTTTGATGTCCTGTTTTCGTGTCCTATATATGCCTAGCGCCGATTTTTCCTGCATTCTTTCTTTCCACATCTTTCTTTCCGTCTCCTTTACCTCCGCTTTCATGTTAGTATTTTGTTGCGTCCCATCCCTCACCCGTAAATACTCCGTTCTTAGCTTTCGGGTTCTATTAGTCCATTTTGTGTTAATACTTTTCATGTACAGATACTTACACCTTTTTTGCCCACCTTGTTTCCTCCATTTCAGTGAGTCTCTGATCATATTTCAGTTTGCTGATGGCCTCCCGAACCTCGAACGACGCCCAACCCATATCTCCCTGGACTCCCTCATTCGGAGTGTTCCCATGGGCTCCCAAGGCTAGCCTTCCTACACTTCTTTGTCTGACCTCTAGCCCTGACTGTACTTCTCCATAGCAGTGCGGTGGTTGCCTACTTTGAAGCAAACTCTGTTTCAGTTTATGCAGTTTTGCTATGTTTATCTTCAACGAGAGTACCATGGAAGCCAAATACGAATACACCCAAAGTCAGAATGTCGTTTTTGTGTACGTTGGGATCCCGTGCCTGTCGTGTGATGGTGTGGTTTGCGGTGCAATTGTTTCGACAGTCAGTGCTTGCTGCAGTCCACACGATAGCAACACGTGCTAAGTATGGTATAGTACACTGTAGTATGGTGCTCGTTTCAAGAGGACACCTGAAGAGCTCAGAAATTCTGGGGCATCTAGACGACTGGGTGTGAACAAATCAACCATCCACAGGAAGCGCTTGCAGCCCCAGGTGCTTTTTAAATGTGATCGAGCCTGACCACAAAAGCTTCTGCGGGCCTCACTGAGGCTGTCACGTCGAACAAGAGGAAAAGGTGGTGAACTTAGTAATTGAGTAGCGCAACCGCCTCATGGGGGTCAGTGTCGTGCTGTGCTAGCTAGCTAATGCCATAGCTCGGCAGATTGGATACCCTTGGGAAAAACTGCAAAGTATCTCGTCGGTGGGCCCAAAAGTTCATGAGAACAAATAGTTTCTCTCTGTGGCAAGCAAATTTGATACCTCAGAAGTTGCTGGGAGACTTTGAAGCAAACCTGCTTAAATTTCAGCGCTACGTCACGAACTTGCGTCGTTCATACCAGACTGCCTTGTTCATGGACATGCCGATAGCCATGAATATGCAGTGTAGGTGCCCCAGAAATCCGCATAAGGACCACTGGGAAATAAAAAAACAGACGGACAGTGAGGCTGGCATGCCTAGCTAGCAGATGGCCACAATGCTGCCGCACGTAATTTTTGCCGTACGTAAAAAGGTGCCGAAAGAGCCTTTTCCAAAAATGCGGTTATCCACTGCCAGGAGATGGGGTGGACGGAATGATGATGACAGTAAATTTTTATGGCGCCAAATAATAGCTATATGATGGCCAAAGAGCGCCATGGCACAAGGTGGGGTCAAAAGACTCATTTCTCAAGCATTTCACCCTGAATAAGCCGAACGGCTGGGGATCATCGCACAGCATGCACGCTCGCCTTAAACGCGGCCGCCGCGGTCGGGTTCGAACCCGGGAACACCGGCTCAGTAGCCGAGCGCCTTAACCACTTTTTTTTGTCTTTATTGCCTGTTTTGACAGATTACAACAGATCACAAACATATGTTCTGCGCTGCACTCTCAAACATCAAGAGCGGGCATGTGTTTCACTCGCGTGAGAAAATCAAAACTGTTTCAGGGAACGAATTAAAACTCTCCCATCAACTCGATAACTTCATCTCCAAAAGATAGCTCCTCGTACACTTCACGTAGCTTAAATATGTTTTCTTTGAAGTAATCGCAGACAGAACGAGCATCTTCATCACAGTGTGTATCCTGCTTCGCCAAATATGAGCGCCTTAAGGTATGACGCCACTTTTTTCAAAATTTTTTTAAATTTTGACCATTAAATTTTTATTTCACATTTACCTTATAAAGCACCATTTTATGTGATATTCAAAAGCACAAAAGAGTGAAAAAAGCCATGCTGGCATTTATTATTCACAAAAAATTGCCCAAACATGGCTGTTATGCAAACATTCATAACTGGTGAATGAAGAGCAGGAATTGCAAACTTTTCGGCACAGCGTTAGCCAACTAACCATGCTGTGCAACCAACTAGGATCTTTGCCATCCGATAATTAAGTAAAAAGTTGTAGCAAAAATGGTAAAGAAAACAAAAAAAATGTGTCATTTTTGCCTACCTTCCTTGACATAAAACTTGATTATATCAAAACTCACCATTCGATTTCATTTATCCTAGTTCATTGCACAGGCTAGTAACAAAGGAACGAGCGTGCAAAGTTTCATTGAAAAATATTTATGCATTTGGAAGTTATGACTGTTTGCGCAACACGAAAGTGCGAGAAATAAAGTATTGATAAAAACAAGATTAAAGTTTTTCAATCCTTGTAGAAACAAGATCATCACGCCCTAGGAAGTTAAAATCCTCCAGGTTCATAGCTAGGGCCCTCCATAGCTGACACGAGCTCTCTTTTGGCATTTGTTGCTGCGCGTCTTTTCTTGCGGAGATGTTTTGCCTCGCCCGTTGATTGACGCTGAGCCTTCATCACACGGTAATGGTCACTGGTACAACATGCTACGAGAGTGTGGTGGCCAGATTCGATGCCTGCTTGCCTCAAAATATCTGCTGTACTTCTGCTGCCATCATTGAAGGACGAATCCGGTAGCATTCAAAGCGATAGCGTGAAGTGCGCGCAAAGTAAACAACTGAGACGCTTGTAGCGTCTTGCATCCCTCTTGTGGAAATTTAAAGCAATGTTTAAAAAAAAAGGAAGCCTTACAAATTGCCTTTGAATAATCTTTGACATATCAGACTAAAACAAAACAGAAAATTTTCAATATACGCCGCTGATTATCGCTGAGTTATCTTTTTCTGTTACCAAACCATATCAGTTTCGGTTTCAGAACTGTTCACCACTTGTTCGAAAGTTGGCTATAACTTTTGAACAAATTAAGATACGAACATTATTCATGCTGTAAAACATTTTTGAATGTTTTGGGACTCCCGAAATATAACAAAGAAAAAATGTCATTTTTACAAAAAAACGATTTTTCAAAGGTGGCGTCATACCTTAAACACTGAGCCACCGCAGCGTTTTCTTGTTGTTGTAGCCTTTGACAGGATGGCACATACCCACACTGGGGGATCGGCCAAGAATCGGAAGGTAAAGGTTGGTATTCACCTGTACATAGTAAAGGCACGTGGTAAAGGCAAAAGAAAAGCACGCGGGAGAGGAACACCGGGAGAGGAACACCGGGGGAGGAACACCGGGGGAGTCCACAGAAACTATAAAATATCGTTCTCTTTATTTATGGTTCGAGCCACGGTATCAGCTCAGGTTATAGTGAACTAGAGTATTAGCCGACCAAAGCCGTAGTGCTGTTAGCACGTCTAGACGTCTGAATAGTCACGTCATTTTTATGCACTTTTTATGCAACAAGTCTGACAAGTCTGGCAACTGTACGCATAATGGCGCTGTGACGCGGTCAAGGCAGCAGCGCAAGAGCTGCGTCAGCACGGAAAAAGTTTGTAAAAAGGAGTTCGAGGAAGTGAAACGGGCCTGGCCATGTTCAGCCGGCTGTATAGTATTGTGCGCCAGCACAAGAAGAAAATATTCTTCAGCGTTGGCCTGGTCGGAGGCGCCTACCTTCTAAACCGCTACTTGCAGCGGAAACTCCATGACTGGGAAACGAAACAAACGCAGAGCTACATCGACCAAATCAAGCACCAGCACCATTTCGAAGGCATCCTGCAGACATCAGACAGCACGATCCTCTCCTTGTTAACCAAGGTTCGGGAACCTTTGCTCGCCATACTCGAGACGGACAGCCTGCTCGAAAAGCTCAAGACGCGACCTGCTAACAGGGTCGAGCTGTGGGAAGAAATCAAGGTGCGTATTCTTACATTCGCGCTGTCTAGCGTGTATGCGGAAAGTCTGCTCGCCTCGCTGCTTCGCGTGCAACTCGGTGTCGTCGGTGGCTACGTCTACGTGAACTCCCAGCGCGCCCAGCAGAACTCGGGCGGCGTCCTGCCTGCGCTGACCAACCAGGACATTCACCAGCGCTACCTGTCCCTGGTCCAGCACTTCTTCGAGAACGGCTTGCACGAGCTCGTGCGCCTCGTTCGGGACGCGGTGGTGGCCGCGTTTGGTCACATCAGCCTCAAGGAGCGCGTTGGCCCCGCTGACTTCGCCGTGGGTTTCGATTTCGTCAAAAAGCACATCTCGCGCGACTCCAAGAAACCGCTTCCAGGTTTCCTGCGATTCCTGCTCCCACCGCTCGAGGTGGAAGGCGACACAGACGACGTCCGGGTTCTGAACGTAATGATCCTCGAGACAAGGGACATCCTCGAAACGGACGACTTTGCCAAGGTTCTCGGAATGTGCATCGACCAAGGATGCACGAAACTCACGGACGATGTCGAGACCTGCTTCCGAAACATGCGAGCGGCCCAGGACGAATGTGGCAGCGGTGATAAAGCCGCTGCTTCGTCTGCTCCTGAGGCAACCACAGCTTTCGCTATGGCCAAACTGCTTCCAGTGCTCAGGAACAGCCTCGTGTCCGCAAGGCAAGACGCCTTCCTCAAAACCATTCTGCAAGCAGAGCTTCTTCGCAGCATGCTCGCGAATGTATACGAAGCCTTTTGCCAGACGGAAGACGCGGACAGGATCAACCACAACCTTGCACCATTGTCGTGATTGACGCTTAAGATGTGCTCTTATACGAGCCCTGATAGTATGATGCACAAACGATAGTGGGACATTGACACATTGGGACGAGTGTGTGCAGGTATTCAGTTTGTGGACCTGTAATTTCTCTAGCATGCAATTCACCAAACACTTGTTCTAGAGTTAAATCAACATCTCATGTCTGACATATATCTCACATCATAGCATTCCAAACTGTTCCATAAAAGCTCACATGCAGCATCATCTGTTTCTCATGCATGTTGGCATACCAGGCAGCATGGAAAGAAACTAATGTAAAGGTTAGCAGTCGTATTTAAAGAGCTTTCTGCAAAATGTGCTTCATCTTTGATTTTTTCTTGGGGGGTTCGTTGAGCTAAAGCAGAAACATTTTTCTTTTAACGTATGGGGATTCAAAGATGCATCTATTTGTCTTGTCTTCTGACTTTCACCACTTCCGGTGTGCAGTTGTGCAGAAGCTTGTGTTCTAAGTGGTGTTTACTTCTACTTTGTGGCTATGAGTGTCATCAATGACGTTACGTGAATGCATGATTGCCACGTGATGCAAGACCCAAGATCTATGCAGCCGTGTTCGTTGGCTGTGTGAGTTGTCCAGACTGAAGCTTGTGATCAGAAATGAGAGTATGACTTGTGGTTTGTGTTCACCTGACAGATCAGTATCAGGCCAGTGTGTTACTCTTCGTATTATACTTAGCGCTGACGCACAGACATTCGATCAGATTCATGCCTCATTGTCATTTAATGACTAAATGGACATGAAATACAAAACGGAATGAGGTAACCCCATTTTTCGATAAAATACTTCACCAACGTTCCCAAATTACTCTAAACTTTCTCTTGCAGTGTTTTTCTTTTAACCAACTAACATGAATAAGTTGACGGGGAGTGGGGTAGTGTAAAAAAGCCAAATAACCAGTAAGTAGTGGACTTTTGTATAGGATTGTTTAGTCTGGTGTACTGGGGAACAAGGGCAAATATCATCTAATATGGCATGTAGCAGCTTTCTTAGCACCCCTTCAAAAGCCTACATCAGTTGGTTCATTTGTGTTGTGGGCTGTTAAAGCTATTTGCAAAACCAGTTTGTGCAGACAATTTTTTAACATGTGGCTGATTCCTGGGTGCGACCCACTTCAAGTGCATTTATAAAACATGTCAGTACACCTTATATTGATATTGCACATTTTATTGTACTAAAGTCAGTGTACCAAGGAGACAAAAAATTGACATGAACACGAGCAAAGATTGTCCAATACACTGAACAGTTTGTAATTTTGTGTTCACCTTTTCCGGTTACTGCATATTTGGAATAGGTGAAATGCTGCTAGATTGCATATGGCATGTTTGTATGGTGCTGTGATATTTTTTCAGTTAGTTTTGTGTGAAAATATGCTGCAAATGGAGCATGTTGCATGAAGAATAGCGATAAGGGTTATGTTTTGCCACTGTGCTCAAAGTCTTTTGTACAAGCTTTCGCTCTCTATTCTAGCTGCACAGATATAGGTTTTCTTCAAAATGCTGAAAGCTGAGGTGTTTGTGGTGTGAAAACCTAGCTTAATGCTCTACTTTAACTGCACTAATGACGTTTGTTGCAGCACCCTCCATTATATTATGTAAACCGTGTATTAAAAACATGTTGCGCAACAATCCTAACATGCGTCTTTAGTACTAACTGTCGATAATCTGCCTTGAAGAAAAAAGCCAGTTTACTAGAAATGGATTTCATCTCGAGAACTTGATTGAGGAGTGCAGAAATTCTATTACGCATGCACTCCAAAACAAATCTGCTTTGTAGGAGCAGTTATGCTGTCAGCAGTGCTCAGAAACAGCACTGTGTCCTCTTGCTTCTGTGTGCATGGAAGCAAAAATTGCAAGACTCGTTGCTGTGCATTGCAAGTGATGCGAGCACGTAATGAGTTTGCGTGTCAGAGGACCGATATGCCCCCTGCTCCTATGTGGCAGATATTGCTCCTAGGCAGGGATTGAAATAAAGTAGAGTATTGTGCATTACTACAGAATAAGAAGTGGGTAGAGTGCATTTGGTGAGCACTCTCAGGTCATGAAACTTTCCTTGCCAATATCATACAAGAGGAAAGAACATTAAAAGGCTGAAATTTCGAGGCTCTCGAAAAGGCTTGGTATTTATTTGAGGACAGCACTGCAAGCTGTGGAAAGGGAAATGATAAGATTGATGATGAGAGATTGGAAGAGAACAGAGTGAGTTAGGGAACCCACTCTGCTTTGCAGGTAATGGGCTTTTTTTTACAAGGGCATCTTAGCAGAAATGGGCATGGGAAAAGGAATGGGCTTGGGCAGGGCATGTAATGCAGAAAGCAGGTAACCAATGGTTGCCTAGGGTAACCGAATGGATCCCCATAGAAAGGAAACATAGGCAGAGGGTGGCAAAGTTGGACGGAGAGACAAGAAATGTTTGTCCACAGAATGGCTGCGCTAGATGACCAGTGGAAGAGGCTTGTGTCCACTGGCAGATGTAACTGGGCTGTTGGTGATTGTAATGACTGTAGACTGGCACTGTTGCAGGAGAGAAAGCAGTACTAGCACTTCAGTTTCATGGGCAGACTTCAGAAATTGACTTTTTCCTACATATTAAATAAGAGTGCTTTGAATTGACACTTAGCATAAGGGCATTTTTTTAGATATTTGGTGTGAACGGGCTGGTGTTAAGGCAGGTTTTGTTTTTGCTTTGCTACTGTACCTCAGCAAGGTTATATGCTCCAGAGAAATGTGAGTAACGTGGTATCTCGAATATACTATATGCTAGTGTTTTCTAACCGCAACTGTGGTAGTGTTGGATGCTAGGCTTTGAATTGTGGAGACTGGCTCGGTTCCCAGAAGCTCAATGCATTTTTTGCAGTACCTAGTTAATTTACTGAACCAAGTGCTGAGGATGAAGGCCTATATGCAGGTTATTACTTGCAGAAGTGAGCAAAAAGCAGTCAAACTGTCACTGCACATATTCAAAGCCTGACATAGGGAGCTGGAAGGGCGACTAGCTCGTTGTCTCCATCGTTTACCTTACCAGAGTCACTCAGGTAATGTGGATAGTGAACTGCACTGCTTTAGTCATATCCATTGCTTGTATTTCACTCCACTGTTTCCCGAGAACTAGGCAAAGGAAGACTTCAGCCTGTGTACTCAATGCACTACGTATGGCTTGCGAGAAACATTTGTCAAGGATGAACAAGCTGCAAGGAACAACGGAATGTGGCGAGTTTTGCACTAGATGTATGCTATCTTGCTCTTAAAGCCGCTTGTGGTTTGCTTGACCATGTTTTACTGAACTCTGTGCACCTTGCCATTCTTTATAAGGTTTCTGCACCAACTCTTGACTGGTACAGCCTTGGTCGGTTTTTAGAACCACAAGGTTTTCTGTTAAGCTGTGCAGATTGGAAGTTATAGCACACCGAGACTTACAAGTCTCCAGAAGGGGAGGACGACTCTTGTCCTCACCCTAAGCGCTTTTCGAGCTTCAGAGGAGCCACGAGTACTCGACTGCGCAACACAGTAGCAAACCCCTTTGCCTGAATACTTTTGGCCAAGGCTGTAGCTGCTGTAACTTAAAAGGCCATTGAGGGGGCCAATTATGTTCTACAGGATGCCGTTCATTGGAATGCCACTTGTACCAGCATTATTTTTAAAAACTTTGGGGTCTTCTTAACCACAAAGAAGAAAATATGAGAAAATTTAGGATGCCTGCTATGGTGTCTACAAGTGGCCAACTGCCAAATTTTGGGGGCCCTCAGAGTTTGAAATTTGGCAGTGCCTTCTGGTCAGTCCACTGGTGGTCACTGTGTTTTGATGGCGCCACAACCCTCTTGATAAATCAGGGAATTTTATCACAGAGAAGCCACAAATTTTTTGTGGGACAATCACCTTAATGCTATCACATTAATATCCAAGCTTTCCGTTCCTTCCACATATCAAAACGATATGTATGGCACTTGATGTGGCCACTGTTAATGAGTAGCAGAACACAGTGCTCCAAAATTGTTGATTCTGTTCAATTTGAACTGGACAGTTCTTTACACTTTTAATGAGGTCTAAAAACTTCCACTCCAATTTTGTTAGATGTGGGAATGACTGCAACAGCAAAATATTGGTGTTACATGTGTGCACTCTGTATTATGTAGCTTTGCACAGATTTTACTTTTATCATGAAATGACTTACACCCATGTTTCATGGAAGTGCTTATCCTCAGTCAAGCCATGGTTATTGCTTACCATGGTTAATTGGTGGCGAGGTGCTGGAAGTAGTAAGAGAATATGTCTATTTAGGGCAGGTAGTGACCGCTGATCCGGATCATGAGAGGGAAATGGACTGGCAACTGGCGAAGGACAGGGTTAATTGCAGAGACATGGGAGAGGCCTTTGCCCTGCACGCCCACTGCATGGTTCTTGCTGTTCACACAGCAGATTCAACTTGATTCTGCTGTGTGAACAGCAGCAACCACACTTAGCAAAAACTATGGTTACCTTAACTGAGGTTAAGAGTGCCCATGGGACAAGGACCTTACTGTCCATCTTGCATGACTGCTGTACTGAAGATCTCTTACTTTCTTGGTTTGCGCTCAGATAGAAGATTCTGAAGTGGTCGGACAGAAAAACCATAAAAATAGCTTGGGAGGCTTACAATATTACATCCAACACAAATCGCACTGTCAAACAATGAATGAAAAAAAAAAAATGCAACATTAGAGAGCACTTCAACATCATTATCTAGCTGCGAGAATGCTCCCAAGTGCCCCTGCTGCAACGTTTACTGCTTTTGACTCTGTTTTCAAAGTGACTCTATCTTCAAGTGCAATTCAGCAACAGATGTCAATGCAAGAAATGTCCTACATACAGTTATAACGATGCAAATAACTGACCTGCTACATTAGCAAACCGAGGTGTTTAAACGAACGTGGAATTAAAAGCAATTTCATTAGGGTATTGCATTGGTTTAGCATAATAACTTCTTGTCGTGGAAACAAACAAGCAAACTTTATTAGAACCATGGTAAGCAGTACCAGCAAAAACCACTGTTTTCAGCAACCTCCCACAAACATTCATATCAAACGAGTAAAGCTCACAATGTCAACACTACTATTTAGAACATCATAACATATCTGACTCTGAACAACAGCCCTAAAGAATACAAAATAAGGATAGAAAAGATGCAATTGAAACCCTCTCTTGCACAACTGCCTAAGGGCTCTGCAATCTTGCTTTATGCATGAAAATTACAATCCTGCAGAAATGATGCCCTGATGGGCCTAATGCTTCACTGAATGACCATGGGAACATCATGATACCTGACGAAGCTGAACGTCGAGCGAACAATTTTGCTGAAGAAAAAGCACGACGACAGCCCATGTTCCTGTGATATTCTCTACAAAGAACCTGATAACTGGAGAACTGAAGCTTGGAGCTTTTTAAGTATTAATCAATACCAATATGCGAGACCTATCATCAAGAAACATTGGCCAGGATCAGATAAAACTATACAGTCAGACATAAAAATATGTTGAAAATACACAGTTGTGCCAATAAGCTTCCCATTACTTGGTAACAGAGTTTGTAGCATTATTTCTTAACAATAAAAAGAGGCACTGTCAGGCAACCAACTTCACGTATGCAAAAAATTCAGTACTCGCAAAGCATGTGCAAACTAAATAGCACTGCCGTTTAGTATAACAACCAGCTTGACTAGAGTGCATGGTAGAGAGAGGGCAGGTAGATGGGCTTTTTGACAGAACAAAGTGAACAAGGGAGGGGGAAGCCTTAGGGTGCTTGCCAGCGTTTCAACAAAGACAAGTCCGAGAGTACTTGTGGCTGTGGGACTTGTCCTTCTAGATAAATGCGAGTCCTCTCGTTGAAACGCTGGAAAGCACCCTGAGGCTTCCCCCTCCCTTGTTCACTTTGTGTTAACCAGCCCGACACAAGCACACGCACACTGGATTGATGTAAATGTTATATACAACAAAGCTTCAGGTGCGTTTATCTCTTGCATTTCTCATGTGTCACAAAGGTGCCATGTAAAATAGATGCATACACTGAGCAAGAAAAACATAGTCTGCCCACATATAGAAACATGTTTCTGATAAGAAGCTTCAAGATAAAGAAAAAAAAACAAACAAAATGGCCATGTGCAAACATGCAGAAAAAGGTATGTCTTGGGATGTGTTGGTAGGCCAGTTTACCTTGTAGTTTCTTTTAAGCAGTTGGCTACAGTTTTTTCAGTTCTAATCCTTGCCAATATTTTAATTTTTGTTTTACATGTCGCGAGTTGGAAGCATTTTTCAGATGCAATGTTCCTTATGATCCAGCTGCGGCAACATGTGCCGTAACTGTGAAACAATTTGGAGCTTTTCTAGTAGCATGCAGTTTATTCCCCGATATTTCTGTAGTCAGTTTAGTACCGCTGGAAAGTTTTGTAATGTGTGCCATTTCTTTCAAAGGGATGCTGAGGGTAACTTCATCCTATTTTTGTTCTTAAAAATTGATTTTGTGGCTCTTTCTGGTTATTTCGATGCTTGTATGGCAGCAAAAAGAAAAAACGCATTTTTTTGCTGAGGACATTGCATTAAAGGTTTTCCCGCCACTCGATTAAAACTCATGACATCCACACTGCCATCTGCCATGACATCTACTGGTCATCTTAAAGCAGCGCGAAACAAAAGACGTAGTGGAAGAAACAAAAGACAACACGAGCACTGGTGTTGTCTTTTGTTTCTTCCACTATGTCCTGTGTTTTGCGCTGCTTTAAGATGAATCCGTTCTAACTTGCCCAGTTTTCTGTTCTCGTTAACCACATCTACTGTGCAGTGATAGTGGTACAATCCTCTAATTAGAACCAGTTAACAAATTATACTCCGCTAGCTCCATTATAAACAAACATGAGTCACACTGGCTGTATCCTATAGCTGAAAGTAGAAAGATAAAATATTGAGCTTTGTTCATAGGCACTGTTTGTGCGGTTCATTTTGGCCTGATATAGTATGCGGGCCCACCGTTTGGTTTTGGTGTCCCGTATAACTTCATCCTTGACATGTTCTTCTGCTTCGAAGAAAATGTGTCACAATCTGGGAGGCGGAAATACAAAACAGTATCAGGTAGTCGAGATGGATGTAGCTAATTACATTGAAGGTCAAGTGCACGTACACAAGCAGGAAGCTTGAGCACTAAGCCGGCAGACAGCTGCAAGCATCACTACGGACACGCGCGCCGCCCATTTGCATTTTGAAAAGGACTCTGAGAAGACATGGCAAAAGGTGGTAAGTCAATACTCCCGATGATACCACCAACGCTGTGCTATGATTACATCATGGTTTTCCGCAGGAAGAAATAGAAAACGCGTAGTAAAACACGGAGCTCTACCTGCTCTTCCATTTCTGGTTGTCAGAACTGCTAAAAGAATTACGCCGGAAAGCCGCTGAAGATCAAGTGTTCTCCATTTCCATGGAACTCATACGAGTGAAACGAGGCAGCGCAAGCCCAGAGCAGTGTGGCACACAATGCAAGCAGGCCAGCATTTGACATCTTCTAGAGCATGTGATTAAATTTGTGTTCACATCTGATCTGGTTCAGTCCTGGCCAGACCCTATGGCAACCAGTGCATGAAACACACATATGCAGTGTTTGAAACCAAATTGCACACACACACTGTGAAGAAACTCGCCTCCAACCTCATGTCATTCACAACGCCTTTCATTAGAGCTGCACAATTCCTGAAGCTGTCCGATTCTGCTGCATGAAAACGTCTTCGCGCACATCGTGCACATTCTTGCCTTGTACAATTTGTGACTGTACACCACACTGTTGTTTTTAAAATACGCGACATTTTCAATGGTTTGAAACCTACACAACAGCACGCAATGAAAAGAGCTTACTCTGCCATGCCTGCTGTTCAGAGACTGCACATTTGTAGATGTCTCTCAAGCATGGTGTGTTTGGAACAAGTGCGTGGGAAAGAAAAAGAAAGAAAGAAAGAAAAGGGTGGTGGCTGACCCTGCTGGTGGATCTGGACAGAGCTCTCTATTGCATACATGCCTGGCTGGGTGCCTCAGGGCAGATCTACAAATACGACCCACGTTTCTGATAGAGCGCGTAGTCTGCCCGCCACATAGAAGAGATTTTTTTCAAACGCCTCCCAGTTTCCCTTTGCACTCACTTGTGAGGGGAAGTCTAGCTTACCATCGACACACTGCTACTCAAAGCAAAGCCCAGTACAACAGTGCAGACTTGCTTGTTATGTGCTTTATTTATCGCCGTCACTCAAAGTGGCATATTGCCCAGGTTTCGAGCTCAACTCCTAAAACGAAGCACTTATCAGCAGAAGCGCTCACACATGAAGGCTTGGACGTGTCCAAGGTTTCAATGGACAAAAAGGTCGCTCGGTCAAGAATGGGTAATGGCATTCTTTGCTTTGCTTTCAGTTTATTTTGTAAAACACACTGTGTATGCGTGTGTGTGGCACAAGGCACAAAAGCAGTTGAAAGCAGCTCTGTTCGAATGCATCGACACTTTCATGAAGCAGACATTTCATGTCTCCTTCCCCCACCTCACACTGACACGTGCACAACAGCTTTTCATGCGTGCCACATGCAAGGTGGTGCCACTTGTTCTGTATCAGTGGCGCCTTTATCCCTATGCACAAGGCCCATACTGATGTCGAAGCTCAGAAAGTGAAACTGCATGACCGGGCTATTTTGCATGGGAAGACACTTGTGGATGCAGTGAGCAAGGATGTGTTCTTTTAGTTGGACTTCGTTAGAGCAAGAGAAATGTATAATAAATATACTTCTCCTGAGCTGGTATGGTATCTTGCACTTGTATGTGAAGGCCTTAAGGCACCCACTGATGAAAACATGCTACAGCTACTGATTAAAAAATTTATAAACTTCGTTCAACGTTCATGGCACTTTACACAAAAATGTAAAAACACACAAGATAAGCATTCTGTAGGAGCACGTGGATGTATTCATGGTACTAGGCTGCTGTGACGTCTGTTGAAACATGCATATTTCAGCCAGCACCTCCTTGTTTTCCGAAAACAAAAATTACCCGCAAGCAGCATATATGTAATATGTGGCCAGAGTTCAAGGGATTCCGGGAATAAATCAGCTGAGAACCTGAAATGTGTAGGTCCTCCATTTTCTGGTTGCCTTTGCTGAACTCATGACAACACAGTTTACTCTAATCTTTCAACTACGAGGACTTGGTGTCTTTTTGATGTCCGGGCCAGAAATACTGCAATGGCAGGGAATGTAATGTATGCTTTGCAAGTGGAATCCAGTTCCACAGGAGAAGGGTGTCCGTGGAGTTGACCATGTGTTGCCAAGCAAAAGACCCACTCCGTTCAACCGCCGTACCTGGCTGGATATGACCGATACCTGCAGCTCAAAACCATTTGGCAGGCAAAACTGTCGAGAAGGTGGGCCTTTTCTTGAAGTTACATCTCTGAAAGGAAGAAAGCAATAGAGAGGATGTCTCAAAAACTAAAAAGCTGTCTTTACATGATGCCAATGATGCATCTGTTTATTTTGTGATATTAGCATCTCTGAATGAATGAAACAGCATGCTTACAACATCCTACCCACAAAAACAAACAAGGGAGCTCACTTACTTTCATGTATTTCCATAATAAAGGAACTTTTTTTGGACTCCTTGTTCTTTGGACATAGCTGAATAAAAGTATACCGAGAAGAAAATTCATCCTCCACAATAGAAGAGTGTGTGTGTCAATGCAAGTCTGCAGAACCCCGCTGGAACTAACATTGTTTGTCCTCGAAATACTGCTCTAGATTGAAGATTTTAGGCATGCTTTTCCACGCACACTATAAAAAATTCTATGCGCTATGAAAAAAACAACTCTCTTATACTGCCACTGAGAGTATGCGTAAGTATGAAATGCCTGGAGCTGGTAGCCCAAGGCCATGTGGCTCTGTGGAAAGATAGCAGTATTATGTCAGCCCTGCCACAACCCTATCAGTTTCGGTAGGTGCACTTTATGCTAAAATGCTCTGCTTAATCGAAACCTTAAAGGAAGTGCATACATCAAATTTTTTAGGTTGTGTTTCAATTCCTGAAAATGGTTTGCAGGGTCTCAGAAATGATAAAGAAAAAAAAAAGGCCAGTGTGCCTCAAAAAATATTTAACACGCTGCTTTTTGCCTGAGGTTTCAGTTTCAGAATAAGCACACAGAGCCCCCAGATGCAACGTACACTCACAGGACAAAATTTCGTTCTCAGAGACCACGTGGTTTTTGGTGGTTCTGTGTACCATCTTTCTACATCGCAGCCCGTGGAAACCGAAGCTGAAAATTTAAGCACAAAGCAGTGCCGTTAAAATTTACTTAAGCCACACTTTGGCATGTCTCTGCAGTTCTATCATTTCTGAGGTCCTGCCCACTGTTAGTGGAATAAAAAGAGAACCTAAGAATTTGGTGTGCCTAACCCTCTAAGAAACAGTTTAACCACGTCCTATACTCATACTCACAAACACTGACAGAAAGATCAGCTGCTTGGTCGAAAGACACTGGATCGAATCAAGGTCGTGGGGGCCACATTTCAATAAAGCCAAAATGCAAAAGATGCCAGTGTGTTGTGTAAGCGCACATTATAAAAACCTCAGATGGTTCAAATTCATCGGGAGCCCTCCACTACGCGTCTCTCACAGGCCACGAGAAGCTATAGGATGTTAAGCCCTACATAATGTGACAATCAAAAAGATGCTGATTATATAAATTAATCTGCAGCCCACCATCAAGGCATTTCTTATAGTCCATGTGTAAACCCAACATAACACAACACAGCACGACACAGCATAACATAACAGAACATAACATGTTTTACATTTTTAGGTCAATTTGGCCAAGCACAGTTGCAGTGGGCCTCAGTAGTGTAAGTCTCCTATGCTGCACCTTTACCTTTATTTCTCTGGGGCAGCAGGCCGCTTAAAAGGTGCAAAACGTGCAGCAAACATTGTTTTGCATGCCATAACTTTTTACCCCCACATGAACTGCTGCCATCAATGTTGTAGTTGATGCACATCGCACTGACAAGTGTATTGCTCATAAGAGGCAATCACATCTGCACCTGATAGCCACAAAAGCAAATGAATGCTGGCGGTCACTTTGCATGCCTGCACTGCAAAGCATCAACCACCGTTGCTTCCCTACACAGGAAGCAGAACAAACCTCTGCATCTGTGAACCCATTTTTCATTGTTCACAAAGCTTGTGCTAATAAATAGGCTGGTGAGCAAACTAAAAACTGTTCCACTGCAGCAACACAAGGCTTGCGCTTTGAAAGCATTGCACAAGAGCACCTGTGGCCAAAGACTGCCATGAGACAAGGTTTCTTTTGTCTACTCAGGGTGGGGACAAAGACCCACTTCCAAAACATTTCTCATCAAAGAGGCCAAGAACCACGCTAGGGGAAACCTCGTACCCACTGTCTCACAGGTGGGTACCCGGCGGCACTGCGGATCATATTCCGCACCTCTCACAGGCAAGGCAGGTGCTCAAACGACTATGCCACCGACGCGGTCAGCGCTTTGAAAGCGCTGGGCAGGCAATGCATCACTGCGATGCATTGCCCTCGCCTGCAGCGCACACTTTATCAATGACACAACAGCAGGTTCACAGATGATGGTTTTTCACACAGCCTAAAGGAAATTATTTTGTCTTTGGTGCAAGCTGTGTTAAAATTGTTACAATTTTAAATTAGAAAAAAAAAGAATAAAAATTTAAAGAAACACACAGCAGATGCGCAATTGCTCACTACTCTTAAAGTGTCTCATTAAAAGTTGTATTCCCCACACAATGCAGCAAAACCAGTGAGTTAACCTGAGAGGTTGTTGCCATAACCCACACACATGCCTATTTAGCCCCGTGGCTTCATAACTGTATGCCCATAGAAAGCTCTCCGAGCGTTTGTTTTATGAGCAGCTGGTTCAGTGGCGCTACTCGCAGGTTTAGTTACCAAAGCCATGGATTTCAACCATCACTACCTAGTCTGGAGTGCTCTGAATTAACTTCTACCACCCAGGGTTCTTTAACATGTACTGGCACTGCACAGCACAAGAGAATTCTTGCATTTCACGTCCAACAAAGTGCCGCCATGGCAGCAGATATTTGCAGAGACTGCACTGGGCCTTCAAAGCATGCTAAACACAGCTTCTCAGATTTCTGAGCTCACTAAAGGCACAACCGTTATCAAAACTGTGCCAGCTGCCCTGAAGAAAAATACATCCGCTTGCCTCACGAGGGCAGAAAAAGAAGCCGGCTTAGATGGTGCTTGCAAGCTCAAGCTTCTCCAGTGCCTTCTGGAAGGCCCGCTCGCTGTCAGGGTCAGGCCACTGTGGGTGCCGCACTTTGCAATGCAAGGCTGAGTGGCACTGTTGCCCAAACAGGTGGTGCAGGAGTCGGCTCGTGTGCTTGGGAAGCTTGAAGGTCACTCCCCGAGTGAACAGAGATGTCGGCACCCTTGTCTCGGAAGTCCCACGCATCACCACCTGTGTCAATGGTGCCAAGCCACACATTGTGTATTGAAGCACTGGGTATTAGTTGTAGCTTGTAACCACATGACAGGAAAATACTGAAGCGACATGGCGACTATAACCGCAGTGTCACAGCAACTTGAAGACAGTTGCAAGCTGCACTGACATCTAGTGGGCAAAAAGAGAACTCACTGGCTGCTCCTTATAACAAGTGATGTTTTTGCTAATCTCTTCAAGGATATGCGGACACTCTTAACTGCACCTGATGCCTTCTGGTGCCACCTGTATACTTGTACAGTTCAGCAGGGGAAGCTTGAATTTGACATGTTATCAGTGCATGTGCCTTCACTGCCCCACTGAAAAAATATTAGCTAACAGCAGGGTCCTTCAATGCTTTCTGGTCACAAAACTTCTTAATGCTATGGCAAGCTTTACATGCCGCTCAAGGTTGCTACACTGTGGTGCCACCGTCTGCAAAAGTGCATCATATGAGGAACTGGGTGCTGTCGTGACCCGAGAAGAAATCCCCTCCACTGTTGGTTTAACGGTAAAATTCGATGTTTTTGATGTGCTTCTGTGCACTCAGGTAAAGCAATTCGTAAGTGTGGGACCATGCCAAGCACTTGTTACATGCTGGCATGCGTTCCGGCTACAGAGGCATGTCAGAGAGTCTTGTTGGTTCCCTGACAGGGAGCTGCTGAGGAAAACCAAGTGGGCAGTAGCATAGCAAGGAACAGGTGGCTTCACCTCTGCATCAAAATATGTGCATGCTTGTGAAAAGCATTTCATATTTTCATACTTTTAAATAGTCGACGCTGGCCCCCTTCTGCAACAAGTAGACCTAGCAAGTCCGCAGGATTTGTGAGAGATTTGGGTGATTGTTGAGAGCGAATTCAAAATTTTTAGCAAATGCAATAGGCCATCTTAGTAGTTCCGGCAACAGCAACCTGAAATCGACGCTGGCCCTCTTCCGTTACAACAAGACCTAGTGAGTCCTCTGGATTCATAAGTGATTTGACAATTGTGGAGAGCGAATTCACAAATTTTAGCAGATGAAAATTGCTACCTGGTGTAGTTCTGAAGACAGTGATCTGAAATCAATGATTGCTTACATCATCGGACATGCGTACAATTAGCAGGAAGTGCAGGTGCGGCATAGTCTGGCGAGCAATACTGAAATGACTGAAAGCAGTTGGCAGCTGTCGTTGCCGTCACTTGTGGACTGTAAATTAGGATGTTTTAATTAATACTAATGGCTGCTGAACACACTTTTGCATAAATAGATTTAAAACCAAGCATTGGTCACATTGGAGAAAGCAGATACAATTAGCGGGGAGCGCTGCGTCGTCAAAAACCTGGCTATCAAGCATTTCTCAGATGTGCATTAGCATCCATCGGCACTGCTTGCAGGTTTACTGTACTAGGCAAAACAAGTAAAGCTACAACCAGAGAAGAAAATAAATGCATGTTAACATAAGGAGACCTCAGCTTCCGTTTTATGCCATACAGATGAGCAATATCTGTGCACACACAGCTATGTAAGTAACAGCAGCATTCAGGTACTGCCGTCATTGGCGCATTCCTAGGGGAATATTGTGCGCACTCAGCAAATGCGGAATGGTGTACTACTACAGTAAAAGCTCGTTAATTCGACACTGACGGGACCGCGAAAAATTGTCGAATTATCCGAATGTCGAATTATCGAATGAACAACAAAAAACAATGTTTGCCGCAACAGGACGTATACCTTTAGTTGGCAAGGAAATCTGTAATCACCGTCCGCTTTTTCGAGCGAATTTGAGCGACTACGATAGCTCTAACAGCTGCCAGGTGCTCCGCGGCACACCCACCGTTAGGGATTTGTTCACAGAAGTCCTCCCGCACGGACAAGGCTTCTGCGGCTTCTTTCACCGTGCACTTCGGCATTTGGTGCAACTGCTCACAATCGTAAATCGTCGTCGTTGTCAGCGCCTGTCACTTCAATTATTTCATCCTCGGTCAGCTGACAGGACACGAAGGCGAGGCGGCGCGCAGGCCCTGCGCGCTACCCACCGGAAAGCAGCGCGGGGAGGAGGTGAAGGAGCGCCGCTCCCCGCCCCACTTATCTGTTTTTTCAACCAGCGTCCGCGGGGACGGCGTTGTTGCTGGGACGCGCGTCTTATCTTTCCTCTGATCTTTTAACTCTCCTCTTATCTGCACGGGGACTGTGGACCGGTGTCTTATCTTTCCTCTATCTTTTTCTCTGATCTTTTAACTCTCCTCTATCTGCACATGGCAGCAGTGGTGGCTGAGCCAGTAGGCAATCCCTTGCGATTTCCTTTCACCCTTCTCTCAGTCGCAACAAAACAGCAACAACAAGTAGCGCAGTAAACACGCTGACAAAGTGCGCATTTACCAAAAAAGGCGCCGTAAATAACCGTGATAGCGACTGCTGCGACACAACAAAGCACAAAAAAAAAAGACGCCAGCCGCTTCGGCCGCCGCTAACTCGCTTCCTCGGATGGATGGACGGATTGGATGGATGATATGACCATAGGGATGGCCTATCAGCCGTACAGTAGCGCCGCTCATGGCAGTGTTTTTTTCTTTTTGCTCTCGGCACACCGGCTTGGCGGGCTGCGGAGTGAAGTCGAATTAACCGACGCACGGCAGAATTTGTTCGAATTAACGAGAGTTTAGCCCCATAGACTCCTATGTATAATTGTAGGGACCTCGCGCGCGCGTCGAATTATCCGATTTGTCGAATTAACGGGGGTCGAATTAACGAGCTTTCACTGTATCTCGAAGCATTGATTTAGCAAACATACGAGATATTTACTAAACAACCAGCAGGTAAAAGAAGGCAGCAGATATCGAAAACAACGCCGTCGCGCAGTGTGCCAGTGGGCGGTGCGAAGTGAAGATGGCGATGGCTAACGGTTGGTGCGGCTGACTTGTGCTGGCTGACTGCGACCCGACTGGTCTGTTCTCTGGTGACATGCCGCCGTCACCGCTGTAGGTCGACGTTGGCGCACTGCTGGCATCAGCGTAGTTGTGCCCTTCTGTGGGGTGGGGAGCTCTCTTAACTTCATCGTTTTACCTCATATTTTCGCACAAATTCATGTCATGTGTTCCTGCAATAAAATTTTCAGCTGTCAGTAGAAGCGCATGTGTAGTCCTCCTTTCTCGGTTGTCTGCCTGTGCTAGAACCATGCAGAACCAGCACCAACCAGCTCACCTTTCCGTTTTACTACGATGCAAATACTGCCTGAAATATAACAGCGGCTGGTGAGTTCTACGGTGGCTTGATGCACTCTTGTAAGCACTGGCACCTCTAGCGGCCTGTGCTATGAAATTCCGGCAAGAGTTTTGTCCCCAGAAAAAGCACTGAAGGGCTCTGTTAATATGTCCAGTGGATGATGTGTATTCAGTTCAGTGTCTCGACATCTGGCAGTGAGGCTGCACCGAAATGGCGCAGACACCAAGCCACAACATCCCACCTTGACTAGTTTCTTCTGGAGCGCATCGAGACGCACAATGTCGTAGACAGCAGGTGTGACAAGATCACCCCATGGGTGGTGCTCGTGGGTGGGCCTCCGGTATTTCTCCACCTGTAACAAGGGATTATACCAAGATCACCAAGTGAAACCAAGTACACGCATCAAGTGATTCTGCCACTTTTCCAGCTCCACCAGAGGCATGAGTTCGGGTAATGTTGTCTTAAATAAATGTCGTAGTTGATTGCTCTGAGTGACACAAAGTTAACACTAACTGAAATTCATTGTTGACAGACCAGCTGCACAACAGTGGTGCCACCTGTAATCAAGTGAACATGCAAATATCTTGACGTTGCCAAGTTAATTTCAACCATGCATCTGTTAGCATAAAGCAAATGCACTGTGAAATGACACATCTCGTAATATGACTGCCTGCGGCCCACTAAATAGTCCCACAATACAGTGGCTTAGTGCCAATGGCTTTGCCTGCTAAGCCTAACGTTGCAGGATCAACTCACACAGACGGCAGCTGCATTTTGAGGGAGGCAAAATGCAAAAAACCCTGCATGCTGCACTATATCAGCGCACATTAAAGACCCCAAGTGGTCGAAATCAATCCAGAAACCCTTCACTACTGCGTCCCTCACAGACCTCATGCCGTTTCCTGGTGTTACTCCCCACACATCATCATCAGCCTAACACTGCCACTGCAGGACAAAGGCCTCTCCCATATCTTTCCATTTAACCCTGTCCTAAACCAGCTGCAGTCACTTCATGCCTCCAAATTTCCTAATCTCATCTGCCCGCCTGAACCTCTGCTGCCTCAGCTGATACGCTTGCCTTCTCTTGGAACCTTGTCGGTTACCCTTAATGACCATTGGTTACCCTTCATTTCCATTACATGTCCTGCCCACTTCTTCTCGATTTCAGCTGGGACATTACTAACTCGCATTTGTTCCCTGACCCACTCTGCTCTCTTCCTGTCTCTTGAAGTTACACCTATCATTTTCTGTTTCCTAGCTTGCCACATTGCCCTCAATTTAAGCTGAACTCTTTTCGTTAGCCGCCATGTTCAAAATTTCAAATATGATTATGTTTGTTATTCAGTACATATTAAACTTGATACAGTGATATTAATAGAATTTCCAAACAATCAGGACGATTGAATATCGTTCCGACTTTCATGTACGTGACTGTGGCAAAACCACAATATCTGGGCAATTTATCCCAAGATTGACTATAAAATGTTAGGAAAATGGGACAAAGACGTCCCCTTCGCCATGGTTTATTGTGTAGGGAGGTCATACTTTCGGTCGTACGGTCAGATTCTGACTGGCTTGGTCCTCGTGCGAAATCACAGCAGTGGGCTGTGCCACGTATCACACGTGATCTAAGAAATAATAATATGAATGCGAAGGACTTTTTGTTTCATTCTTCTATAATGCGTTACATACTTAATGCCCACACTCATGGCACTCATCCTGTTGCCTTCGCGACTCTTCTTGCGTGAGCTTTGCAACTTTGTTTTCATCAACTATGATATATGGGAAAGCCCACTTGTGATACTCCCGAAAGCCGGCCGAGTCAAGGTGTTACTGGCTGAGCAAGTGGTTGAGTAAAAATACCAACCATTGAATAGTGCCTTGTAACCCGCATACCTCTGACTTGCGCTTAACGGCAGATGTGATGACGAGAGGAGGGCCCTGGTAGCTAGGTCAAAAATAGCCTGGGCATATACCGTAAAAACCCGCATATAATACGAGGTTTTTTTCCCATAATTAGCGTCCTAAATTTCCGCCTCGTACTATTTACGGATCCGAACAAAAATTTTCGAAGTTGCTCGAAGTTTTGGTTTCGTTTTCGCGGCGTGGCTACGGCTTGGATTCGTTACTCTCGACAAACGACATCACGACGTCGTTTCTTTGTTGATCCGTTGGGTGCGCCTGTTGACAACGCACGTGCTCGCATGTAAGGCACACTTCGTGAAGTGGATATTGTTTTAGAGAGCACAATGTCACGGTCTTGAAAACAGTACTCGGCTACTTTCAAGCGATTTTGGCTGCGGAGAACATCGGCAACGGTGCGGCCGGGAGGCAGTTTGGTGTCGTCGAAGGAAGCATTCGTGGATGGCCACAACAGAAAGAAGCCCTTTTCGCGTGCAGCGGAACGCGACAAAGCTTTCGCGGCCATTTGATGGTTGTGTAAACAAACCGTTCAAGGACGCAGTCAGGCGGTGCTACGCAGAGTGGATGCGCTCAGGTGAGCCTGCAGTGACGCCAACCGGGCGGCTGAAGCGGGCTTAAGAAGTGCGGCATCTCAAACGCCCTCGATGGCACGGAAGATGAGTACATTTGGGATGATTTGTCGGACAAAGAAATGTCCGAAGAAAGCGCTACTGAAGAACAAAGTAATTGAAGTGAAGTGCGGGATACGATTTGAATAAATGTCTTCTATGAGCTTGTGTTACTCGTATTATACACGGGTGAAACTTTTTTTCCCATTTCGCGTCTCTAAAACTTAGCCCCGTATTATATTCGGGTTCGTATTATACGCGGGTTTTTACGGTAGTTTTGTTTCTGAGCTTTGCCACCAGCCCGTGGTGACGGTGTTCATGGGCACTGCGCTCGTCAGCTGTCCAAAGCCACCTGTGCACCACTTTGAGACACCAACTAGCGTGTCACTGGCATTTTTTTAGAAGCAGGCTTATCATGCGACGCCAGTGTGCTTTCCCCTCGCTTTCACCCACGTTGTTCTTCCAGCACACCAAAACGACGTGCTCGTCACAGGGTTTTCACTGTTTGTGTGATGGAGCATCCTCACAATGCTTCACCACATTTTCGGCACATTTTTTATTTTCATAGTGTGAAGGCATTTAAAAACTTTATGTTTGGATAATTGGGTTATTTCTTCCAGTCCTTGAAGTCAGAATTAATGAGGTTTTACTGCCCACTATGTTATGTTTAGTTGCCAGTCCTGTGTCTTTCATGCATTTCATTTTGTTACCCGTCTTGCATGGCCACAGTGCAGCTGCATACTGTTAAGCTGTTTAATCACAATATATACATTTCTGTGCATGTCAGATTTTCTTTTGTACGATGCTTTCGTATGATTGTTTTGTTTAATCAGTCTAGGTTTATTATTTTGGTAATAATAATAATAATAATAATAATAATAATAATAATAATAATAATAATAATAATAATAATAATAATAATAATAATAATAAGCACATTTGCCGACTTATTTTTTCAGACTATTTTCTTCATATTCAAAAATTTTAACATTTGCGCATCCCTAATAAAATGCACACTTCATAAATGCACACAGTCACTGCATGAAATTCGACACCCAAAACACAAAGGTAAAATATATGCAAACCAAAAATGTCATGGAATAATACAGGCACACAATACGAATACAACATGATATGGATAAATAACAAGCAATACTACTGTTATAAAACATCAGCTCAAAGTGTCTGCATACGCACGCACCTTGTCATAGACGCCAGCTGATATCACGAGCAGAATGTAGTCAGCGTGACGAAGCTGAGTGGGCAGCCAGTGGTGAGGAGCTCCCATTTCATTGGCTTCAGCCACATCGAATATTACGCGCAGGCCAGGAACTTTGGAGAGAAACTGCTGCAGTGCCTTCACTGCCTCAAAGTGCATAGCCGAGTCATAGGAGTACAGCAGGAACACAGTGGCAGATCCACATGGTGGTAGTGCCCTTCCTGTGAGGTGCGGACAACAAGAACACAAATTTAGAATTTGTATATTTTTTTCTCGGTGGTTTGATTTGGCGAGGTTAGCTAGGTCAGAGTGCCATCACTAACAAGGGTATCAGTGCTTCTGCCAACTAAACCGCTGGCCAGTTTATTTCTCAACATTACGCAGTGGCTGCATGTAGCAGTGGGTTTTGTTTAACACTGCCATGGTTGCAGTACTTACTGCGGTTCTCGCAGAATGAATTGGAAGTGCTCACTGTGTGTCGCAATGTTTGACGCGGGCTGAGGCGACTGATTTTTAATGCTTTGTTGGGACACCTCAGTATTACTTGGATGTGGCAATGCCTAGCTAAAAACAGCATATTTTCTTATCACTGGTATAAGGCTGGCGGCGCGAACTGCCACTCTCAAGGTAAAACTCTCTGCGCCAACTCCTGTAGTGCGTATGCGGCAAGAGAAATTTAATCCTTTCACTGACTGCAACAGCAACTCCGAAAATTTATGCCTGGGATCTAGCATGGGCACAGGCGATATGGACTTCCTATTCGCTCTGGCCAAAATGGGAAAGCTGCTGCAACCAAACTAGCATAAATTGCTACAGCCATAATACAATAAATACTATTGCTAACACAACAGTCAGCAAGGAGAGACAAAGTGTGGTCTTATGTTGCAGTGTCCAAAATTCATGGCCTTTTGCCAAACCAACCATACAGTCAAACCCGATTATAACAAACCCAGGTAGAATGAATTATGGTTTACATCGAACTCCCAAAGCTGTTTCGTCATTTCGTCACAGAAATATACCTTCTACAACGAACTGCACATTGCATATATTGGACTCTGAGCGCGTAAAATCGATCCAAACCTATGTGCGACGATGCGCAGGCCACGCCAGTGGCTCTGGATCCTGGCAGCTATGAGGGGTCATGCCATGAGGGCCAAATGGGGGAAGGGAGCCTTCTTTGGACTCTGCGCCGTTGCCGCGTCTTGAATTCATCCTCCTCCTTTTTGTCAGCTCCCCCCTCCTTGTGACGTACTACGTGCCGGCAGCTTTGGGGCTATCACAACTTAGGAAAGAGCAGGAACCGCGCAGAAGTGGTGTCGGGCGACAGGGGACAAGGGAAAAGCGGCATGCACAAGCAATGCGATGCCTCTGGCACCACGTGCTCCTGCCTTCAGAACATTGCTCTTGGCCCGTTCCTCAAAAAACAAAAACAAAAAAAACAATTACGACAAATCAATGCAACTGATGCGGAGGGGAATGCGTTAGCGTGCGGGCTCCGATTCTACAAGTGTTTTGTCGAGACGAACTGAATGCATTCACACCAGTGACAATTTAAGATGAGGGCCTGTACTAATCTCTTTACGTCTTCTTCTTTCATTGCTCTTTATCTCTCAGATATTCTAGTGATGGTTCTTGTTACTTGCGCCATTGTGTTGATCCGCTGTTTGATGGTGTGATCTCCTTTCTTGTTGTGCTGAATCCGCTGTTCGCGTGTTCTGACCTGCTGCACTTCTGACACTAGGTGTTGCCCTTGGGCAAAGGCGGTACTGAACAAGTCTGGCCATTTGTAAGTTAACGCAGAGTGCAAATTGGAAAATTTACCAAAACTATCACGAACAACAGTAAACAACACTTGATGTTAAGATGCGGCAGTTATAAAGAAGCGTTTACATAACTCATGACAAACCAAGTTTTTCAGAAGGTAACAAGTACAGGGTGCTCACGAAATCAGTTCGCTACATAGCACATACACGAATGTGCCCATTAAGAAATACAGATTATGTGCAAACACAGTTTTTACATCAATGGCAAAAATGGAACTTTAGGACATTAATTCCCAGCCTCCTATGCACAATTCAACCATGAGTAAAACATGTGGATGCAGCGTTTAAGCACATAACTTAGTCAGCAAAATTTATTGCCGGTAAAAAGCAAGCAAAAGACAGCAACTGATATAACACTAATGCAGAGGCTGTGTGGAGTGTGATCTTGTTGTTGGCTCCAACCTTAAAGTGTAGCGCCAACAGAACATATTTTTTTAATTCAGACCCGCAGCATTAAAGCAGCTGGGTTTTTCTCAATATTGCTCCGCTACAGTAGGCTCAAATAACGTGGGGACTCACTCTTGAGGTATACGTAGATGATCGATGCTGTTACTATGACAATAAGCAGGACCAGCCCACACATCAAGGAGATGGCAAGAGCAGCTCTGTGGGCATCTGGAACAAAACAGAATAACAGCACTGAAATGAACGTAGTGTTCCTGTGATTGCATGACAGACAGCTAAAGCCGAAACAGCACAACATGCCAGATTAAACACTACAAAGATACGGAGAACAGTGGTATTCTTGCGTGGGTTGCTGTCTTGATTAGTATTCGTTTATCAGCAACACCAAGGAGAATATAAAATGAGTATAACCAAAAGTAGACGGCTGTGTTTATATTCCCTCATCTTCTAGAAAACAGCAACCCGACACTGGGATCCCGCAAAAACCCGGCACTGAAAGGGTTACAGGTGACTGCAAATTACACTACAGCACACAAGGTTTTACACCTTTAATAAACTAAATAGGATGCTACAAACCACCCCCATATTCTTTTAGAGCATGAGTCAGATTTTTTTTTTTTTACAAGACAAAAGAGTAAAGAATGAGTTCCTCATTTGGTTACATCATTATGAGTGCATGACGCTGAGTGCAGCATCGCGATAGATCCAGTCACTGAAAGATGAAATGGGAGGGCACAGTATGAAGAAATAATTTAAGCGCATCACTTCAGACCGAAAAACAAATGATGCATCACGGACACATGAGAGTGGCAGTCATGATTCATTAGCACGTGAAAAAAAGAAAGATAAACAAGACATCACAAAGTTAATATGCCAGCCACAGGTGTCCTCCAACTTGCACAATTACTGGAGCATAGTCAATCTACGCTCTAAAAGGACACGCACTCTAAACACAAATACGCCTATGTGAGAGTAAAAAGGGGGCAAGCTGTCCTCTAGCACACACCTTTTTATAAAAGGGGTGTGCGCTAGAGGACAGTTTACTCCCTTTTTGCTTCTTACTGTTTAGAGCGTAACAGTATAGAAAATATGAGAACAGAAAGAGGGGAAATGAGTCACTATGCTGCACGAAAATTTTTGCAAAGTTCCCAATTTTTCTAGAAACTGACCTTCCTTCCTAAATATAGTTTTACAATTACAGGATTCATCAAACATTTTTTTAATTTCCTTTTTTAAGTTCTCAGTACTGTAATGAGGATTCACAAGCAGTGAAATAAATGACTGCAATGCATTTTGCAGGGTGCACTCACTTGGTGGAATCGCGAAAGTGTCTGTCCTGGTCACAGAGCAATTGGGAATCCACTCCAGGTGATCGGGGTGGATGAGAAGGTAATACCTGCCGGGGGACACATTCTTGAAGGACACAGTGGCCGCTGGGCTCTCGCCAGGCTTGGTCTCAATGGTCTGCTTATCAGCCACGCTGTTTTCCACCATTGTGGACCCTTCCTTTACAAGCGTGACGTTGTATCTGGTTGAGTGTGGGAACAAGCAAAGACCAACGACACATGACCTTGGAGCCCAGAGGTGGTGTGACCCATGAAATGCTCTGCACAGTGAAGCTCCTGACAATAAATTAGCAACGACGACGTTTGAAAAATGCTCTCTTTCGCTTTTTGGCTCTCCTCATGCCTGAAAGAGTCAGCGTAGGCATTAAATGCTTTGAACAGTCAAAACCCCAACAAGAAGAAGAAGAAAAAAAGGAGGAAAACGCAAAAACCTTCAAGAATTCCACCTGCCACATTCCGGTTACCTCCTTACCTCTGCTGCTGCCTCTTCACCCTTTCTTTCCCCAATGCCAACAAGAAGCACACGACACTACCACAAAGATTTACTATCTCCGTATTTTTCACGGACCAATTTCTTTAAGTTTTCCTTCATTCTGAGTGCCACAAATGACCGGAACTCATTAATCAAACCTCATCAACCCTTGGAAAACTAACCTTTGTACGTTAACCATGTTCCATGTTAGTATATTATGTTGCTCATGTATTAATGTATTGATATATTTTCCCGCTATGTTATTTTTCGCAAATAATGTAATTTTTGTTGCTGTGATTTTACATTGCATTTATATACTTTTCTTGCCTGGACCTAACCATGGTCCGCAGTATGTACTAGTAATAATAATAAATAAAAGACATCGGCTGAAAGCATTTGGCAACAGCTATTGTCCAGTGCTAAACGATATAGAATTTCACGGCATCTTAGTACCCAGAATAAGTGATTCTATCAGCCAGCCTGATATACAAAACAATAGTTGAAAACAAAAGTGTCAGAATTTAACAAAACAAGATGTAACCTTACTGCACTGATGCGTGACGAAGCGGGGATTAAGCTTATCAAACACTGCTCACCACTTCTGTTCAAAAAGTTTTTTGTGCAAGTTGCAAGTGTGCAAGTTGCAAGTGTGCAAGTTGCAAGTGTGCAAGTCCAAAGAACACCAGTTACATTAGCTGGAAACGTGAAATTCCAAGTATTAATGTTTCAGAGGTCCACAGATCTGTGTAAAAAAGCTTCATTATAGCTGCAGAATTTGCAACATTCCTCTGAAGAGTCAAAAAGAAAAAAAAGAAAGGCATTTAGGGCATCATGTAATCACCTAAGTTTGTTCCTGGCAGCAGACAACACGAGAAACTTGGAATAAAATAATGCGATAAATTTGGCCACGCGAATATATTCAAGTATGCGTTTGAAAAATACTACCATATTACTAGCGTAATTCGCGCACTTTTTTTCCAAAATTAAGACTTCAAAAAGGTGGTGCGCAAATTATGTGGAGATTTTGCAAGCATGTCCTAAAAAACTACAAATGTCATAACGCGCAATGCATATAGGTACAGTGGCAGATAATAAGTCGACCCCAAAACTCGCACGTGCGTAGCTCAAAGCAATAAACGCGGAATGATACAATCGCAAAGCCGGCAGTCAGAGGCAAACGGAGATACAAGGCGATCAACTGGTGCCCTCGCATGTGGCCTAGCTGAATAGTGGCAGACGGAATAGACAACGATTCGGCAGTTTCGGATCCCGGTGCGACGCATGCTTTGGAGCTTACGCCGGTCGTGCGGGAAAGCGACCACCGGCATGAGAGAGCCAGGTTGCGACTCTTTCTTACCGGAAGCATGCTGGTGTGCTTGCACAGCTGGGAGTGCGAAATATGCAAGTAATTTTTTTTTAAATCCGGGTAAAAAGATGGGGGTGCGCAAATTATGCCAGTAAATGTGGTATTTACTACCTGCCCTAACAATAAAAAAAACTTCAGCTCCAATAACAAAGGTGCTGAATTAGTCTAAAACAGAGAAATTACAGCAGTGTGCAGCAAGCGCTGCAAGTTTGTTATGAGTACACTTGTGTGCATATCTTTTGAAGGATTAAGAGAACTAGTTAAAAGTCGTGTGCCATTAAGCCTATGGCTGGTCACTGCGCGCACCAAAATAACAGACTATAAAGGCAGGTAAAATATATCGCATAATAAATTTAGATACGATTCTTGGTTAAATACTGCAACAAGTGAAAAGGAGGGAGGCAGTTTCTAAGGAAAAGAGGTACTCACCTGCTGATGTTAAGTGCGCTGCTGGCGAGACTAAACTGAGCAATCACAGACTTCTTGGACAGAGCTGGTTCCAGGACCATGACTGTGCTCTCCCAGTCACACACAGTCTCTCCTTCTGCACATACAAATGTGGGGAAAGAGGAGGGAGGGTAGGATGTTAGCCTTACAAAAAGTGCCAGCCCAAGGGTTGTCTCTATTCTTTATTCAAGAGTTACCTCGCATGGCCCAAAGGCGTTATAGCAGGGGGGGGGATAGTGGAGTGGAAGAGGTGCAATGTAGCATATTTACACTGCGTCCACATTTAAATGCAGCTAAAGAATTCACAGATGATTACAGTACTCCCCATTGTGAAATTTGAGCACAGCTACGGTGGCGGCGAGGGGTGCCACTCAACCCACAAATGGTCGCTTCTTTGCTCGGGCAGCTGATTTAGCATGAAGCACTTCCACCGATAGCGTCTCTCAGGAGACTGTTTTTTATTGTGATTAGATAGGTAGACGGTTGATATATTAGGTAGGGAATGCTGCGAGTAGCATGGCTGGAGCTGACGTTCTGTCTCGTGCGGCGCATCTCACAGCAGATGCGGCAAACAAAGTGGAGCGTGGCTCGACTGCCTCGCTAATCAGGGGGTCACAGGAGGCAGCATGCTGGTAACGCGTGGGCACGTTTCACAAAAGCCGTCGCAGACAGACCTCCGCTCAGGCAGCGCTGTGTTTCCAGTCATGGAATCGAGGCGGCCATTGTGAATAACTGTGAGGAACCAACAACCTCCTGTGCCCTTGTCTGGGCACTAGTGTCCTTCTTCTAAGACAGTAGAACGTGGTGTCACCATATGTCCCAGTCCATCAAAGAAAGCCAGTCTGAGGCCAGTCTGAACAAATAACGCACTGCATTACCTTGGGGCCTAGGGAGAGACCATAATGGTGACTCAAAGTGTCTTATTTTAAAGGGCCACACTGGCAGTTTGAGCCGATTCTGCATGACTACTGCTATGAAGGCCTACTAAAAATATTGACTTCGATCAGTACTTGCGGTAAGGGCTCATTGCATGAACCGTTGCGGCCTTGAGGGTAGTTCATTCCATGGTGGCCATATAACGGTGGCACACAGTGCCTCGCAGGAGTTAAATGCTATTCTTGAGCGTTTCCCAATGCATCACCTAATGCATTTGCTAAAGATAACTTGGTGTAGGCTTAAGTTTACTAGCCTTGCTGCTGTCAAGTGTCACCGAAAGCGTGGTGGCAGGTAAATTTACAATAGGCTCTGCTGCCCACAACAGCCTACTGGTGGAAGCTTGCCGTGGCTTGCAGTGACAGGCATTGACAAAGACGAGTTACGAATGGTGCCTTGGTAAGTACTATTGCAAGCTGAAACTTGAGGAAAGGGCTGCTGGCAAAGGAATATAACTTCTTTTGACGTGATGGGAAGCCCTTATCTACAATCAATGAATGCCTTGATTGACATCAACAGCACTTCAAAGAAAGGCCTAGAACAGCCGCATTTATAACTGTCATGTTTGCCCTTTGTTTCACACACACACATGCAGCTACATTCTAGTTTTGACACATAATTTGCCCTTGATATAAGACATTTCACACACCACCACCATCTGAAACTTTCTAGAGCTTACGTATTAACTGCTGGCAGAAACGGAATGTTTAATAATTAGTCTAAAGTGGTGACTGGCTGTCCGTCTATTACTATTCCGATTCAATGAGTGATTCAGTTGTTTCTCACATACTTAAAACCAAGGTTAACTCAAACTAGCAAAACCAGAACTAAGTTCTGCAATAGACGGAAGTTCAAGTTAAGCAAACTACTGAAAATTTTACAGAAACACTGATTATGCACAGTAAAAATTTAAGCCTTCTCTCTAGATTTATTCTGGGATGGAAACTCCACTACACAAATCTAGCATTTAATCATGATTGAAGGAGTCCTGTCTAATGGCACAGCAAACAAAAAAGCGGGGCCTACAAAAAGCATGCAGTGGCGTTGATCATGTGATGATGGCAGCTGCCATCTTTGCTGCAGCTCAGATCACAAAGGAGGACAAAATTCCATAATAAATGTGCACATTCAAGGGACTTTCAAAAATAATACTATGCACAGAAGGCATTGCTCCATATTTATTTATACAACAAAATTGTCAGCTATGTACAAGATATAAACTGCTCTGGCATCAGCAGCTGCCACTAGCACAAAAGTGAGCAAGACAGATTATAAGCATTCTGCAGATTTAGTACAGACATCCATATATAGTGCACTTGTATACATGGCACATATAGCACGAAAGGAAGGTATGCAAAGAAAAGACGTGAAGCATAGAAGAAGCAAACTCACAGACAGTGACGGTTACGAGAAGATCCCAGGCCACCAATGTCCTATAATTGGGATTTGTATCAAGAAGAGTTGCAGAGAGAGAGAAGGACAGGAGAGCAGCAATTACAGAGAGCACATTATAGGTAGAGCTCAGAAGGCGGAAAAAAAAAAGCAAGCAAAGTAATAACCAAACTCGGCAAGCAAATTTGTTTGATACTTTGCACAAGGAGGAGAGAATTCCGTGACAAGGTCATGAAGCATACAATTTGCTGCACCCATGTCTGGGAAACAAAGAACTGTTCGTGTGAACCTTTTCACAGCCACCGATAGCAGACAGCATAGTGTACGAACGACATCTGGACAGACCATGCACCATGACGCACGTACTACTACTACTACTACTACTAACTTTTAAATGCTATTTATAGTACTACTACAAATGTCATTAATAGTACTACTTTAAAAGGCATAAAATGACAACAGACTCCACTACGTGGGTCAAGAGCATGCAAGTCCAAATGACATGTTGACAAAAGACAGTGTAATCAGAACACTCACTCCCAAGTCCTACAAAGAACTTTGCCACGCGGTTTGTAGGCAGCCCCCGTGATGTCATCAAAAAATATTTGGTGTCGGCATTGTCTCCTTTGATATTGAAGTAGCAGTCATAAAAGACATTCACCTGAAAAGTGTTCAATGAAAAAATAGAACAAAAATAATAATGCCCTTGTGCGACCTGTTCAGCAAAGCAGGCCGCGAAATATTTCCTGGACCCTATTCAAACCACATAAAAAAACCAACTACTTGTGCATTCGCAAACTGCACTGCACAAACGATGATGAAAAAAAAAATGATGAAAGCAAGGGGAGGGGTCTCAAACGGTGCTTTTGCATTTAAAACCTGGAAGACTTCTGGATGATAAAAGCTTGGATAAAGAAACAGCAATGGCCGGTATCTATAACCTCTTCTCGGTGAATTGACTAGGAGTTTTTTTTTTTTTACAACATACAGTGCCCTCTGGGGAGTGCACAAAAATTCGTCTGCTACACAGAAAACTGATTTAAAGAAAAGTATACAGGTGTTGCGGGCACAATCTGTCCATACATCTACTTCTTCACAGCCGGAGCTTTGAAAATGTCTTGCAATAGGGTATTATCTGCTGCAACAGATTTACCTGCGCATGTGGAGGCTTAGGTGCAGGCGTCAGATGTTGCCTGCACCTGCTGCACAGTACTAGCTGACTGTTTGTTTACGATCAATGAAAGTCGGGAGAGTAGGACAGGCATGTACGTGCAGAGCGCAGCCTTGTGAAAAGGCCTGATCATGTTCTCAAGAACTACATGACAGTACATCTGTAGAGCAATACCAGTGCTGCAGCCAACAACAAAACCTGGCCCTCACCCATTGAAACGTGTTGAATGCCAAGCACAGAGCACTGGTTGAGAACCTACACGCACAATGGACATATAGGTACTCACTATCCAAAGCATATGCACTACAACAGCTTTGTTACCTCGCAACACGGTGAATACATGCAGGCTGCTGAAAGCACTAGGTGCCAGTGCGCAAAGAGCTAGAGGCCGTGGCTGCTGCCAGCCAGCAGTGGGCGCTTGTAAGGGATAAAGGATGTGAGAATGGCTCTGCATTTATTGATATGCTTTCTAAAGAATTGAATACGTGAGAAAACAGAATGTACCACAGTTACTCGCATAATGACCACGCTTTTTTGTGGTCATTACGTTACTTGCACTAAGTGCACTAGAAAGCGTTAATTGCACTACGAAGTTACGGTGCTACTTTGCAGGGCATATTTACACTGAAAAATTTACCCTGCATTCAATTAAATTACTTACAATATATTAAATTATTTTACACAATAAATTATTTCTAAATTTTATATTAACATGGGGATGTATTTATTCTATGAGGGCATTTGCTATTATAGTTAAATATATTACATAAACGAGACCTTTGCAATAAGTGTGTAAGAGTGATGTGGGACGCACGCTTGGCGAAAAGCATGACTGCTTGCAACAAAAACTGCTTGTTTATTTTCGTGCACACAGTTGAAGAAAACAAAATTGACACACACTGATACAATGCGATGAGACAAATATAAAACCGCCAGGTTTTAGCTTTTCAGCGTCTCAGCAGTAGTTTGATCATCCGCTGCTTATATGGGAGGTGCAGGGTTTGATCCCCTGTGTTGCCAGGTACCAATGGGTTTTCGAATAGCTACAAGCTTTCGCCTGGCCTGATGCTCAGTTTCTTTGGTGTGATACACTTCGGAAATACCCAACCTTATTAGCCACGACCCTCTTTGGCGAAGCTGCCCTGACACTATCAAAAACCAAATTGATGTGCATAGCTTTCAGAGGTCATTCAAGCAGTTTTGATTTCTAGGCTAAAAATGGTGCACCTGACACCATCAGAGGTGACAAAAATAGCAGGACCAACAACAGCCACTTGGACATATTGCCAGGAAAAGTTCGACACAGCCAATAACTCGTAATATTCGTAATCGCCATAACAAAGTTTAAATGTAAACACCCTCTCCAAGAGCTTCAGAAGAAACTGTAAAGGCACACTTACCAACTCGACCTTAGACTTCCTGAGGTCAAACAAGCGGCAAGTATTGTACTTCTCACTTGCACCAGGATAGTTGTGCTCAAAAAGATTAAAGTAAAAGCCACGCACAGCTGTAATACCAACATTTTAAGCGTCAGAGATGAGAACACAGCCACATATTCAGAATATGCAGAAAATTCAGGGAGGTCTTAATGCAGCCAACATAGTAATTTGTGCAACATCACCCAAACTATGACCGCTGTCACACCATCATGGTTGTCGTGAAGCAGTGACAAGTCCCACCATTTTCTCCTGATCTTGCTCGATCAGAAAGCCACACTCATAGCCTGGCTAATGGCTCCTCTGTGTCATGTCTGCCAGCAATCCTTGCAAAAGGCGTGTTCTAAAATACATACTAGCTCGGAAGCAGGCTTTAGGAAGAACAAGGCGGGTACCAAATGGTGTCATTTATGCAAATGTTTTTGCTCCTTGACCTCTCCATAAGAGGCAGTCTACCAGCTTTACAGACGAAATTTTTTTTAGCACAAATCGAAAGCTATTTGCTCAAATAAATGAATACCCAGCCGAGACTCAGCAGAACAAACCTAATTCTTCTATTTGGTATTCTCACTTTCTTAATGGCAGACGGCGTCTGTAAACCCTGACATCGAGAACACGATATACAGTCGGCACAATAACTCAATGCAACTATATAGACACAACTACTGTGCCATCTAGGTGAAGTGCAGTGGCAGTAATGAGCCAACATTAACCACGATGCACAGCTTTTTTTTTAAAAGTACAAATAAGAATGCTAAGATGGTTTTAAAAAAACTTATCAATAAAATAAAACTGCCGATATCTATCACAGACACCAGCAACCGTTTTTGCTATCAACAGCCCTGCCGACGCTGGTGCTGCTGCAAGTATAGTGGTGTTGGTTGTTCGATTCCTCTTCTAAAAATTTTTAAAGGAATCAAGGAAGGTTGAACAATAAGAGCAGCTGTAATTTACTGAAAGAGCGAAAACTGGGCTGGATTAAGCTGATATGAACAAAATAACTGTCCGTAAGGCGCTGGGACATAGTAATGAAATACAGTACATTCACTCCAGGTGACTGCCATGTTAGCTGTAACAAGAGAATATAGCGTGATGCTACCATCTGCTCACACCTGACTTTCCTCACCAATTTAAAACAAATTTCTGCCAAAACTAAGAGTTCTGCACGCGTTACTGACACAATGTGGTGATATTGGAACATGTCAATATTTTATACTAGTCTCTTACAGTAGGCTCTTCCTTTAAGCCCATCTACGGGCTTGTGTTTCAATGCCTTTTAATTCAAATTTCATTGCCAGCTTTGCTTTTCTAGATTATGCCTTATTTCACAGGCTTCAAAGAGGATTTACTGAAAGCGCAACAAGTTTCATGGTGAAGCTAAAGAAAATGAGTTTGTCCTTAGGGCTCTTGGCGTAGAGTTCTACAAAGAAAAAGAAACTCCATACATTTCACCGTTTTCCCCAAGAGCATTTTACTTCCCCTTCAGTTATTCCTTCTTCCCATCCACTCCCATTTGGGCCAAAGCACATTATCAAATGTGGATTGCAATCCTCACTGCTGACATGAGCGACACATTTCCGCAAGGCTAAATGATTCTTAATAGATTTTTTCTCTCCAACTGTTCTGGCTTGGATTTGAGCAGTCAAACAGTATCTGTTCACTACGACACATCAGTAGACTTCAGACCAAATGAGGCATAAGAACACTGTGATATAATTCCTGCTTCTTCACTTTAGTTCACTCCAACTCTTACACTTATGCCAGCCAACCCTAAAAGCCAGAATAAGAATGAATAAAAAAGTATTAATAACATCAATTTTTTTTTATGCCTCATGCGAGCTCAATTTAATTTAACACATCTCAGCCATCATTCGGGCGCTGAAATCGAAACAAACAGCAGGAGAAGAAATTTAATTATTAATTACTTGCCAGCACAGGTCAATTCCACAAGGCAAGTTATTTACTGGTGTCTTGTGCATAACCATGTGCAAATATCTGATAATTTCGAATATTTGGTCGGATAGTAAAGCATTTGATATTCGATCCGATCCGATCGAATTCAAATGTTTGCTATTCGAAATCTCGAAGTATTCAAAATGCTACAGGCCCGCGTACTATGCGATGTCAGTGCACATTAAAGAAATCCAGGTGGTCAAAATTATCCGGAGCCCTCCGCTATGGTATCTCTCATAGCCTAAGTTGCTTTGGGATGCTAAACCACGGTAACCAACCAACCAGCTTCAATGGCTACAGTACAACTACACCTAGGGTACTGATCTTGCAAGAAAATTATAATTTTATCATTTCAATGTTTCAGTAGCCAACTCTTCAGAACTGATCCTCTGCAGCAAGAGCTGAAAGACAGAGACTCTGAGTGGCAAAAATTCAGCATACCTTCAGAAGTGCTGTTGAAAGAAACATTTAATGCAAGTTTGCCGTTTTTGTAAGTTGAAAGGAAGACATTGTAATCCAAATCTTCCAGAGAAGTGACAACCTGCTCCTGCTTCATGCCATCTTCCATGCTCCAGGAGGACAGGTCGTATGTACGACAACCTAAAAAACCAATGCCAAAATTACAAATTGTTGGAAACGGGTAGGACGCACCGAAGTGTTAAAGAGATAGTGACATATAACTTTTGTCGCATGTTTTTTGTTTTTTTTTTTAGAACGACTTATAAAATACTGACATGGATCACTATGTTGGAGCTCACCAACGCTCAGTTAATAATTTACAACTGAACTTCTTATGACACATACTCTCAAGTTCGTTTTCAGCAGATGAAAGGTGGCTGAGACACCACAAGTATGATTGAGATTGTGTGAGGCGTACAAAAACTGCCATAAATAAGCTTTACGCTCACTCGCTGTCATTGCCACTCATGGGGCAGGCTAGCATAATAGTTGGAGCGAAGCTGTGAATATATTGCAGTTTTCGTACACCTCACATATAACAATGCTACTTGTGACTTCGCTGTCACCTGAATCAAAGCTGAAGCTACAGAAGAGAACAAATTCAGTTACCGTGTGGAATTTGCCTGTGGCTGATCAATACTATCATTTACTAGCCACAGGCAAATTCCATGTGGTAGTCATTTTTTAATAATGTTTTGAGGATCAATTCTCTCTTCCCCCTTTACAAAATGAAAATCAGAGGTGTTTCCACCACTTTCAGCAATGACAAGGAGTGCTCCTGTTTGAAAATGATCCCTGCACACTAGTAGTCATGGCAAGGAAAGAGCGTACGTATTTCACTGCTCAATCTTTACTGTAAAGTGGTAATAAGGAACCAATTGCCATGGCCGAAAGGTGACAGTCATAAACTGAATGCAACAGCGTCATTAAAATCAATTTACTAACATACCTTTTCAGTGCAAATCAGAACAATCTTTCAAACAGCACGATGAAAGGGTACTACCTAAGCTTAGTAAATTTACCGACAACTGTGCCCCTTTATCTGAAATCTGCACAGCTTAAAACCTGGAGCTTTAACTTGTACCATGTGAAACTGACAAGGATAGTGAGAGATATGCTCAACCAAATGAGTGCACAACTACCGTATTTTCCGGTGTATAAGACGCACCCTTGTATAAGACGCACCTGCCATATATGCAAGCTGTCATTGAAAAAGTTGGTATATAAGATGCACCCGTGTATAAGACGCACCCCAATTTACCAAGTTAGGCTAGTGAGGCTTAATTAAACATGCTTATGCAACCATCGCGAAATGCACCGTACGTGTGTGAAGTTCTTAAGCAACGCTAAGTGATCGAAAAAGGCAACACGCAAGCCATACCCGCCCACATTTTAGCACGAAAGAAAAAAAAGCGAAGGAACTCTCCTTATGTCCATAACATTTTATTTTTACAGAAAACCTTCGAAGTCTTCATCTTCGGATGCGCTATCGAAAAGGCAACGCGGCTGAAGCATTCTCTTTGCACTATGTACGTACTGCGTATACAGAGCAAACAAAGCTGCAAAAGGTGACTAAAAAAAACGTTGGCTTCTTTTAGCTTGTCTTGACATTGGCGAGAAGCGCAACTGTCGCCATCTTTTGACATTTCATATTGCTTTTGCTTGGGGCCTCCGAAACGTCCGCGTGTTTAAGATTCCGGAAGTCGTCAACCCCACCGTTTCATGATAAAGTTCACCTAAAAAAGTTGCGCACGGCGGTCCCCGTAGTGAAGTATTAAGTGTGTTACAACCAACCGTGTTATTGGTAGTAATATTTTTTCGGTGAAAAAAGCTTGAACATGAACCTGAGTAATTTCTGAACTCTCTCAAAAAAAAAACAAACGGAGAATTCGCATATAAGACACACCTTTGTATAGGACGCACCAGCAAGACTTTTGAAAAAAACCCGCGTCTTACACACCGGAAAACACGGTAGTTTGAGCAGCAATTTTCAAACATTTTACTTTTAAACAGGACCACGAACATTTGCCCTTCTCGTACTTATGATTGGTAGGAGTTGGTTGCCTTGCTTATATAACACTGCACTAATTCCTAACCCAGTTGTAGCTAGGATCACTTTAAAATCAGCTACTATTTTCATTTTTATACCAGTAAGCCAAACCATGAAAACATAGCTACAGACAAAAGCAGCATTTCCAATCTCTAACAAAGAGAATTTTAACCAGCCCAAAAAAAGGAGCAAAGACAGCCTGTAACGTTCCTTGAGTTCATGAAGAAATTTAATCAGAAAGCCCTGATCTTGGAGATGTTCAGGCAAGAATGAAATATGCATCTCGTGGGCCCAAATACCTCTAACGAAGGTGAGCGCTAGTCCTCTGCTGCAGCATGACAGCTCCTTTTGTATCCCGACAAAAAGTATGACCAGATTACTGACCATATTGCAGTACCGAAGATGTGAAGCGTTTTCTGGTCTCCCGTTTACATTTCTCATACTCGTTAAGCAGCAGTTGATGTCAACTGTGACACCACAGTTTCACTTCTTGCCAAAATGCAAAACTGAAACTACTTGCAAAAAAAATAAAAACTTTCTGGCGCAAGATATCGGCAAAAATAGTATGACAACAAAGTTTACGCACAAAATACTGCAAAATGTGCCTATTCTTATGCCAGGCACAATGAGCGAAAAACCAAACAACGGCATGAAAGACATTACAAGTCATGGGACCAGTTCAGATGACGTCCAAATTGGGCTGTAAGCGTTGAAAAATTTCTCCCCTATTTCTAAGCTGTAAATACTCTGGAGCTTGGGTGAACGGTCAATAAGTGTCTGTTCAACCAAGCTCTCAGTTATTTTAAAACATGCAGAAACAAGTTAAATACTAGGGAAATTCACTATAGTGCCATTTAAAAGGTGTGCGCTGATCAGCAATCCTGCACGAACCAGGAAGTGGCACACAAAGCCTGCAATGACAGCCGATTCTTGCTTGCGAGAGAAAAGTGCCTTGGTAATTTCCAACACTCCCACAAAGTCATGAAAACCATTTCATTTGCTTAATGCGCAATCAGCTCGTACAGAACGCATGCAGACTGGACTACATGCCAGTGCTTGGTCGCATGGGCGCACTTTTCTGGTATCGGCACAGCGGTTTTCGGAACTTTTTACCAATATTTCCCAAACTTTACTTAGCGTGAAATACCGCGCGAAATACTTACGAGCCGGCCTTTTGGTATGTACGTACATCGTCAATCTAGGCTTTATAGAGGTGCGTCTTCATTAACGCGTCTACAAGCAGAGACAGCAGTCATGAAGGCGTGCTGAGGAAATAGGTTACTCACTGTTGGTGTGGTGAATGATGCATGACCCAGGTGGCTCGTGTTGCTGAAAAAAAAAAGGGGGGGGGGGGGGGGGGATGAAGCATGATGAACGATCTACAAACCTTACGCTGATGGAAAATAGAAAAAAAGACGGCAGTAAACAAGAACACAGGATGCTGACGCAGTTAGCCCAAGACTATAAGCAGTAAGCACGAAAAGCGTAGTAACGGTTGTGTACGGAAGACGCGCGACCAATATGGTTTCGAGCAATGTGCGGAGAACGTTGAGAAGGACTATGAGAAAGAACTTAGCGACTTTACGCTGCTTTCTTTGATTGCATAACGGCGCATCAATACAGATCAGGAGCCAAGTTCGCTGATGCTTACCATAAACGAGCAATCGGTTTCAAGTGAAACTATGCTCTTGTCGCAGAACGACTGGTTAACAGGGTCACAATGGCCAACATTAAGGTGCCAGCACAAAATCAGGGTCAGTAGGCTTGCGAACGGCCAGCCCCAAACGCTGAACATCTTTGGCTTTAGATACCATCACTTCCCATTTGCTGCTGTTGACATAAAGCGAGGCATTCACAAAACACAAAAATTAAAGACAAAAGCAAAATGGATTCTGTTGGATTGGATTCGATTTGCGAGTTTCGTATGAAGAGTCACAGACTGGAGACAAGCGTTAATGAGTTTCGTATGAAGAGTCACAGACTGGAGACAAGTTTAATGCTATTTATACGTGTACAAAGAAGTTTCGGGAATTGTCAGAGCGACATCGACAAAAACTACTGATAGCTTTTTTCGTGCTTTGGTATTTGATTACCTCTCTCCTTTCCATGCTCCTTTCCTTCCTCCTCCCGTGGTCAGGTAGTTTTACGCACATGGTAGCGCGCAGAAACCGCGACTCGCTGTTTTGACGTGCACGTGTTCAATGTGGTAGATTAAAATGCCAGTATCTCAAGAAGTTCATTTCGCTCATCATTTAGCAGCAAACGAGAAAGTTACCAGAGATCGAGCTCTTAGAAAACTAACAAGATGGATACGCGCGAAGTCTGGCCGTCAAGACACGGGTAAGCGGTCGCAGTCGTGAATTCTTTGAATTGTCGTTGCTTTTTTTATTGGTCGCTACATTAACGGTCTTTGCATGATGTGACAGAATCCTGTTTTCGCTATTTTCAGTGTTCACCGAAGAGTCGCTTATGAAGCTTTGGAAAGGACTTTTTTTCTGTATGTGGATGTCCGACAAGCCGTTTGTTCAGGTGTTGTAATCCGTTTGTTCGAGCTGCTGCTTGGGTTAATTGTTTCATAGAGATGTCTCGTCAAAGCTCTGTAAACCCGTATAGCTTCCTTACTGTGCTCACTTCCCTACATTCACAGCAAGAACTAGCGAACAGCATTGCTGGCCTGGTACATTGCTTCGCCCATCAGGATCAGGCGCTGCTCTTCCTGGACACGTTCTTCAAGACCATGGCTCACGAATGGTTCGCCATCGATAGGTTTCGTCTCGAGAAGTTTATGATGGTAAGCCGGGGTACTATTGGCGTTTGTGTGCGCAAGCGTGTGTTTGCCGTCAGTATTTTTTTGGGCTTGCAGTCATCCACTGCTGCATAGAAAGACCGTTGCTTCATCCGTCTTGCAGTTTTTGTTTAATTGGCGTCAAGAATGTGTATCGTACTGCCGTTGAAATAGTCTTGAATAGTCGACCGTTACTTGTGTGGCAGGTTGTGCTTCAGTAGTGGGTTCAGTAACAGGGCGTTTGGATTACTTATGTGAAAGGCGTCGGTGAAACCATTGCCTGTATTCTCGAAAAGGAAAGGGTACAAAACGGCACACAAATCCATTTACACCAGCGGACGCCTCCCCCCACCCCAGGTGATCAAGGCGTAAGGTGCGGTACACAAAATCCCCTGCTTGAAGTGCTGAGCGTCGAACATTGCAGTCTGCTTTGTTGTAAGGCTGAGCGGGTATTGTATAGATAGTTCTCACGTGACGTCACAGGTACCATCTTTGGGTACCGTGGCTAGGTTCCACTGTGTACCCGGGAACCAGTTGTTGATGGGCGGGTTAACAAATTGCCGAGGCTTTCGGTGTGCTTTCGGGATCCAGAGATGGCGGCTGCTGTGACGTCAGTGAAAACTATGTATAGTTATCACAGGGGGGGAGGGGCACCTCCAAACCTGTTTCCATTTACCACGGAAGTCGACTTGCCTGTCTTGATCTACACCCCTCAAGCACATTATGGCTAGAAAGTTGATAGTTATTCTGTTCATGTAAGCAGAGCTACTGCAAGGCATGTGACCACAAGATTGAGTGAGCAGGTGACTCCAACTTGAGTCATGGCATATTCAGCACACAGGGGAATGTTAACAGCTCCCTAGGAGCAATTCCCCCTCTCAAATCCAGCTGACTAAACAGGGGCTTAAAAAGGCAAGCTGCAACTCCCTGATGTGTCGTTATCACAGCTGAGTAGGTTCCAAGCGTGTTTTTTTAATTTTTTGTTTGGCGTTCTTTAATTTAAATTAAATTCCTTTCCCACGTGACTGAATTGAGAGGCTGCCTTTGTGACACAGAGCACGCAGCTTCAGCGGTGCAGGTGATGATAAGTCGATTAAACGTGCTCATGGCCTTCTGCAGTGCTCCATGTTCGCCAAAATCGCAGCTAGTGTAGCTTGAGTACATACTTCTTGAAAAGGTCTGAGAGCTTGGTCTGTGCCTTGTGGTTTTCAGCTTCATTTAGGCTTCATAATGACGTGCTTTTCAAAAACGTTCTGAAAGACTGCTGTATACCTTGTAATATAAAAAGTCTGGAGCTTAATGATCTGTCGTCCTGAAACTTTTCCTTTTTGGCAGACATTGCTTGCAAGTTCTCATGGCACAGGACTCTGGCATGCATGGAAAAATAATGCATGTCTTTGCAGTAAATTTACATTCACTGTAGCAACTGGAAGGGACTGGCCCGCATGCTCTGCCCATGAACACAAGCTTTACTGTGGTGCACGAAAACCTATACAGCAAGTGGCAGGCTCGCAACAGTGAGACGCAGCTTGTATAAAAGAACGCAGGCGAGTCCACATTCACGGAAAGTGGGTGATGAATGGGTATCGGGGTGTGCGGCTCGTGTGTTCTTCAAAACATTGATTTTCGTCATTGTTACAGCACTATTTATCTTTCTTCTGTCTTCTCTGGAAGGAGGCAACCTTTCATATGCCTTCCTGTTTTTGTTTCCAGCTGGTACGACGTTGCTTCCGGCAAGGTGTCGTCCTTGCTTACAGTGGCGGATGGAAAGACGAAAACATCACTAATTTCTGCAACACTCTGAAGACGATGGCTTTGTGCCCAAACAGTCAGGAAATTCCCCTTGGTCTTAGATTGCATGTGGTGGACATCTTTCTTCAAGAGCTTGCCAGAGCACATGGTGGAAAGGTGAGGAATGAAACGGCGCCTGTCCTGTTATGTCTGACTATGTTCTTGTGTGAAAAAAGTAGCGCTGAATTAATAGAAAAAAAAATAATAAACCTGTCGGTTTAGTTGGAACTGCTGCAACTTTTGTATACGACACTGCAGCACAATATATGCGTTCTAATCCCTCTATGAGGCACAAGCTCTGTGCATGTATCACATGCATACAAGTGGTAAAATTGCACTCAGGATGTCTGTGAGAATTGAATGGCATCACTTTCAAGCTGTTCTAACCACAAGTTTTGTAGAAAAAGGTGATACACAGTTGCATCAATGACTTTGTAAAAATACCTTAAAGGTCTGTAGACACCTAATTTTATTGTGTGTTTTCCTCTTTGAAAGGATGGGTTAGGCATTAGAATACATGGATGACTGTGTGGTATTCGCCTATGATTGCTAAATAATTTATAATTGAGTTTCTTTTCTCGTGCTGTTTCAGTTTCGGTTTCATCAACTGAATGATAGCTGTGATGTGTAGTTGGTGTTTAGGTCACGCGATGCACTAGAAAAACTCCAATATAGTTGCTGATACATAGTTTTAAATCACTGCAAAGCTTAAGCCAGCCTCTTTCAAGACCTGGAGTGACAAAAAAATGCCCCATCATCAATTATAGAGCTGATTTTTCATTCCTCACATGACCTAAACATCAACTACACCTCACAGCCATTGTTCTGCAGTTGAAACCAAAACCGAAACAACGTCGAAAAGGAATTCAAATATAAATTATTTGCTGGTCGCAGACGAATACCACCAGGTGCTCACTGTATACCGATGAAGAAAACACGCAAGCAAAAATTTGGTGTCTATAGTCCTTTTTAAGATTTGGTACGTATCTGTACCTCACTCTTTTAGACATAGAAGACATCGTGGATTGGAATTGAAAATTACATCAAGAAATATTACGGGGCAGTTGACTGATGGGAAAGGCTTTTTCAAAAGTTGAACACTTTTTCAAAATATTTCTTTTTCCGCCAAGATGGGTCTCTTCGAGCTGTGCACCCGTGCTTTGAAGAACATACAGAACACCAAGGAGGGCTTTTAGCGAAAGATGAAAATGCACTGAATGGTTTGTTTGATAGTTCGGTAGTATTCAGCACATGAAAATATTTCATCTGGATGCGCCATTTTCTGTTTGCTGACACCTGAAGCAAGTAGGACACATGTCCCGCTGTCGTAGAAAGGGCTAAGGGGGACGTGGCTTTGAAATCGCGAAAATCTTTTTAAAAATTTTAATTCTAGAAAATACTAGCTTTCTTATCTATAAGGCCTTTTTAATTATATCCCAAAATGTTTTCCCCCCATAAGCAGCCCAGAAAGGACTTTCAGAAAATGTTTTTGTGACCATAGACAGCAAAAAACTGGCAGAAACCTCCATGAAATTGCCAGTTTTGTTAAAAATGCTTTTTGACCTCAATGCCCTCCTTTCACAAAGCGTAGCTTGACAATTCAAAAATGCGTACGTGCTTTGCAATGTCAGTGCAGTGTCAAAACCCCCGGTGGCTGAAATTAATGCGAAGCCCTCTTCACTGCGGCGTCCCTCGTAGCCCACATGCAGCTGTGTAGACCATCACTGGTTGTTCTGATCTGGTTACTTTTTGCAATGCCTGCTTTCATATTTTCTCGTTCCAGTTGACACCAGAGCAAGCCATGCTTTTTCTGCAGCCTTTCTTTGAGATTTTGACACAGTCAAATGAGTAAGTCAAGGCTGACAAGCTCGTTTTCCTTATTGCATGCAGCTGTTAGTACAGTGGCTGCTGCAGAAAAATTCTGGTTCTTTCTTGGGTGTCTATCATCTTCATGCTCAAGCACTGGCCATAAATCCTGCATGGCTTTTTACTCACAGGTGCTCCAGGAGCTAATCAGAGCACATGGGTGGTGGAAAAATTGCATCATGGCAGGCGTATGTAGGCACCAGACCAAAGTTGCCTACAGTACATTGTGTGTCCATGCACTGTGTTTGATGTTTGCCCTATTGATGGCCTGGGTGATGTGAAGCTGTGCATGTCAGGGGCACCACAGACTCGCTGCCCAGAATCAGTGCCAAGAAAAGCAACAGTGGTGCACACACGGGGAACCAGTCTGAAGGTTATTGCTAAGGCCCCTAACTTCCTCCGGTAGAAAATTTTCAATTCTGCAAACCGTGAAAGTCTTTTTGATTTGGCTGCATTGTCTGCACTAGTCCCATCAGGTTTCACGGTGGTGCCGCCGGCATGCAGTGTCAGCTCAAGTGTAGTTTGCTACTGGATACTTCCAAAACGAATAGCAGTCGTCTGCTGGCGTTGTTGTCGCCATCAAATAACAGCCAGCTGCGTGCTGTTGACATCAACGGCCGCCAAAATCTCGAACCACACAAGGAATTTTCAAGCTGGAAAGTGCAATGAGTGTTGCCATGAACCAGCCCCAGAAAAAAATCGTTTTACTCAAAAAAAGTCATTGCATGTAATATTCACAGATGATTTATGAATATGCGCTGAAATATGCTGTTCATGGTACTCGACTTGACCACTTAGGTTTGCAATTCTGACACCATGAAGTTGCCACCTCCTTTCAAGAATGAGCAGTCATCATTTCTTTTAAACTACGGCCAAATCTACTCCGACCTACTCATGGAGGCCGCCATGTTGCTGCCCTACAGCTGCACTTCCAATTCCGAGAGTGCAAGCCAGCCGAGAACTAGGGCTGCACTAAGGCTGGCACTCTTGCAGAAGGAAGAAGGAAGTGCAGCAGGCGCACGCTGCACTGTAGCCAAATCGAAGAGACCTGAAGGCTCTGTGAAATTTCCCAGGGGAGATCGAATAATGCTTCTGAGTGCACTTTTGTGTTATATCCAGAACCAAGGTATGAATATACCAGGCGTGCAACAGCGTCACTTGTTGCGCCACTTTAAGGGGGGCCGAGGGTCTTAAAACTAACTTTTTTATTTATGGCTAGAATCTCATGAAATTTTGCACACAGATGCGTTTTTCTCTTCTGATTCCAAATATGCAATCATAATTGAGCTGGTGGTCTTAGATCTTACGAAGTCCAGAATGTAATTAGGTAATTTCTTACGCAGCTTTAATGAACTTTCTCATTGCAATTTGTTGCTTTTATTTACATGAATTGATAGCCAGAGAGTTTCCATACCCGATGACATTCTTCGTTTTTCTCTAAAGGCATGTCATCCTGACATACTATGTCGAGAGTAAGAGGTCACACTATATTACACGGCAACTCGTTAAGCTAATTGTAAATTGCTATTTATACGTGGCCTAAACAAAAAATGTAAGAATGTCATCGGGTATTGGAATTTGCTGGCTATCAATTCATGTAATTAAAAGCAACAAAATGCATTGAGAAAGTTCATTAAAGTTGCATAAGAAATTACCTAATCACACCCTAGAATTTAAGATAACTTTTGATCTAAGACCACAAGCTCAATTATGACTACATTTTTGAAATCAGAAGAGAAAAACGCATTTGTGTGCAAAATTTCATGACATTCTAGCCACAAATAAAAAGGTCTGTTTTAAGACCCTCGTCCCCCCTTAATACAATTCCGTATTTCTGCTCCAAGCTGCGCCAAAAGCATGATGTTAGTTAGAATTGCACAACACTGCTCCAAAATGCCCTGACTAGCCGCCAAAGTTTTCAGTCACGCCAGATTTAGCGAAAAATAAGTGCCGCATTGGCAGCGGGTAGTTTTTGCGGTTTATCAGATGTTGTCAATTCTAGGCAGTCATGGAGATGCAACGAACAGGCATGTGTGTGCTTGTGTGGATGCAGAAAGTTCAGTCGGACTTTTACTTTATACGGCCATTTTGACAGGCGCTGCAAAACACTGAAGCCGTCCATTTGGGCGAGGCATATCTGCTAGCAAAATTGACGATGTCATTGTTTATTGTCTTCACTGCTTTAGTTGAAGCAGCAGAGCAGACGCGCATGAGTTAACGCGTCATATTAAAGGGACACTGAGGAGAGCTCTATTAATATTTTTTTATAGCAAAATCCGATAGTTCGGCCTTTCATGGCTTTGTTGCCACTTGGCCGGCAGCGAAAGATGCATTTGTTTTTAAGAAACTTGGATTCGAAGTTGAAAAAGTTTTTCCCGCCGCTCTGATTCAAACTTGGGATTCTCCTATGACGACACAGGACTTAGTGACGTGAAACATGACGTGCACATGACGTATCGCAGACTCCGTGATTTCTAGCGGCCAGCAGTGCGGCCCAGCAGCAGCCGAAAAGAAAGCTACCGCCGGCCGCACGTTGAAGGCATCTATCGGCTGTTGCGGCCGTCGCTTCGTTTACGTTTGCACCGGCGTTTTGCCAGCGTTACAATGGATCCCGTTCTTGAAGTCATCAACGAAGTTCTTGCAAATAGACACCTTTAGCATACCGTGTACCTTGTTACCGTTAGCGGAATACCGGGAGCTCGCCTACCGCTGCAAGCAGGCGCTGATTGGTCCTGATGCTGCAGGAGCACGCGTAGCTGTCGGGTACGTGGCGCCATCTGGCGGCGTCAAGGAGATTTGCGCATGGATTTGCTGCACTTCAGTGATTCGTGCCTTCTCGTGTCCTAGTGTTGCTAGAACTATTGGTTCTAGCAACACTGTTTTGTCCTATGACGTCATTACGCTTGTACTTGCGAGTTTGGCCTGTGGCGGCGATACCTGTATTTTGGTTCTTTCTCTTTTCTATGTTACAAGAGCTTTGTTGTCAGTATGAGTGGCGTTTTTGTAATCAGGAGCTGGTATTCTGTCGATGCAAGTCAACTTCAATTTCTCCTCAGTGTCCCTTTAAGCATGAAGTGCTTTAGCTCCCATGGTCGGCACGCTGTGGGTGACCGCAGCGCAAGACTGAGGAAGAACACGGAAGTGGACCTGGACAAACTGGCGAAACTTTCAGTTCACTGGGCCCCTAGTGCTACATGCTGTGCTGCTGTTGGAACAGTACATGCATCAACAATGGCATCTTCATGGTCCAGTGGAGGGCAAAGCTATCGCGTCAGCAAAGAAGTTCTGCCCTGCAGCCTGAGAGGTGCACGCGCATTCCTGGTGGTACTTGATAAGCGAGTCAAAAGCGCTGCGTGAGTTGCCGTCCATTACGCAACGAGAGTGAATCCTAGAACATAAGTCCTGTGGCTCCATCCATCAGCACGGCCATTGACCAGCTCTAATTTATTTTTTTCGGACTGGGGAGCTAGAAGCATCGAGTAGTAGCAGCACCCCGGTAATGGCGGTTTGTCCTGTGTGGGAGTCTGCGTGCATCAAAGTATTGGAGGCTTGGCTTCGGTCGATTATGGCACGCACGTCTGAAGCATTGTCTCTTAAATAACGTTGACATATCCTCTGCTTCCGTATTTTAGTGTGCCGTCTGCTGTCTGGGAGGGTGCTCAGCTGTGATTGGCCTGAACAGCTTGAGATTGCTTTACAGTCGTAGTAATATTTATTTTAAAGTTCTGGTGAGTTTTCAAACTTCCCCTCACATTGTAGTTGTGCAGATAAGATAAATGAGTCATTTTTCCATCATACTATAATTCTATAATGATTGTGTAACGATGATGATATCAATAAAGAAAGTGTGGCTACTAACTCTCAATTCCACGAAGAATGCTTAAATTTGCAATTTTTCGTGGACTGCCCTGTCTCCAAGAAATGTCCAGCCGCGTAGTTTCGGTTTTGCCTTCCTGAGCTTCATGCCAGTTCTTGGCGACGATAGCTGTCAGCCACACGTCAGCCAGTCAACCAAGAACCAAACCCAGCTGCGTGCCGTTTCGGACATCGAATGGCGCTGCTGCACCTTTTCTTCACTTCCATTCGTGCGGTTCTTCCATTGCACCGAGACCGCACGCTTTTCCCATGCCATTAGGTGTTAGTACAGCAAAGCACGGCCACGCGTCTGATCCATGTGCGTGGGTGAAGCCTCCGTGCAAGTGGTGCTTGAGTGAGCGGGCTCTGTAGCTACTGTGTTGCACTGTGCCGGAGGTTGCGGTGTAGCATCCATAGTGGTATGTGAATGTTTGGAACATCTGAAATTTTGCGCATTGTACATGATGCATTCTGAGCAGGGAATTTTGCACATTCGTATCATTCCGAGATTTGTATCAGCTGTCATCATGTCACCAAGGTGCTACTGTATTTGAAGTGCACAGTATCATATCTTCTACAATCCTTGAATTGTTAATGCCCTATGCACAGGTAACAGGAGAAAAAAACAAAAGAGAACAGAACTCAAAACAGCCGCCGCGGTGGCTCAGTGGCTATGGTGCTCGGCTGCTGTCCCAAAAGACGCGGGTTCGATCCCGGCCGCGGCGGCTGGAATTTCTTTGGAGGAGAAATTCTAGAGGCCCGTGTACTGTGCGATGTCAGTGCACGTTAAAGAACCCCAGGTGGTCGAAATTTCCGGAGCCCTTCCCTACGGCGTCTCTCATAGCCTCAGTCGCTTTGGGACGTTAAACCCCATAAACCAAACCAAACCAGAACTCAAAACTTTGTACGTATTTACTCGCGTAATAGGCGCACTCGCATAATAGGCGCACCCCTAGTTAGGGCGCGAAAAATCAGATTTTTTTTATTTCCGCGCATAATAGGCGCACCCCGAACTTGGCACTGTGATCAATACTGTATTTACACGATTGCAAGCCGACGCCTCGCCACCCCCCCCCCCCCCCCCCCGCTTCCCAATCTTTATTTTAACAAAGTTTTTGCTGAACTGACTACTAGTCCCTACTAGTGCTGCTGCCGTCGCAGCTGCTGCGGACCCACAGCACGTACAACGACATCGCGTAGAACAGCCGCACACAGTTTTCAGGGATGCTCACTTTAAACGTCTGTTTGGAAAGCTTCATCTCCAGCCGGAAACGTTCCCGACCATGGAGGAAAAAAATCTAAGGAGGGAGCGTCCGGCGACAGCCTTGAAGCCTAGTCTAAACAAGTAAAGATATAGCAAAAAAAAGAGAGTGTGTCAGTGTCCCCCCCCCCCCCCCCCCCCGTGATCACACCACGTGATAGCGTGCGGTAAAGTCTAGCCCCGCTGAGCGCGCGCATGCGCCGATTTGCGCGGCAGACTAACTGTAGATCAACTTCCTTGCTGTAGACGCCATAGAGTTTCTTACTATGGTAGACGCCTGCGCCGCGGGTCGCGCATACGCGCGCACTAAAACATACCAGAATCAAAACATAAAGGACTGCCTCGGAGAGCGAAAAACTGAGGGAGAAAACGACTTCAAAACAACTCGGCTTGCGAACGCTGGCCGCGTGACGTCACGCTCCCTCCTTAGTTTTTTTTCCTCCATGTTCCCGACTTAGGCCCGCGAAAACCTTGGAGTCGCGTACGAAAATTTAAGGACGCCGCAGTCGCAACTGCCGCACTTCTCGGCCACGTCGTATTTTCCGACCTGCCGCACGCTTGCCACGTTCGAGAGCAAACTCCCAGCCGTGTAGCTGTTAAGGTGCTTGCCCGTCGAGCTAAAACATCAACGCTCCGCGGCAAAGCCATAAACCACGATAACTATCGCGCTACCGCAAATCCCGGCACTTGACAGCAACAACAACAACAAAAAAAAAAACGAGCTGGAGATGCTGATGGCGATATAGATAGCGAAAGCTCGCGTTGGAGGAAAACGATGATGATGATGATGAGCTTGGCCTTGGGCGGCGTCTGAAAGCTCCTGTGCGCGTGTGTGGACTCCGCGATCAAGCGCACGTTGCGCGCAGCCGGAGCCGATCGCGGAGGCCTCGGCGCGTGCATTCCGAAAGTTTCGGTGCGGCCCTTACACGGACTTTTTTTTTTTTAACATTTTCTTCGCGAAAATGGGGTGCGGCCCGTACACGAGTGCGTTTACGCGGTGTGTTCAATTTTGCGAGTCGAAAAATTTCCGGAAATTTTACCCCGCGTAATAGGCGCACCCCGAACTTTGAGCCGGATTTTCTGGAAAAAAAGTGCGCCTATTATGCGAGTAAATACGGTATTCCCATTCATTTAAAAGGACACTGATGACAGCTCCACTTACTTCTTTGTTTTTAGTAAAATTCGATTCCGTGGCTCTGGGTGTGTTAATATTTTTCCGGCCTAAAGGACACACACATTGTTGAGAAAATTGCTTTTCAATATTTCCCCGTGACTCGATTCAAATTTGGGGGATCTGCACCAAAAATTACTTTGATCACCATTAGTGAATGGTCGTTTAGCCTAGCCTTTGGGATCTGCAGCCAAACAACTTTGTCGACGCGCAGTTTCCTTTCGAAATTGGCTGGTGGTGGTGACACCTGTACTTCATTTTGTACCTTCTCTAGCTTATAAAAGCTCCATTTTTAGTGAAAGTAGAATCATTGTCTTTAGAACGCAGTTATCTATCAATACTACAGGCTAACCTCAATATGTCCCCTTTGTTTTTTAATGTTCTCACCGTGCACACAGAAATATCTGATCAGAGGCTTTGCTTGCACAGGCAGACACTTGTGGATGCGGTGTGCAAGAATGTGTTCTTCCTCTTGCTGGACTTGGATCGAGAGGCTGCCGAGCTGGGCGTGGATCCCAGCACTGTGAAACTCAAAGGTTGCCGCGAGGCAGACAGTGATGGTTCTGAGGAAGAAGAAGAGGACGAAGACATGTACGATGAGCACGGGAGGGTGCTTGAGAAAGGAGAGTCTTCCCAGGATCTTCCTGCCGTTCCTGTGAGTTGCGTTTGGTTCTTGCTTTCGGTTTAAAGGACAGGGTAATTGCAGGTGCATCACACTCATTGGACGACTTCATTTTCTTTTGATGTTCCCCTTAATGGCGATGTGTTTAGTGGTGCAGTTCATCAGTCATTGCACGACAACAATCCACCACCACTCACCAGACTTCCTTACCATTCTCTTGTCCCTGTTCCTGCGCTGTTTTCCTCAAGGTGTACCAACTCGCTCAACTCACCGTTTTACTGAAGATTAGTGACTGCGGTTTCGCTCTTGCCACCCATTGACTCGCCCTCTTTCCTTCCCTCTCCACTTTTCCTCCTCTCCCTGAAGCTTCACATGTGACCACACTCTGATGCTAATGTACTAAAGAAACAAGAAACTGGACAGTACAGAGTGAAACAACAAATCTGATGCGGATGGGGGGAATAACAATTTCAAGTTTATTTTTTTCTTGCACTGAGTAAGTGCTGATTTTCAAGCAGTAAACAAAAGCACGCTAATTTTGATACTGGAGTGATTTTGTAGCTTTTTCAGAAGGTTTTTCCTACCGCTAGTGGGGTGAAGAGAATGCTGGTGCAAGATTTATTTTTGGTCCTCTTAATATTGTGGGGTTTGAAAATGGGGGAGATAAACACGTTCTCCCCGCTTAACCGCGGCTGACACAGTTCAAAGCCGCTCGAACCCCACCCCGTGGTCGCGTACGCTACCGAGCGCTCGCCGACCACAGTGGGCCTTGCTCTGCGGGAACAAAGGAACGATACACTGGCTGACAGAAACAAGGCATTTATTGCTATAACAACAATAACGCCAGCTAGCAACAAAATACACTGAGGAATCGAGGATGTCCGACTCACCAGCACGGTTACGAGCGACCGTTCGCCCTCGGTAGGGCAAGAGGGAAGCTCCGAGGCCAGACGGGACGAGCCGAGGGGAACATGTTTCCACACAAGGTCGCCCGCGGCGAAGAGCGGAGCTTTGCGCGTGAACGTCCAACACGCTTCCCGGTCCCGAGGAGAAGAGAGCCAGTCTTCACCCGCGCGCGAGCGGCAAAACACGCCATCCATGGCGCTGGTGTTGCTGCGACGCGAGCGCCCTCCCCTGTTAGTTAACCCAACTAAAGGGAGTACTTTGTGGGGGAGCTAACCACAGTAGGGGGTGCAATGTGGGAAAGTGAACGCAGGGGATGAAGGCGTCCCCACAATATCTAACGCCTTCATGATTTCTGGCATCAGCAGTCCAGCACAAGAAACACCACCACCTAGACCTTGTGATGCAGCCCATGATTTCTAGCATATGGGAACATGGTGTACTATCTTCCCGAAGGTGTCGGATCCTGATCCTTCCAGATCCATTTCGTGTACATTTTCCACACCCTGTCCTTAAACGGTTTATTCAGACAGATGTCCAGTGGCTGCAGCACATATGTTATCCCTGGACTGCAGCAAGCGTCGACTGTTGAAACAAATACACCGCAAACAACACCATCACACGACAGGCACAGGATCGCAACGAATACAAAAACAACATTCTGACTTTGGATGTATTGGGAATTGGCTTCCATGGTACTCTCGTTGCACACATAACACAGCAAAACTGCATAAGCTGCAGCAGAGTTTGCTTCAAAGTGGGCAACCGCCGCACTGTGTTAGGGCTGTCAAATTACGATATTCGATTATGATGTGAGGGTAGACTTTAAGAGAGAAAAATCTTTAAAAAATCTCGTTACATTTGAGTAAATAAGGTTAACAGTAGTTTAGATGTTGGTAGCGGTCCTGCAGTGGATGCGGTGGGGCCTGGAAAAAAAAAACAAGCAGTCAGTTATAGTGTATTCACGATTTCAGTTGCTGTTATAAGTTAACTCTGTGGGGCTGTTGCCAAAGTCATGAAGAAGTTGGAGTAATCAAGCATGTCGAAAAAATTGGGAGTCCAAATTTTTGGCTTGCAGTTGTATAGCATGAGCTCATCTCTGCATTCACTTGGCAGTGAAGGGCTGTGAAGTTAAAAACAATGTCCCAGCTTTGCAGATCAGATGCGTCATTCATTGTTTTTTTTCTCCACAGAAGATTTATTAGTTTCTACTGAAGGTCTGACTAATGTAGGTTTTGTTGATTTACAGTTTGACTACAGCATGATCTCTGACAAGCTTTTCGACACACTCAAGGCAAGCACGTTGAAGCCACTCAACCGCGCTGTAATCACCCGAATGGTAAAGAAGTGAGTACATTTTTAGTTTTTGTAGTTTTGTCACATTCCTAGCAGCATTAGTTTTGCTAACTTGTTCTGTCTGCCTGTAGGTTGCTCGGAACAGCCTTTAGGGTAATAATTTTTTTTGGCCTAGCTTGGATTTAACCATGCAATGTACTGATACTGTAAACCCCTTGCGGGACCTAGTGAGTCTATACAGCTGAAAAGAAGTGGCCGAAATGTCAATTAGAACAGGAGAACACTGGCAGCAAGAGTACGCTGGCAGTGAAGCAAGCATAAATGAAGAAGAGTTTGCTAGGAAGCATTTATTGAGCATTCCAAAAGGAAATTTCAGAAGTCATGCACATTATGTGCAGCTCATCATTCAATTGTAGGTTTTGCCCTTTTCTGGAATGGCTGCCATTTCGGGGGAAAATTTGTCTTATGTTACATGAAGATGCTTAATAACCTCATTTTCACATGAAAACTGCTACCATGTTGCCAAGAGCACTGTGTGTGTAATTGAAAATTGCATGCAGTACATACTTTACCATGTTAGGAGAAGGTAAGTGACGCCAACCAAGTAAAATACAGGAAAAACACGACGTTTCGGGACCGGCTCGGCCCCTTCTTCACGGTGTGACTACGGGCGAGCGCAGCTTGGCACGGAAGCTAAACGGAAGCTAAGCGCAGAAACGGAAGCTAACCCACGCAGGAGGCTTCTACTCGAGTCGTGGCACATACAGCAAACACGAGAGAATGTTAATCGTTCCCTGGGGACTCTCCCCTCATCCTACGTCCATGGGCTGCGGCCATTGACCCGCAGGTCCTCCACACAGGGGCTTAAAAAGCCAAGCTGCGCTCGCCCGTAGTCACACCGTGAAGAAGGGGCCGAGCCGGTCCCGAAACGTCGTGTTTTTCCTGTATTTTACTTGGTTGGCGTCACTTACCTTCTCCTAACATTAAATTTCCCAACCAGACAGACTTCTGTCGAATGTTTTCTTTTGAGTCTATACTTTACCATTACTCTTGCCAGGCTCGAAAGCTTGCACACATGAATCACTGCATGTGTGCAGTTTGGTTTTTTTTTCTCTTTGCCACATTGTCTTTACTCAGTAAAACAGTCAGGAAAGTCATTTGCCCACTCGTTGGTCTGGAATGCTAGTGTGTATAATAACCGTATTCACACGGTTGTAAGTCGACCTATTTTTTGAAATTTGAAAATCCGAAGTTGGGGGGTCGACTTACAATCTAAACCAAACTATGGCACCATCAATAAAGGTGCGGCGAACGAGATATCAGGAACGCTACAGCATGGTTGCAATTTCCTGTTTGCTGTATTGTTCTACCCAATATCATTCGGCTATTCTGCGTGCTTGTTCGAAAGCTTTTTTTTTTTACTTTTAACTGCACACTCGGCTATCTTGGGAGTGTCGACAGTTGATGGAAGGGCCGCTGTTCCAATTGCTGCGGCATCTCCACTTAGAACGACAGCGCTCCCGGGGAATGTCAGTAGCTGATGGAAAAAGGCCACGCTGCTCACGCGCAGTTTCTGTTTGGATCTGTTTGACACATTTGACTTGACTGCCGGCTACATTTTACCAGTTCTTACTGTCTTGCCTCGTCACTCGTCTGTCTGTCTAGTACTCTGGGTCCAGTAAACGTTCTGTGCTCGTTCACTGCTACATTTAAGATGACGATGGCAGCACTAATAAGGACGATAGCGCAGGGGTGGCCAAGTAGTCCAATGACTAATACATTATTGTTGTGGAATGTGCCCACGGGCACACCCGGTTTTTTTTTTTGGGGGGGGGGGGGGGGGTCATCTTAAATTCAAATCAATTTACAGTTGTGTAAATACAGTAGCTATGATAATTTTTGTATTAACCAGTGTATACAGGTTTGATGGTTCATGTTCACCAGCCTTTTCTCTTTTGTTTTAACATTGCATCTGTGTGAACTGAATGGAGATCTCTGAAATGTGCAGCTTATCAGACAAACGGCTTCACAATGGCTACCTTGAAAGGAGCCTGTGCATTGTCACATGGTTTCAGGCCTACATGCACTTGCACCAGGCGAGCTTTTGTTCCGCTAGTAGCACCTTATTTGTCAAAGTAGAAAAGCTTAGAGCCAGTCAAGTGCTTCTATTTACTTGTGTCTGTAGATGGATGTTGATTGTGCTGCGGTGTGCATTCCTGAACATGTTGTGTTGTTTCCTCAGGTTCCGTGCTGTTATCAAAGAGGGCTTGGTCAGGCCCCGTGTGGAGGAAGTTGATGTTGGGGATGCCATAACTGAAGATGACATTGAAGCTGCTGCCAACAAGCTCGAGGAAGAACTTGAGGAGGAGCTTGAAGAGGACAGGGAAGAAGTGGTTAGGCTTAGGAAAGAGCGGGAAAAGACAAAGCCCAGCTTTGGTTTTGATAGCACCAGTGGGGCATACGAGTTCATCTTCAATGGGGACGACAGTGATGGTGACCAAAAATCGGCTGACGAGGCAGATAACAGGAAAAAGCATCTGAAAAAGCAATTGGAAGAATTGGATTCTGATCAAGAGGAGACTGAAACAGGTAGTGAATTTGGTAGTTCTGAAGACGATGAAGATTCTGAAGAGGATGAAGGAATACTTCAGGTAAAAAGTGTAAGGAAGAATCGTAAGAAAAGCTCATCTGCACTACAAGCGTGGAATAAAAAAAGTGTGGAAGATGATGGCAAAATGCTTGATGCTAAGAGTGCAAACAGGAGACGCAAGCGAAAATCTTCCGCACAAGATGACGAAAAAGTGAAAAACAATGATAATGCCCTTCAGGAGGTTGCAGAGTCATGTGCGCCTCCTCCCCAAAAGAAAGCCCGAAAACGAAAGCGTAAAACCGCTCAGAGTAGCTCAGTTGATGAAGCCAAGAGCCTGGCGGAGCAAAAGTTGAAAAACTGTGGAAAGCAGGTCAGTGAATTGAAGAAAAGCACAGGCCTCAGTGAATGTGGATCTCAGAAAATGGCCAGTCCTCTTGAAGCAGTCTCACCCCTGAAAGAAGCGACAAAAACAGTCTTTCTTGCCAAGAAGGCTGACCGGCTGGTACTTGGAAAAGCACCACGCAAAAAGTCGCTTAATGTGAAAAGGAACATGACAAGCCCAAGCACCCCTGTGCAGCAGCAGTCTCTGAAACCAGTTGGGAGCCAAAAGTCACCAATTGATGGCCAAGCCCACACATCCTTGGAAGAGAAGAAACGGAAGAACAGCACAGGCAGCCTGGTGCAGCAGCAGTCCCCAAAATCTGTCCAAAAACGGCCAGTCACCAAAAAGACAGTCTCTGAAAACAGACAGTCGCCAACCAATGGCCAGGCTTCGGTTTCCTTGGAACAGAAACAGCAAAGGAAGATTGAAAAGTTACTCAGGAGAAAGCAGGCAAGAAAGGAAAAGAAGCAGAGGAGACTCTCTGCTGGGACCAAAGGGTGGCAGGTCACACCACTGGAGCCAGGCTTGGGAGAAACTAAGCAAAGGTCTATGCCAGCCACACCTGCCAGTGGAGTGGGTTGCGCTGGTGAATCTATGAAGGGGACAGAAAAGGCTCCTGGCTTACAGCTTTCTCCAGTAAACAAGCCAGGATCACCACCTCTGAAAAAGCGCCTGTCGATTGGAGATGCAAGGTCACCAAAAATGGGAGCTGTAAAAAAAGAGAGTGAGGGGATGAAAGCTGTAGAAGTTGCTGGTGTAAAATTACCTCAGTCACCACTGCGAGATACCGTGCATGCAAATGGAGAACAGAATGTCAAAACACTACCTGTGAAGTTGGCATGCACTCCCAAGGCAAAGCAACCAGCAGCGACATTTCTCCGCAAGTGTGTTTCTGCGACAAAGGGAGAGCTATCCAAGGTATTCTACATTGTCACTCTCTCCTTTTTATGCTATACAGTAGATTCCCTTTAAGACGAACTCCAAGTGACCATGAAGACTGTTCATCTTATCAGGAGTTCATCTAATTAGGAGTGCTTCTTAAAATGATGTTCGAGCATGCAGTGTGTGTCCAAATACTTCGTATATGTGAACAAAGCCATGAAATAGTCTTTTAGGAAAAAAATAATTGCAACATAAGCATTTATTGCACTACTAGTGCAGTGCATCAGGCACTGTTGAGTGTTGCCCAGTCTGTTATATTTTTTTGTGTCTGTCGAGAAAATCGTCTGCTTGCTACAAGCGTAGGCATATCACTCTTAACCTTCCAAGAAATCCTTCAGTGCCCTCACAGAGGAGGAGCAGCGACAGTTCTGCTTTCACAGAATCGCCCTTTCAACGGAGACGTGGTTAGGTCTCTGTGCCTCCCCGCGTCGCATGGATCGTCGGCGGTGCAAAAAAGCTTTTAATTTTTTAGCTTTTTTTTCTTTCCTTCCGCTGAAATACTGCTCGAATGGTCGAGTAAAGCCGCATGGCTTGGGCGTGGCTGGTCATGAAAGTTCATCTTAACCAATTAGCACGTGTGCAGTGTACATCTTAAGCAGATTTTTTTTGCATTGACTCTATGGGAAACCAAACAAATGACCACCACTGTTCATCTTAACCAAGGGTTCATCTTAAGCGAGTTCGTCTTAACGGGAGTCTACTGTACTTGCCTACTTATGCTTCGTTTTTGTAGCACTCCTGGAATTTTATTTGGTTTTGTTGTTGTCCTCTGCCTCATTTTCACAAGTAGAAAGACAATTTGCTTCTTGCACTAGACTTGCTAGAGAATGGCACATTTATTTTAAGTTTTGCGAATATGAGAAGGTTGTATTGGTTTAGTCTTATTCAGAGCATCTCTGTACATTCAGCTTGCACAAATGAAAAAGACAAGATGCATTTGTGTAGCAGTAGACATCTGCTGCTGGTTCACTGGTCTCTGCAAGCCATGAGAGAAATACTGGGGTGGATGTAGGCAGCTTGGATGAAACACCATGTAGTTCATTTTTAAAGTTGTGGCTACCTTGGGAAACACTGAACCTTTTGGGCTGGTGGCACATCGCTGTGCAGTGGGGATAAATTTTTTCTATGTGCTGTAAGTGCTTGCATAATGGATACGTCATTACAGATTTGTCAGAACTACATTCATGGCCATTTTCTAAATTTAATAATAAATTGGTTACGGGAAAAGGAAAAGTGTAGTAACTGTCTAACTCTCGGTGGACACCTCACCAGTGCCATTGGGAAGGGATGAAAGCGGGAGTGAAAGAAGGAAGAGAGAAAGAGACCTTAGTGGTGGGCCCAGGATTAATTCCGACCACCTGGGATTCTCAATCATACACTGACCTCGCACAGCACACAGGGGACTTTTTTTTTTGCATACATTAGAGCCCAGCTGTAGTAAACTCAGATTTAGTAAAGTGAAATTGCGGTCCCATTTCACCTTTTGGAGATGGCTGAACATTTTGTTTTCTGTTTTTTTTTTTTTTTTAAGAAGCGGCTATAGTAAAGAGCATTTGGTCGTGATGATGTACTCTCAGCGAGATGATGACATGGTGGCACATGCGAAGTCTAGGATCGCGATTCCAACTTTCGGGTGCAAATACGATGAAATGTCGCTCTTTGAGATAGCTTCGCCACTATGCTTAAAAGCTACGAGGAGAATCAAACTTTTGAAGACCTTGGGATCTTGAGGCAAAGCACGCACGGAAAAAATAATAGAGCTGGCTATGAACATAGAAAAAGAGTGGTGCGGGTTGCTGAGAAAGGAAAGCCCGTAAAGTGCAGTGAAGAGTAGTTAAAGGGAAGAAAAGGGCAAATGTTCGCAGCATGCACGTCAGTACAAAGCATGGGGAAACGATGGCACTGTGTGGGTGGCTTTAGCGACGTTGAGGCTGCAGATGACGACGCCATATTCACGCAGAGCTTTGGTTTTCAGTTGGAATCAAACTCTATGCCAGTGTTCCACCATTATGAAATTCTGTTGCTTTGTTTCAGCATGCTGCAGGCGACTCGTACCTTAATTTGGGAGGGAAAAAATAGGAGTTATCAAACTAAGGGTATTGAACCAAACCCAACTAACCTTATGTCACGTTCTTGTGAAATTTGGGCTCAAGCAAGTTAGGGTTTTAATCAGAATAAGCATTTATACCTGTCTCATAGAATGACACCAAATTAGGCAGAATTTATTTTACTCATAGGGTGCAGGGGAATACAGCATTAGTTCATTACAAAATGTCGGAGATGCAAAATTTGCTTTCCACCAAGTAAATTTCCTTCTTTTATGGTGAAACGAGTATTCCTCAGTCCCATAACTACTAATTGTGCAGATCAGCTTCTGCCTTGGGAGCTTCAGGTGCATTTTTTCTGTTATTCTTGTATTTCCACATCTTACTCCTTCACGCTGCTAATATATGGTGCCTGCTTGTCTTTTGAAGCACAGTGTTTGTTGCTGTATACATTATGTAATTCTGCTGCATGCTCGCTGTAGTGTGTACTTTAGTATATCTAAATATATTTTTCAGTCCCCAAAATTATCATCACCACCTGTAAAGCCATCACCATCTTCCCAGGAAGAAAAAAGAGTCATCTTTGCACTGTCCAAAAACAAAGCACAGGGTGAGTGCCTCCTAAATTACAAGCTGCACTTAGAACAGTCGCTATGCTGTGCCTTTTCCACGCTTTCATAGATCGCGTGTCTCTGCAATCCAGGATGTGTTAGCAACATTGGTAGGCAGCTCTGGGCTTGCGACTGCCTGCTACCTTATTGTGCACTGCTGCATAGGTGGTGATTAGTTTCACTCCAGAAAGCTATTGGTTTATTGTTTATGGCTTTTAACGTCCCAAAATGGCTCGGGCTATGAGGGACGCTTTAATGAAGGGCTCGGGAATAATTTCGACCACCTCGGGTTCTTATCGTGCACTGACATCGCACAGTACATGGACCTCGAGCATTTCACCTTTGTGGAAATGCAACCACCACGACAGAGATCGAACCTGCGCCTTTTGGGTCAGCAGGGGAGCACCGTAACCACTTATCCACCGTGGCACAAAGCTGGGATGCTATAATGGTTTGAGTTTTGTTTATGGGGTTTAACATCCCAAAGCGACTCAGGCTATAACAGACGCCATAGGGAAGGGCTCCAGAAATTTCGACTACCTGGGGTTCTTAAAGGTGCACTGAAGAGGAATCTGAACTCGTCTTTTTGCCGCGGGAACTTGATCTACACGTTCCTAGCATTCTTAGAAACTTCAACTTATTGCCCTGTGTGGCCGATTTCCCTAATTAAATCGAATTAATGTCAGGCTCCCGCCTTTTTTTTTTAATTCTCCCTCGTACGGTGGGCGGAGTCGACCAACGCGTGGAGTGCCCTTCAGCCAGCTCCGTGGAGGCTTTGCTTTCGGTTCATTTTGTGTTTTAGGTTTCCGTGAATAAATAGTTTCATTGGCAGATAATATAACTGTAAAATAAGCCCGCAGAAATAAAAATATGCGCCGACTATTTGCTTCTACGGACTACTACGTATTACTCCGCCGATGGCAGAGCGGCAAGCCGCCATGGGACTGGGTGAAAGGCACTCCACGCGTTGGTTGACTCCGCCCACCGTACGAGGGAGAATTAAAAAAAAAAGGCGGGAGCCGGGCGGTAATTCGATTTAATTAGGGAAATCGGCCACACAGGGCAATAAATCGCAGTTTCTAAGAATGCTCGGAACGTGTAGATTGAGTTCCCGCGGCAAAAAGACGAGTTCAGATTCCTCTTCAGTGCACCTTTAATGTCCAGCATCACACTGTCAACACGATTCTTTCTTTCTTTTTTTTTCCTGATAGTTCAACAAGGGCTGCAGTTTTATTTTTCGAACTAACCTTAACACGGTCCCTTGAAGAAGTCATCATGGAATCTGTTTCTTTTTTTGGTCTCGGGGTAGTGGCTTTATAGCATTTCATGAGTGAATGATTCTTGGCTTTTTAATCTGATCAGAGGAGTCTGGGTTTTCAGCATCTTTGTTTAAGCTTAGTGCTTTGCACTTGAGTTAGTGGTCGACTGTACTACTAGTAATTTCATACTTTTCATGTGTATGTCTTAATTGTTGCACATAGTTTTGCAGTGCTTTAGGTCATGTTTGCCCTTGTGTTCGTTTATTATTCTTGTTCAAGTGAATCTAGCTTTTTGCTCTTTCCTTCAGCCTTCTTTACACCAACACAGAATGCCAGAATGCATTTTTAACTCAAGGGTCCAGAATTCAGTCACCAGTAGTCAGGTAGAACCAGTCTCAGCTAAATAGTTGCCATGCGATCCTGAATATGTGCAGAGTACTGTTTAAAGCTTGGCCTGACTTTGGTTAAACACTTCCAGAGGAGATTTCGGTCTGGTTTGCTTTATCATTCAGATGAAATCCTGAACTTGAGCTGACATTGCAACCTATTCATTTTTTCCAGATCCTAGGGAGTATTTCGAAACATTGAAGAACAGCCCTGAGATACCATTCGATGCTTCTAAGAAGCCAGCTCAGGGTGTTCTCAAGGCACGACTGTCGCTTTCGTCAAGCACGCCTGCAAGTTCATTTTCCAAAAAGCGTTCTAGGGCATCTGATTTCTTTTGAGGTATTGAAATTCAAGTGCTCAGTTAATTACCATGATATGTCATGTTGTTCTAAGCATTGAATAAAATCAATGCATTGTGTAATTGCCCTTGCCTTTCTTCTTTTTTAATAGTTTCAGTTCTTTTTATCATCATTAGGTGGCTTATGAAGATTAGTACACTTGAGCCTGAAGGGTCTTGTATGGCTGTGTTGTTCTGGGAAGCTTACACCCTTCTGTTGTCCCCTGGTAAATGGGAATTCAGCTTCCACCGTCATTCTTGAAATTTTGCTTAGAGCAAGCTCTCCTCATGTGCCCTGAGAGCAATTCATGACACATTTGATGCTATGCTTCGTTCTAGCCATACTGGTCTTGTGGGTCTTTTGCTGGGCCCTGTTATCCCCTAACCTAAGTGATGCCTGTTCTGAGATGTTCTCATCAAAGAGGAACCGTTGGGCAAAATGGCTTGCAGGATGCATGTAATTACGCCAAGTATGGGTTAACCGGCACCATTCACGATTCCTCTTCCTGCATGTTTTGCACCTACTAGCAATGACCGAACCTGGACACCAGTTGTTTAAACAGCCTAAGCCACCCTAGCCTAAGGCCCCAAGAATTGACCTCGTAAGCTAGAAGTGGGAGAAAAACAAATCAAGTAGCGCCATCACCAGTAGTGCACGCTTATTGTGCCAGAAAGACTGAAACAGAAACTATACTCGAGAAGTTAAACAAAGGAAACATACTGACCTTGATGCGATCACCAATGTCGTGAGTTTCTCTCGCTTCCATTCGTGTGGCTCTTCCAGTTCGGAAACTGCGCGCTTGTCGCGTGTCGCTCGCTCTTTGCGTGGGAAGCATAAAAATCTGGTGTGTGTTACATTCGAAGACATTGCGTTTTTTTTTTTTTTTCAGACCGTGAAAAAAGGGGTGCGCGTTACACTTGAGGGCGCGTTAGAATCGGGTAAATACTGTAAATCGAACTCCACTCCCATCTCGCAGCCCTCGCTTGCCACAAAAAAAAACAACAAAAAAACAGACGATTTAACTTGGTCGGGTGAAATGCGACATAGGTGCGCTAGCACTACAGTTGTTGTCCTTAATTTAACTTGGTTATTTGTTGAATTGGATTTGTACATAGATCACTGGGTGTCCTCATATCACTCCTGGTGCAGCGGTTAAGCGATGCGCCTCTGTGCCCTTGGATAGCAGGTGCTGCCATCGTTGGGGCTTGTGAGACCGAGGTTGCACTTCCCGAGCAACCTCTTGCGGCCAGTCATTAATGGAACTGCAACCTGTTACGGTGTCATGTGTTCCAAGTGTTCCATAGTTGCGTGCATGCCGACTGGTTATCCTGATAAGTGCCAAACTGCCAGCGACCTGGTAGTTTATGATTCTGGCACAACGCACGCTCCCGAGGTTACAGGAAGCTTGATCTCGCGTTATTTCCAGCTTAACTGGGAAGGCGACAGTCAGCGCAAGTGATTCGCGTAAACGGCTACGGCTGCGCGCAGTTCAAATTTTTACGGGAACTGATTTGAATATGAATTTTTTTTTTAACACGTGGATCGCCATGCATCCCAGCAGGATCAGGTCCCGTCAAAGGGAGCATACTATGCGCGGCGCGACTGAAACTACTTGAAACACTGCAGATGGGTTGACCACCCATTTTCATATGGTCATTTTTATAATGAAAGCTCGACTTACACTCAGCAATACACCATACATCTTGCAAGTGTAGCCAACATGTAGCCCAACACGCTGTATACTTTTGAGTATAAGGTAATAAGCTGCAGTCTTGATGGATGCTTGTGAAAACAGTTTTTTTCCCATATTTTATTTTTCTTAGCTCCTGACATCTTGACTTTTACACAAGATTACATTGTGGAGAGTAGGCAGTTGGCTGTCTGTTTTTCAGCTTAATCTGTAAATAAATGTTAAACATGCACTGAATTCAATTTTTGAAACTCAGTTTTGGCCGAAAAAGGTCAATATTTTTTAGATAAACGCCAGACTTCTGGCTATTGAGTACGCGTCACAATCTGTCACAAGATGGTTATAATGAACTGCAGAAGCCAGGAGTGTGCTGAGACAGCCAGTTCGTTGGATTAAGCAGTGACGATGTACGTTTTGTGGCATTGATGCTCTACTTTAGACGAATGCCGAATGTGAATCGAGACACTCCATTGCTTCGTCTACAAGCATAGCGCCTTCTGTTCTCAAAACTATCATTTCCTTATCAGAGCCGTTGCTTGGTTAAGCAGTCGTCTGATTGCATGCAAGGACACTGACAACGTTTGTAACCGTAGCAAGCCACTATCAACTCAAACCCTTGTTCTGGCTCCCGCAACGTTTTAACGGCACTTCCATCACTGCCGCCATCATATGCAGTCTATATGATAGAAGGCCCAGCTGACTTCTCCTGGATTCTGGCTGTGTCACTTTTTTGTTATTTTGAATCCGAAACTATGTATTTGTGAAGCCTTTGCTGTTTTCAGTTTCTTCTGTGAGTGGAGGAGGCAGCAATGTCTTGCAAAGAAAGATGCGGTTGCATTTATCACAAGCAAATAAGCTTACTTCAACATGAAGGAGACTGGACATGAAAGCCTTGTTTCACTTGCATAAGTGAGGCAAGTTTGTGTGTGTTGCTCTTGTGTAAGTTGCTTTAGCTTTTTTTTTATAGCATTGCATATTTCAACTACTGCTCTAAGCACGGCTGTTTATGCATTAAATACTGTCATATAAACTCTTTCTAACCAACAAGCCAAGATAAGTTCTACTGGTCTTTTGAGCGCACAGGGGTGCCACATTTATCACAGAAAAAGGCCAATAATTCTGCTGTGGGAAAATATTCGCAAAAAAGTGAGAAAAGTCCGCCAAATTAAAAAAAAAAATAAAAACCGGGAGCTCTAACCTCTAATAATGGGGTCCTCTTTTCTAGAGCAGCAAAAAAAAGGGAAATTTGAAGTTCAAGAACTCAACTCCGTTAATGAAAATGGAGACTGTCTTCACTTGTTGTCAGGAAGGACCTTAAGAAGAAGTATTTTAGACAGTCGAGGTCAAAAGTCGATGACCGACCCCCCCCCCCCCCCCCTCACTGGCCGGCGCGCTGCACTGCTCTCGACACCTGCATCGCCAGGCAGCGCCATCATACAGTGCAACACAGTTCGGAACTCGGAGGGGGGTCAGAGACCTTTGGACCCCGACTTAACATTTTATAACAGTCATCAGCTGCGCTGATCCAGGTAGTAATGGTTTAAAAAGACTCTAAAGGAGCAAGATCACATTCAGATCTGCTTAGAGTGAAGGTATGAGTGTAGTGTCCTCTAGAGACTGGCTACCAGTCAAGCTCAAATAGATTATTGTTTTTCTTCGGTTTTCCTTAAACTGTTATATGTTGTTTTCTTTTTATTTCTGATTGTGCACCATGCCTGAGGAGTACACGTAACCTACCACCAGAATCTTTATACAGAAGCACTTTTATTTCTAATTTTACTTAGCATGATAAGCAGTTAGCACCTGCTCCAAAATGATCACTTGCTACTCTATAATGAGATTTTGCCTGCTACAAGACCATACTACAAAGTGCCAGATGTTGATTAATGACACCCTATCTCAAATTAATAAGGTACGAAAAAGGACAGGACATGTGGGACAGCTGGTCGTCTTTTACCATGGCAGCTGTGTGAATACCAGTTGGAAACGGGAACCTCTGGAGTGAACACAGGCTGGGGCGAAATGACTAGGTTAGGAAGTTTCCTGGGACATGGTGACTGTGGATGGCGCTAAAGGTCACCAGGAGCGGTACGTCTCCGCCCTGCAGATGACTTACCTCGTCTAATAGGGATGAATTTCGTGGCGACAATGAACAATCTTCCAAGAACTTCTGTGTATTTTCGGTGGCAAGTTGCACGAACACTTGGCGCAGGCGTTGGGAGTAAGAAACTCAACTCTGGGTATAGTCGGTAATAATACTTTTATTAGAGAACGAAGATGTTCTTTTTCTTTATTATATGTACCATATATATATATATCATATTCTTTTTCTTTCATTATAGGCCACGCACATCTTCATATATTCACGTTCCTTGTAGTAGTACAAGTGTCACCTCTGCTTGTCCTTTCACAACGCTGACTTGATAGAACCATATGTGAAGGCGAGACTCGAAGAAACAACAAACAAATATCTGGGGCCATAGGCCTTCTCACCAGCAAAGCTACAACCATCCAGTCAACAACACCCTGCATGTCCTCCCGTTCATCTAATATGCGTCTCTTTTTTTTTCTGTTTGTTTTTCTTTGGAAACACCGCGATGAAATCTTACAGAATCTCCTAAGAGTGCAAACAAGCATGACAAAAAGCAGTAAATAAACGTTTCTCAAATTCCCAGCCGCTAACCTGAAAGCCAAGGCAGTAAAGTTGAAGAGCCGACTGCATGCTTTGGCTCCATATACTACGTAGAGTTTTTTAGCTTACATTTATTATTTGCACACTGCTAGAATGCGCTTTGTTTACAAAGCCGGAGACGTACCTGACGTCATAAGACTGACATTGAGTTTGTATTTATCCTGCACAGCGAACTCGCAATGAAACTGAAGTGCGCGTCAATTTCTCTTTCCTCTTCGTCGTTTGTAAACCTTAATTCCGTCTGGTAAACTTGTGGGGGACAATTTTTGTAGTGTTCGCGAAATGTGAAAATGTAGCAAGTAAGCCTTTACCTTGACTGTCTTGTGCTATCAAGGTAAAATAAAATTTGAACGGGAAATTTCAAGCGCCAACACATAAACGCGAAAATGGTAGCTAAAAAATTCTAATGCTCTTTCAAAATGACAGTTAAACAAGCGAGTATTTGACCTCTCTGAAACAGATATTTTTTATTCTGCTTTCCAAATTTGAAATTTGCCCATCCGAGTTTTATTTTTACTATATATTACAGTCCAAATTACAATCATATTATGCCAACGCTCAGACATAGCCCACAACTTGTTAAACTTGGTAACAAACATTTGTATTGAATCAGCTGAGATTACGACTCTTTCTTTTTTAGGTTATTTGTCTTTTTTTTTTCTCCAGTGCTAACTATCTTGAGACAGGGCTAGCATTAAGGAAGCATTTTTGAAGATAGAAAGCAAATTGACGAAATAGTAAGGCTTATAACGCTCAATCTTCTTCTTGTGCTATGATAAGTGACATGAATTGCGTTTTTACTCTACTCGAAAGCTCGAGACAAGGAATACTCTTCTACAAGTCACGACTCAGCACTTTTCCATATCTGGCCTTCTCAGCACCAAAAGTGATCAGCACGACGCAACGTAATGTGTTACGCATTTGACACGGCAGGCTTGTGAAGGATGTGGGCATATGGCTGCGATATTGAGTGCACGGGAATTCGGCATGATGTGTAGCATATACGAAAAACAGGCACGGGACGCCCACGTGGTCGTCCTTGTGACCGCTGGCCTAGACGTAAAATGTCCGGTTGTATACTTGGTAGACGCCTGCTTAAAAAAAGAGATTGGTTTATATTAGTTTGCCATCTCGTCTCTGAGGCAAGGTTTCTAATACCGGTAGGGAAATCGACACGCTCAATTACGTTTCAAAAAGCTCGCATGATATGGTTCAAAGGATGAAAACGGCGACCAAGTAATTCTGTCCACCTTGCATTTGAGTCACCTGATCCATGGCGGGAATACGTAAGCTGTTTTCATTCACTTTAAGGAGAGAGCATGAAGACTAGGGGTTCTTACCCGTCGCGATAACTTTTAGCTGGTTTCAGCGCACAGCTGGAAGCCTCCGTACACTTCCACGCGTTTGAAAACTCACCGATATTATATTATAGCCTGTGCCAACAGAACGCGATGTTACTGCAGCTTGGATCAACAAACCAATGGCGATGTTCTCTCGAAGTGTTCTGGTTTTTACGGGGTGCGCTGCATGTATAATGTTTGTAAAATGTATTTAGTGCACTGCGCGATGCAATAATTTTTAGCATACTCGGCTGTGATAAATATTTACTGTTCCCTATCAGTATTCTGTTAATTGCCATTTTACTAATAATTGTATTGATTATGAGCAACTTTTGCAACTCTTTGATCAGTTATGTGGTTCTACTACGTAACCAACGATCTGTAGGACACTTCGGAGAGTAAACTTCCACCTCGTTCGCATGTTAGAAGAGTCCGCAATTGGCCGTAGCCTTGGATATCGTACTCTGCGCTCTCGTGTGAGCTAATCACGACTTGTTCGGCCCTTTGGTACTTTTATATTTTTCCTGCCGCTAACTGCAGAGTCTAGATCGTCGCCATGATTTATGTGCGTGCGCGCGTGTGTGTCGTACAGAGTACAGGGACATTTCACCCCACACTAAACAGGGTCACAGCTTCGAGTAGCGGAAATTTACTTGTCTCAGTTAGATGTATGTCCAGCATTCATGTGTTTTAGAGCCTTGCCTCTGCCTGCAGGGAAATATAATGGTACAAACCACCGTGTTAGCGCTCACATTAACTGCTTATTAAACTTTCTTCAGTATTTGCCCGCACCACTTTCTTTTAAAATTTGCTTCTCATTCTTGTCGTATCAGGCTGGAGCAGTGGGCGTGCGCGGGTTGTCTAGACAACCACACCACACGTGACTCGTTAATTCTCCAGCAACTCTGCAGTTGTAGCTGCATTCATGGGTTTTCTCACCTTCAGTGGCTCCTTACTTGCTTTTTTTAGTGAATTTTTTGTTTTGTGTAACTTTTTTCTTTCTCATTAAGCCATGTGCGCGCTTTTAATGTATTCTTCAGTTGATTTTTTTTTCTGTTTAAGCTCTTGGTCATATGCATTTATTAGTGCTCCGCTAGGATAAATCAGTAAATAAACAAACAAGGGAAGATAGCTAAGCTTGTGCTTGCATTACGCGATGAAACAAATAAGCAAATAACTGTTTGTGTCTTCAAGATAGGCTGCGACAGTGGGGATAGGGAGTGCTCTCGCTGTGCAAGAAACATTGCTGCAGTAGCGCTGGGCTCTGTCTCCTGCGATATACCAGTTGTTTCAGCAAAAGTGAACTGGAATTTAAAGAAAAGGCTTTGTCAGGTATATGAAGGCGGCTTCTGTGGCACAATAATACCTGTGTTGGTGCACATCAGAAAACAAATTAATAAAGCTAACTAATTATCTGGTTAACTAATTTCTGGTAATTTACTTTTCAACTATTACAGTTAGACACTTGGTTGCAATGAGATTTGCAGCCGGTCGTTAGTAATGCCCATATCAGTTTTAGAATTTTGGAAATGCGATTACCCTTGGCGCTGTTGTCCAACAAATTTTGGCTATATCACACCAAAATATACGCGCTTTCGAGAAGCATGGGGGCAAAACAATCCTTCCCGTACGCGTAACTAGTTGAAATACCCAAATTTTGTTGAGCTACACCACCAAGGGCAATCACATTTTCGAAATTTTAAAAAACTGATATGCGATTACTAATGACCGGCCACAAATCCCTATTTGCAACCAGGAGTCTTAACTCCAATGATTAAAAAGTTAATTATCAGAAATTAGTTAAGCGGCTAACTAGATAACATTATTCATCTGTTTCTTTGGCATTCTACAACGGAGGTGTTATTGTGCCGCAGAAGCCGCTTTCATGCCACAAAAAGCCTATTTTTAAGAATTTGGTTCACCTTCGCTGAAACGTCTGGTGTATACGTATTTGTTTCGTCCGAATGATTCGCAAGGTTAATGGGAGCCCCGCAGACAAGTGCGTGAACACAAAGCAGTACGTATTCCTGGATGGAGGGAAGAATGTATGCAGTGCTATGCAGACACTGGTTGAGGAAAATGTTGGATTTTCTTTTTGTCTTGTTTTCTTCGCCTTCGTCCGCACCCTCCTTACTTGTTGCGTGCATCGGAGTTAGATGAAGTTGAACATTGTTTAGAGTCGCATGCTATGTCATAAATATTTATATATGGGCAGGCTCCCGTGAAGTCTCGATGATGGTCTTCATCCTAGGAAGAAATGGAAGAAGGCAAAAGAAGGAAGAAATAAGAGGCGCCACTATATGCAACGGGTCCTGAAGTTTATAAATTGCTCCTGAAGGAGAACGAAAACTGAGACTGGCCATGCGGTTTTCCTGCGTAGAAACCACTGGAATTGAAAAGAATAGGGGCGAGCTGTGGCGGAAGTTCTTAAATACAGAAACAGTTGGGGGTTTATATATATATATATATATATATATATATATATATATATATATAATCGCCTGATTCATTTTTGTCACACGGAACTTTTTCATTTTGCCTATGTGGGGATCTGCAAGGGAGTGAGAAAATTGTAGAACCGAGGAGTTGCCTTCATTGCCACCCGGTCCAAGTGGTTTTTTACGGAACTAGGGAGAGAGACAGGTGTGACAGGGCATCATTCTTTTTTCTTTTTGTTTTGTATTCTAGAAGAGAGAAGAGTGATAAAATGGTAAGAAGGATGCAATAATTTGGTACACCATCGCGAAACGTCCATGGACAATTGTTGAAAAAAGAAAAAAAAATCAGCTGGCCTCTCCCACTGGCCCTGATTCCGTTACCACAGCATTAAAAGCCTCCCTGAGAAAAAATGTGCCATCGGTCATAAAATTCGCCCATTAGCAGGAAGGAGGTGACATCACCAGGCCGGATAACCTCCATTGGGGCGAGGGAAGTTAGGTCACTTCCGGGAAAGGCATCAACATATTCCAATGATATCGCAATGCCAACACGTAGTGTAATTAAGGGCCCCTGTGAAATTTTTTTTAAACATGTGCATCTGACGATGCTGCCGTTGTCACCTGTTCGAACTGTCGCGCAGACAGCTATAGTAGGATACAACTTAAAAAAAAACACACGCTTGCTAACGCTGGGCCGTGGTCAGCGGCGTCCTGTATTACTCCGATGGCCAATCGCAACAGCAAGATAAATCAGCCTTTTAATATCTGTCTATATCAAACAATCCTCGTATCAAAATTCTAGCGTTCGTAACTTGGTTCTTGTGACAAGCTTCTTGTTTATAGGTGACAAGAAACGTTTAAGCGGTAGTCTACTTTTTCGTCGTGGAGGAATTCTGTGCGCGGAGGCTGAATGTGGGCGGAGCTTCACTTCAGACTTAAGTTGTTGGATTAAATCGTAAGGGGAAAAAAAAAGGAAACACTCCCTGCACGTTTTTGCTTGGGGTCACCTGTCATTAAACTGGGCAAAAGTGGGCTCACGAGAGAAAGCAAGATAGATAAACATGGCGTAGTGATGCTGCGAAATATCCTCAGATTAACTGAACTCACGTCGGCGAACTACACGTGGAGCGCGCCTGGCAACAAAGGCTCATAATAGAATAAAGAGTAAAGGGGGGTGGGGAAGAGAGCATAATCGATCTGACAGGAAAAGCGCGGCCGCAGAAACGCGCTATTTTCTATCGGATGCGGCCCACAAGCTGCGCCAGAGGCGCAGATAATTAGGCTCCCGCTACGTGATCCAGGCGGGCACGAACTGATATTGGCGAACAAAATAATAATAAAAGCGACGTCAGTGCACGAGGGCTCCCAGGATCCAGCTGACGCACTCGCGTCAATCTCCGGTTTCGCATGCTTGGATGTAATGCGAGCCGGTGTAATGAAAGCAAAGGCATCGATGCTATAGGGTCGATATAGTGGATGTCCGAAAAAAGAGTTACGAACGGAAAGGTTGCCGGGGGTAGAAGCTTGGGTTGGCTGTGCCCATATGCGCTTTGATCAAGGCAGGTGGCCATACACGGCCACGCTATGTAAGTTTGCCTGCGAAAATTTCTCGTCATGAATAAACTCATGTGAAAAGATGTGATTATTTTTTAAGTTTACATGCAGATGGAGCATTTAGCTGTCCCCTGTGCTCTTCTCTTCACAGAAAGCGCTGTGTAGATTTCATTCCAACCCAGCTGCATCCCTATATAAACATGGACCGCAGAGAAAATTTAGGGTTCTTTTTGTTTATCTCCGGCCCTTCCGTCGTGTCGAGATATTCACAGCCGATCTACACGAAAGAACAAATGCAAGTGCCGTGCAAACCGAGGGAAACATGCAACAGGAAATTAGCATTTCGTGAAGCGGTAATAACAAGGTTTGGCTTGTGATTATTTTTCGTGTTAGTTCCCAAACAGCTAAGAGGCAGCCAAGCATGTATGCTTTTAAAGGGACCATGAAAAGAATTAAAAGCCGCTTGTAAATGTTAGAAGTGATGCTCAGAAGCATTGACACCAAGTATGAGTCTTCGGAACTGAGCCGGCAATTTATTATGAGCCGCCGCGGTGGCTCAGTGGCTATGGTGCTCGGCTGCTGACCCAAAAGACGCGGGTTCGATCCCGGCCGCGGCGGCTAGAATTTCTTTGGAGGAGAAATTCTAGAGGCCCGTGTACCGTGCGATGTCAGTGCACGTTAAAGAACCCCAGGTGGTCGAAATTTCCGGAGCCCTTCACTACGGCGTCTCTCATAGCCTTAGTCGCTTTGGGACGTTAAACCCCACAAAACCAAACCAATTTATTATGAATTTTTAAAAATCGTGTTTTTTAAAATTCGCGGGCCGCGAAACCAAAATCGGAAAAGCAGACGTCACTAGTCCCATGACGTCGGCAGGCCACCACACGCTGTCATTCGCTGGAGCCGCGGCAGCTTCGACGTCACGGGCACACTTCCGGTAGCGGTGAAAATCGTCTGCTCGAGCTGCCGCGCGACCCCCTCGGGCAAGCGCGAGCGAGGGCATTGCCTTCGCGCATATGGTTTTAATTTACCTCTGCCGCCTCTTTCTGTCGCGAGTTCGGGAGTCACTCGCAGTGCCTTTTTCGACCGCCCAAGATGAATACGCCTTGCTGTGTCGTCGGCTGCAAACCCAGTGACTGGCGAGGTGTTGAACTCAGACATGTTATTCCTAGAGACGTGCGTGAGCGAGCAGCCTGGATGGAGCGCATCGGACTGCCAGCGTCGCACGCCCGCCGAAGACTCCGCGTTTGCGGTCGACACTTCGCACCTGACGCTTACTACTATAACCCAGCGCTCGTTCGAGAGTCAGGCATGAATGTCAAGCACCTGAAGCTTCGACCGAAGTCGCTGCCGACACTGTTTCTTCCCGCCGGGAAGGTGAGCTTCCAGCTTACAGCGATCGGTATGAACGTTTGCACGATATGATCTGCGATGGAAGACCATTTTATCTACGAGAACTTAAAAAAAGGTGCCGCATTTACTTAGGGCACAGGACGAATTCGGAGGGCCTTGGCCTGACGGCTACGTACTGCTGCGGTTCACATTCGGCTGCTGCTTCGACATGCAGACTCGGTCCCGACCTTCTTTCACTCTCCCGCCCGTTTTACGACCGCAATACCGTATGTTCCTTGTGTTCTAAGTCGGGCGGCGCGATTTTGCGATCCCGCAACCGGGTGTCCATCATCATTCGACAGCTAGGCTCAGTATATGCACGGTGTTTCACGCCAAGACTAGGCAGCATCGGTGTGACGGCCGAACCAGCGCACAAAAAAATAAAACATTGTGTGAGCGGGAAAAGGTTCAGGTAAATTCTGCAAAATAGCAAAGAAACCCGACGCGCGCCGCAATCCAAGAAAGCGCCGAGACCGGAGAGACGCTGCCGACGCACGCTGCTCCTCGGGAGTGCGACAACCGGAAGTTGTAAACCGAACGTCAGCGAATGACGTTTCCATGGGCGGAGCCCAGTCTCGGAGCTGTTTTCTTTATTTTTTTATGGTGCCCCTAGCGTACGAGTTGAGGGGGGAGAGGAGGAGGGTGATTTTTAATCGCCTATAACTTCGTTGTTATTGATGCTAGCTCAAAAATTTTTGCGCTGGAGTGACGAGTGATGGATTGCCTATCTTTACATAATCTCAATTAATTTGTTTCATAGTCCCTTTAAGTGGACTGTTGCTGCCGCAGCTGTATATGTTGGCATTCGCAGCTTCGCTCTGTATGGCTGGACAATGGAGTTTTCATTTTACTTTTCTTTGCTCTCAGTTACGCTGTGCATTATTCACTTGACCCATTCTTCCTTTTTTGCTCCCGGAGTGTTAAGGCTTGCCGCCGGCGTCCGATTCTCAAACCTTTTCGCGTTTTTATTAGTTAGAAACTTTATCAAACAGGTGGCGTAAATAACTTCCTGAAGGAATTTTTATTGCGATAGCATTAAAGGCTTAACGGGGAAAAACGTGTCGTCGGACATAAAATTTGCCCATTGGCTGGAGGGAAGTGACGTCATCATAGAGGATAATTTCCATTGGATGGAGGGAAGTAGCGCCACAAAAGCGGATGGGACATCACTTTCGGTGAAGGCATCAACTTTAAATGTTATCGCATTGTCACCACACAAGGTAATTAGGTATCCATGTGAATTTTGTTTGTCCGCGAACTCCTTTTTGTTCCTTACGAAGCTTTACACCTATTCCGTGACTATCTCGATTTGATTTCCTAGAAGAGGCGTAGAGGCTTGGCGTCTACCGCTAGGTGCCACTGCTTTGTCTCCACCTATCCAATACGAGACCTATCCGATACTTTTCACATTTGAAGAGATGTCAGAGCAGTTGGCATCGAAACGTCGAAATGCACTAAACTGTGATGGGGGGGGGGGCAGCCGAAGCGACATTCATCAATACGTACGAACTTCATCAAACGCAATAGATGAGGCCGACCTCTGGCTTCCTTCGAGAAGGAGGAAGCGCTGCTTATGTAGAGCGTCGTAATGATTGGACATGGCGCTTCACGTTAAAGATCGTAGTACGATTATCAGCCGTTGAGAGAGTAGGTACTCCTACTAATAACATGGGCGCTGCTTATTCGGGCACATATGCATATTCATCGTACCACTGCATCAGCTCTACGCCGCAGCCACTAAGCTAGCTTATCAAACGTGGTGAGGATGCCTTACCTCGCGATGACAGCTGCGTTTTCTCAAATAAGCGAATCGCGTCAATGAATACAGATGTTCAAAAGTTTCCAGGCTTAAAGGTCTGCTTTTGAGCAGTGTAGTAAATATCCGGCGACGTTACAGCGGCAGTCATTTTGCTGTGCGATAAGCACGGCGAAATGACTGCCGCTGTAATATCGGCGAATATTTACTGTACTGCTCAAAAGCAGACCTTTAAAAAGACCGCCGCACGTGTCTAATCAGATTATCGCCACATGCTCCGATCTGCACAACTGAAGCTTGGCTCTGTACAATAAAATGGCACATGCGACGTCACATGAGTACCCTCTTACGGTGCATATGAAGCTACCAACGTTTTCAGGGGTGAGGATCAGACTCCTCCTCACCTTCCAGACTACCACAAAGTTTGAAAGCAGACCCTGTGGCCTGGAGACTTTTTACAAACCACGTAGGTCCCGCGCTGGCCCAGTGGAAGCACAGTTGGATCCAAAAACGTGAGGCTCATGCTTTTTGAGTCGTTGTGAGAATGGGCTGGTTTCACCGACACCATTACTCTTGCGATATGTATTCAGTGGACTTTTGCACAGTCAGGGGGTGCACGATCTTCGTATGCTGTAAATGTGCGATACCGAAAGTTGTGCGAGTTGGTATACGCGCTTGTCTGCGTCGTCCTGTCCGTTTTTCGTGTTACCAAATTGAAGGAATATGGTGTTACCTTTGCGCTATTTTTCATCATGGCTGTAACTGGATCAGAGTGAATGAATGCTGACCTAACAGAGCTGCATTTACCTGGTTGTGGTCATTCGTTTTGGTTGCGCGTCTTGTAACCGCGGAACGTGGCCTGTATCTTGACAGCTGCCTTGGCCAGGTCCGGATCGTTCAGGTCCATGTCCTTAAGCTCCTGCGGAAAGAGGCAAAGTTCCGCTCGTAACGTGAGCGCAACACAACGCCTTATTTGAGCGCTGCAACTACGCAGTCGACGTGAAGTTTGTTCTTGCCTCTGCAAGATGGAAAAATCCAGTTTACAGCTATCAACTTGCAAACAGCTTCGAAAGCATATCTTCCTGAACTTAAGATACGCATGTTTCTTCCCTACAATTGAGGCTACTTTTGTAGCAATCTCTCCTGTTCATTGGCTTGGTTCTCTTCTTTTAAAGTATGTATTATATCATTACTTGAGTCATTTTCTGCAAATTTTATTAGCTTTTATGTTATTCATTTTGCGCATTGACCGTGAAGCTACCTTAGTTGTTTGGGGGCCTTTGATCTTTTAAAGCTGTCGTTACGACGGCATCTCTCTGCTCTCTTCGAAATCGGGCGCCAAATAAATATGGTTATGTTATTATATATATACCTTTAGACTTACTTGGTCGTGTGATCTCGTATCACCTAGAACCGTGGGGCTTCAAGTAGGTACTCTTTGGTCGAGCTTATCTACTTTGCTGTCTGGCGTGTTCAATTTACCCATAATCACTTGCCCGTTATGGCGAAGCCGTTTTCTTTATTGAGCGAGATGCTGATGTTCCACCGCTGAGCCATGTTTAGCACGGCGAAGCTACTTTCGCTTGCACGTAATTATACAGACAGTCATTTATATTGTCAGTTTCCTTCATCGATTAATTCAAAATGGCTAACTTCAGGGTGAGTTCGTACCCGTTATTAATGCGAAAAAGGCGCAAATAAAACGACATGATACAGGAGACACCACAAGCGCTCTAGCGGTGTCTCTTAACCACGTGGTTTTCATCGCGCCTTTCACGTTAAGCTAATTAATTCATTTAGGCCGTCTCAGAAACTTGCCCCATTACCTGGAATTCGGGAGCAGCGTTTCTAGTTCCCTTGGCTGCCAGCAAGTGGCGCATGGCTTTGAACATTCAAAAATAGCGCGTTGACGTTATCAGTGACGTAATAAACAGATGGCTGAGTGGCTGCAGAACTGAACGTGATAGGCCTCTAGGCCTTGCGGTACTGGCTGAGTGCTGTCGCGGATTCCTGGCACTCTATAGCTTCAAAGCTATTCCTCAGTAATCAAACGCCCGGCACTAATATCGTTTCGCCTCACAGTTAAAAAGAAAACACGATGGTTTCGTAATTTTGTTTGCGAACATCGTCGTTTGCTGCTCTTAAGTCAGTTCACTGTGTATCTTCTATGATATACTTTTTAATGATATGTTAGCGTTAATACTAAACCTTATAGCCATTTAAAATTGTTTGCCCTTGTCAGGCCTAGTCTCAAGCTTCACCAAACTGAAATTTGTCATTCATTTCGTGAAAAATGCTCATCGGAGGCAGAAAAAAGACGCAGGAAGACCACAGAGAAATTTTTTCTACCTCTTTTTTTTTTTGCTCTTCCTTTCGCTGCGTTCCCGTCTGTTATGGTACACTAACAGACCGCACTGTAAGCGCTGCTTTAATAGCTTTAATTCTCTTTTATTATAATTTTGAGCTCCGAATTAAACCTTACAGCTGCCCGCTTTGCTTACTTTGGTGTGCCGTTTGATTGCTTCGCTGGCTCTATTCGCGCAAGTAAATTGTGCCCTTTTTTCTTTTTTTCTATGGGAGGAGAATGCTAGTCTCTAATCACTTGACTTTTCCATGGGCTCGGAGCTTCTCGGAAGACTCGCCGAAGCGTGAGCGACGACGATGTGCTCTCTCTGTTTGTCTCAGGACTACCGAATTCATTGTTCAGCCTTCTCTTTTCTTCGTCAGCGCGCAGCCACGTTTCTTACTCACCACTTGTGATCGAAGGTGCCTGCTTCGACTGCGCCTCCATGAATGAACGAGTTGGAGAGGGCGCTTAGTTTACACTGGTGGAGAGGGCTCATTGTCACACAGAGGTGGTTCAGAGCAGAGCGATCGAGTGACGCGCCCCCAAGAATAGAAGGAGCAGTAATGAAATCCTCATTAGCCTGTAGCTCTGGTCGCTTTTTCTGACAGCGGCACGTGGCGAAACGGAGTGCTCGTCAGCATCTGCTAATTAGGGACCGTAGGCGGCTGCAATTAGATAAAAAAAAAAACTCTGAAATCGTTCATTGCACCTGCGATTGCTCGACTTCTTTGTTCTCCTCCTCTGATGCTTTCAACTGTAGTGATATGTTCCTTGGCAGTGCGGGCCACTGTCAATGGAGCCTCTTTTCAGGAGACCAGGCGCCTGCGTTTATTTCCTCTTGCGTCTGTTCAAAATTGCTGGCTGATTACCGCCACGAGCAAAGAGCAATATTTGGAAGAACTCCGTCGGTTCTGGTTTAAACTTGAGAAAGTATAACTTATTTTATGCCGTGTAAGCGTATTGACAATAAGAATAAGAACAATAAGAAGAGTTATAGCATAACGCGATCTGCGATCCGCCTACACGGGGCTCTGCTGCTCATGCGCAGATTACCTTGAGGGCGACAGATGGCGCCTTGTGCCCGGCCAGCTGTGCGCATGCCTGTCACGTTGAGACCAATCAGCGCTTGCCCACTGGCGGATCGCAGAAGCGGATCACGGTTGCGGATCGCGGATCGAGATATGCTGTGCTCTATTAGCATAATATACATAGCGTGATATGCGTTCACGCAAAACTAGTAGTTATGGTTGATCTTGCAGTCATCTTGAGATTGGTGGTCCATGAGTAATAGTTAAATGGGGTGTTATACTGGGTGGTAATACCGTGCTCAAGATTTAAGTCATCCCCCCTCCCCTCCTTCATGAATAAGAAAGCTCCATATCGCGATACATGCAAGCATGATGCTATAATAAGGCCTGCCCTTACAGAGGCTGTCATGCACAAAACTATTCGCACTTGAAATGCTCTGTTAGTCATAGGTGCTCAACGGTGTTTGCTAACAAATAGCCCTTCGTATTTACATAGGCCCTTATAGCCCATGCAAGTTGGGTTCGCTTCCTCGTAAAAACCGCGCTGTCATAGTCCTGCGAACGTTCCACTACGGCGTAGAAATTTCCTGTTTCTATGCTCTCTCTGCATTGGTGGTGCCAAAAAAAAAAAAAAAAAACTCGCGGAGTGACACTTAGCGGCTCTTCTATCTCGTTGGCGGGCAAAGGTCCCTGCAACAGCGCTCCTAACATATATATTTTCCTGCAAAACTCTGGCAACAACGTCTGTATGTGTCAGTGAAGCATTCATGCAACGGAGCCAAACGACGTGGTTCCGCTCGCGGCGATCCTTCTTAGCCTTTAGTTCCACGCTGCGGTAACACCTCAGAGTGGCGTCGGTTTCGTGAAAATGGGTGGTAGGTCATGCCAGGCTCTGGTGCCATTCGGGCACCTTCTTATCATTTCAGCATCGAAAACATAAGCGATGGGAAAGAAACCTTGGCTGATTCAGCGTCAATAGCACGGAAATCTGGGCAGAAAAAGCGCATGTATAGCATCCTCACATCAGGCAGCTCCTTGGCGTCATCCTGCTGGTACTTGGCTTCCCCCTGCTGCTGCTTCTCCTGCTGCTGGTCCGCCTGGTCTTTGGGCTGGTGCAGCGGACTCTTGCGGACTCGGTGACCCCGGAACGTCGCCTGGATCTTGCTGGCCGCCTGGTTTAGGCTCGGGTCCGCCAGGTCGATGTCGGCCAACTGGTGCGGTCACCATCGTAGTGGACGCAGTGCACAGAGGGATAACGAAAGAGAGAAAGAAGGGGGAGGTGAGAATTTGAGGCCGTTAAGACGTCTGGAAACACTTCAGTGCGACCGCGTAGAAATTGGTGGCACGCTCACAGTTGCTTTGCAATGTGTGCATGAAGTGGATGCGAACACAAGTGAGCAAGGTGAATGAGCGTGAAGGTAAAGCAACAGGGAAGCGTGAAGTGCAGACGCGTAACAACGACGTAACAACAACGAATGGCAGAGGAAGGTTTAATAAGGCAAAGTAAGGTAAGGGAAACGATAATGTTGCAGGGTATTGTGAAAGGACAAGGGAGGGAGGGGCTGTTTTAGCCTGCAAAGGAGGCTACCAGGGATCAAGACGCTTGACAGCCGTAATTCAGTGGAAACGTCCTTAGACATGAGACGAGATGACGGTCTTTCTAGCGCCCCTACTACAGTCGAAAAACCTTTTCTACAGCTGGACACCGTTTTATTTCTGCCACATGTTCACGCAGTTTTTTTTAAAATAAAGCTCAGTTGTTAGTCCAGTCGCTGCTTTCCCTCCTTCCCTGTGTTCTACAGTTGGCGCTGTTTTCTCCCTTTTTTTTTTAGAGCGAAATCTCTACTTCACAACCAAAACTGCAAAAGTTGGGCCATCGCTGAAGCCTTGACCTTGAACTTGAACTTTAACACACAAAATACATTTTGCTGCGACTGGAATTCGAAACTTCGTCGGCGCGAATGATAAGCTTCGCTGACCACTGCACGAGAGCATTATTCTATCGCCGCAGCCGATCACGCCTCGTGTTAAACTGCAACACATTCTCGCGCTGTGCATTGCACATCGTCGTCTCCGTCAACTTTCATCTGCGGCGCGAACAGATCCCATCGGCTTAACCTAAGCCAAATATCGTCGCCAGACGTACCGACGACTCAGCAAAGCAAGACCATGAGCCAATCAGGCTAAGCATATGCTTTCGCACGTCTGCTCTGTTGAACTACGTTAAAACCCTGCCATTTTTTTTTCGCCATTCTTACCACTTCGTTTTTCCTCAAGGACGCTTTGTAAAACGCTGCATTTCTGCAGATTTACAGGAAAACATGTTTCATGGAGGAGGCGGGATGGGCACCTGGAGCACGTTACTCGCTAGTCTGCTACAGTGTAGAGCACGCAACATCATCTGAGCGGAAGACATACCCGGAAAACGCCGGCACAACGGCCTGAGCCGAGCCCTGGCGCCTCTCTCAAGTTTTCGCAGGCGCCAAGTGGCTGTCTGAAGGTCATAATATTCTCGCACATCCTTCTTTTTCTTTTCTTTTTACTGCGATAACGTTAGAAGCGTCATCGAGAAAAAAAAAATGTGGCGTCTGTCATAAAATTCTCTCGTCGGCTGGAGGGAAGTGACGTCGTCATACCCGATGATAATTCCAATTGGCCGGAAGGGAGTGACGTCACCAGACCGGAAGTGACGTCACTTCTGGTAAATACATCAACAGCTTCGCATGCTATCGAATGGCCAACTCATAAAGTAATTAGGTATCCCTATAAATGTTTTTTTTTTTTTTGTGTGGCCAGCAGGACTTGAAACGCATGATTCGCGGCGGAGTATACGAAGAATTTGTAAATAAACATTTATAGCAATTTTGACTCATCAAGCAAAAACGCTCTCAGTAACTAAGCACGTGTAACTATTTTTCAGTGAAGGCTGTGCCGCGGCCTAAACTAAATTATGGGGAAAACAGAGAGTCTGGGAACGGGAAGACTGATAAAGTAAGTAATGCGCGGAAAGAGAGAGAGAGAGAAAAAAGGAAAGAGCGACAGGACTCGGCAGGGTTTCCGGTGCACCAGCGCTGCTGGCTTGGCTTCGGGAGCAACCGCAGCATCCCTAGCCTCTGGACCAAGCTGAAATGGGGCGCAATCATTCTTTGCCTTTCCATGCCACGGTGAGCAATGGCGACAGGAACACAAGCCAACAAGAGAGCAAGCTATCCATGCATAGTCCCCCGCTCTGTTCGTTCGTCCCGCAAACAATGCTCCACGGGGTATATTTGTTTATTTCTGGGCTGCAAGCAGCTAAAAGAAAGAGCCCCCCCACCCCCCAAAAGAAATGGGCTCGCCGTATCGCTCGGACGTGATACGCAGTCGGAGCTTGTACGGCAGCACCTCATTCTTTTCGAGCCCAATTTGGCGTGCGCCTCACGCAGTTTCCAGTCGTGTCGCTACCGCGTGACGCTCGCCCGCTGTTTCGCTGTGCATGGTCGTTAGTGGACTTTCGCAGTCTTGCAGCTCCGTTTTATTTGTTATGGCATCTTTATTTACATGCTATCAGAATGTCCCACGACGGGGGGCCGTTGCCTCGAGAGTAGTGGACCGCGAATGCATCAGTCTGAATTTTTTACGCCCGGCTAGTCAGCTAGATATGTCCTGCTGATACTAAAACATTTCCACAGCACAGTTTTGGGCTCTTGTGGCGGTGCACTATTTTCAGTGTCTATTTTTTTTTTTTTTTTCGAGCAGGCAGTTTACTTCGCTGGTGCTGGGCATACAAGCGACTTCGGTGTTGCAGATGGTCTTATCCAAGTCATTTGATATACGGGGTGTTTCACCTAACACTTTCTGAAAATTTTTAAAAATATCCTCGTTTAGTTAAGAGGCCGCTTTATTTTTTCAGCATAGCATTGTCAGCGGTGTAGTACATCAGAAAAGAGCTAAGGCGTTCTAACTATCAGGCTAGTTAGCTAATATTGAATAGTTAACTTTTTAACTATTGCTGTTAGGCTCCTTAATTACCGAGAGGTGTGTAGCCCATCGCAAGCGATATCCATATCAGATTTTAGACAATCGAAAACGCGGTTACCCTCGTCCTTGTGGCTGAACGAATTTAGGTTACATCGCGCCAAAATACATGCGCTTTCGGCAAGCCTGCAGGTAAAGCACCTCTGCTGGGAACGTAACTCGTCGAAATGGCCAGAATTTATTGGGCCACAGCGCCGAGGGTAACCGCGTTTTCGAAATTCTCAAAAATGGCATGAACATTCTTACGGTGGGCTACACTAGCAGAAAGTCTTAGGATCGTGTATACAGGTACTACATAGTATAAAACGGGCATTTTTTTTTTTTTTGTCGCTGGCAGTGGCCGCTTTTGTTTTCAGTTCTTACTGGTCTTTTTGAACAAGAACGTACGTTTTATTCAATCTAACCGACATTTACCTTTATTTCCTGAGTTCCATTCAAAGTTAATATCACCGCGACTGCAAAGCGTGCTCTGCGCATGCATCCGTCATCTCGGGACTAAGCGACGGAAAAACGATGACGCAGGTTTCCCCTTTACGTCGCATCTTCCACCAAACTGACCGAGTGCTTGGAGAACCCGCCCTTTGTATGTGCACCCATATAAGTTTCTGGGCCTTTCTGAAGCCTCTGGTGCATATCGATCTATGTAATTCACGAGAAAGGTCTCTCGTCAGGAGGCCTGTCTTTCATCGAGACGGTAGAAACCACAGCAATACAGGCGCCTCGTTGCGGGGTAGCTCATCGTAAGGGCGCAATCCTCCATAGTAATGATATCGTACTGTTCGGGCCTGGATTTTACAGAGAAAATGCACCAATAATAGTTGTCTCCAAAGAGAGAAAAACCACTGGGTTGTTGGTTCGTGTGATTCAGCCACGAAAGAAGAAAAAAAGTGACGTAACATATGAATTCCAGTTTACCCAAAGATAAATCTTCCTTTTCTTGTTTTCTTCATTTTGGTTTAGTTCCAGTTGGACGCCGTGATTCTCTGCCATCGACACATTTAAACGATTTTTTAAGATTATAGTTTATTGGGCATGAACTTGATCTTGTCTTGTTTCGAACCTCATTTCAATGGCAAGTTCCCGTCAAGAACAGTAATTATTGCAAGATGAGGCGTGCATCAGTATTTGCGTTGCGTTGAGGATACCTTTGTGACAACAGATGGCCGTAGGCATTCGTGGTTGAGCCAAAGCCTTTTTTTTTGGCTAAGTTGATTGTTCGACACTTCAGAGATCATGACTCGCGCAAAAAGTCAGACACAGGGAGGAAGGAAAGGACAGAGACTTTCAGCTCACATTTTAATACGGAACGAAACTGTCTATATACGTTCTCTTGCCTTGCCGTTGCCGCCTATCAGCTGCAGTTTTTTCACAGAATAACAATATATATGTAAATTGTTAGCTAACTTAAGGTAATTAATCATTTATTATTTGGTATACTAAGTGCTTAAGTATCTGGAATGTATTAGTTTACTTTTTGATTCTTAGTTCTATGCCAAATCTGTAGTGAATAAAACGAAACACTCTCTCTATGCACATACATATATTATTTCGCTTTGCTTTCCGCTTCAACAAACGTAGCCATCACAGTAAGCGATGAAGCTTGTTAAACTGTGCTGGGAATCAGACAGTCATAAGCCACTAAGTCACCGCGGCGGCTGCATATTGTACGTAAAATTTCCAAAATCCGCTAGGAGACCTTCGAGCGCTTGGGCGTCGGGGAACAAAATTAAAAGTTAAACAAGGCTGGCTTCCCTGTTCTCCGCGTCGTTCGATAAACCGGACACGGTCTTCGGCCCGAGCGAATAATATAAACGTCCGCTTCACTTGACAGACTAGGGGCGTGGAGCCGGCCCTTGTCGAGGGCTCTTGGGGTTCTATAAACAAAACAACAGACTCGGTTCAGGAGGGTGAGCCTCCGAAAGTCTTGCACAAAAAGCAATCTCCCATTTCTTGTCGAGCGTGTTCTTTCGACCGCGACATCAAAAAAAAAAAAAAGAAGAAGAAACCTTTCTCGACGCGGCCGCTGGCGTGTGACTTCAACAGCTAGGCGACCGCGTGGATTTCATCCCCGCGGCAAAGGAGAGAGGGATGCTTTCCGCCTCGGACCGGGTGCAAAGGAACGAGCGTGTCTCATTCCTGAGGCTTATGTTTTCAAAATTGGGCTCGCTAAGAAACAAATCAAGGGCCCTTGTCGAAACCTGACGTTATAGGTTCGTTCGTTGAAAGAAGACAGAAAAAAAAGCGAAAAGAGGGGAAAAAAAGCGAGGATGTTGGGGGTGCGAGAGAAAGCGAAGAACAGAGATGACATTCGTGGAATGTTCTCGTTCAAGGCGACAAAAGGAAAATAAAAGGGGAGATATTTGGCAGCGGGAGGATGTCCTCATCGGGCGATGGCTAGCCAATCGAGGAAAAGGCTCTCGGACTTGTGATCAAAAAAGTTCTTGGCTCCGGTCGGACGGCAAAGTTTCGAATTGGTGGAGGCGATCCATGAATATTTATAAGGGGAAATAGGCTACCCTTTTTTGCTCGCCTACACCCTGGAATTTAATCAGCTTGTGAATCGAATACTGGAGATTCGAGAACATTTTTTTGTGTGTGTTTAGGATTAAAGGAAGGCAAAGATCGCACAACGAATGATCAAGAAGAGGTCATTTCAGGTGACCTTCAATTCAATGAAGAGGTGCAAAGCCTAAATTCTTCGTTACGATTACAGCTGCCCATGATTATAGGGGAATGTTTTGCGACTTTATGAACAGAAATCGTGTCTCTTAAGGTATCCGAATTGCAAATTAATGAAAACCTACCCAGAGGCAACTGAAAGTTATGTGTAGAGATTAGATGGGAGCTTTGCTACTACTGTGGCCATGGTTCTAGCAGGACAGGGCTAATTGGAAAACAGTGGAAGAGGTCTTTAACCCACAGCGAATGTACACAACCTCACTACGATAATGATGATTATGACCAACAGAAAGCACCTCCTCGCGTTGGCTCAAACCTCAACTTCCTTTCCACATCCTCCCAAACATAGGTCCTGTGGCTTTAATTGTCTGCTATACACAAGAGTACTATATTCATCCTTCAGGGTCGACGTAGCAATCGGCTTGTACACAAAGCAGAAGCAGGTGAAAATTCTTTTACATGTCTAGAATAGCTAATTCGGGTGTAGCTGCGTCGTGAAGGAGAGAACTGTGGTCAACAGCCTATGGCAAAACCATTACGGCACCCACGAATAGGGAAGGAGACGCCGTACGAGGCTCAGTATCCGCCACCGTTGGTGTTCACTTGTGAATTAAGTTTCGTTGGTGTGCACTTAATTTTTCCTGGATACAGTGAATGCGCAGCTGCTGACTGTATTCAGTTCAAGGTGGGATGCCCGTTTCGTGGGAGCATGTTTCCGGTTGCGTGGATTATAGTGGACTCAAGATTAGCCCTTAATCTTAGTGGTGCGGTTGTACTCTTGATTGAAGGCCAACAAGCTTAAACTACATCTTTGCTCATAGTCTTGTGACCAGTTCGAACTGTGGTGTTGGCACCATTTCTGCAGCAAGCTGTATATTTAGTTCAGAGGAATCTTAGTCGAGATAGGTGGTCTGAAATTCTGCGTGGCCATAAACGAAGGACCAAGGAGCGGATATGCTAAGTAACTCTATGTGCAGGACAGGTTGTGACAAAAAAAAAAAAAAAAGAGTGCTTTATATCTGTCTTTTACTGCGGATTTACGAAAAAAAATTTTGAATTGATTTTGGGGACGAGAAAGAAAGTGTGGGCCCTCAGCTGCCTTTCAAAATCCTTACTTACGCCCAGGTCCTACACGAGACTCGCGACCACTGCATTCTTAATTTTATTAGGTTACGTCACGTTAAAAAAAAAATATCCTCACAGTTTCCTGTCGTGCTTCTTTAGGCGTGAAATTTTATCAGATCCTTTGGTTTTCTGCTGTCGGTATTAAAACCAGCCCTACCAAGTTAGCGGAACTTTTGTGGCCATTATTGCTTGACAACCCGTGAACTTCACCACACGACAGTGACGGCTCCAAGAAGAAACCTGGAACTATTGGCACGTGTACATCAGTAGGTCCCAAAGAAAGAAACTCACGTACCGAGCAACCCAATTTTGCAAAGCCACGCCGGTGATTGCATCGCCTGTCTGTCGAGCCTTTCAAGTCGCTGAGCGTCGTTAGAGGTTGATCTAATCAACTCCGCGTAGCTGGGTTTCGAAAAGGAGCGGAGCCACTTTCTTTTCCCTCTCTTTCAGACTCGCGTGCTCTTCGTAAAATCCGATTCATCTGCGGCAGTGCTTTGCAGTGTCGTCAATCTCCCGAATCCCGCGAGCAGCACCTTTCTCTCGGCAAGGAGTTGTGGCCTGTGACTGTTCCACTTTGCATACAAAAGGAGTCGTGTAACATAGATGGACCAGGCAAGCACTGAGGGACGCGTCTGCTTGAATCTTTTTCCTTTGCAAAGTACTCAGATTGGCGCGAGTATTTCGCAAAACAAAATAAAGAGAATAACACAAAGTGAAACAGTGAGTTCTCCCGCATTCCAAGTGGCAACACTGCAGATCACACGATCCACTTCACAGTCTAAACACGAATACACCTATACGGGAGTAAAAATAGTGAGATATCCTCTAGCGCACCCCCTTTTGTAAAAGAGAGGAGAACTTACTCGCTTTTACTCCTTTTTGTTCAGAGTGCAGAGGGCACGCAGCGAGCTAACCGAGACGAAGACTCCTCCTTTCAGAGGCACGGTGTATATAGTGGCGCAATTACGGATCACAAAAGGGGGCGTGCGCACACTGGCTTTGTCTACGGGGAAGCTGCGAAACGAGGCCGTCGTGGAGCGCGGCGTATCGCTCCTTCGGTCGCCGTCTCCGAAAGTGCGCGATCTGAATGGACCGCTTCCGGCTCATTTAGGCGCGGCCACGGCGCAAGTTCTGTCGGTGGCATCGCGCGCACGTTCCCGAGATGGGAAAGAGGGAGAGAGGGAGAGAGGTGCCGTGCAAATGCACTCGCGCATTACGAGCTTGCGTCGGTTCCTTCTCACGCAGAGCGGCTGAGTGTCGAATCCTGTATTCAGCGCCACGATGGAGTCTCGCGCGAGCGCCGAAATGCAAGACAGCGACCGCGAATGTGTTGGCTTACTTGTATGCATGTATGCGTGTGTGTTCGAGCACTTTCGGGAGCTCGTATGCGTAGAGCTTTTTGCCGGCAGACGGTTGATGAGCGCGTCAAATGTGCTCACTTAGCCAGCTGTGTCGACACTTCAGGTCTGAGTCTGCGTGATGCACGGAGATGGAGATTCAAAAGCTGCCGCCTTGTTGGCGAAGTGACGAGAAAATTTTGTTATAGAGGAGAGGCGTATCGTGTTTGATTTACTGGAATTTAGGGTTCTAAGACATTCGCACATATATGAGGAGGGTTCGATTAGTTTTCATAGCTGGCCTGCGCTTTTTTTATAAGGAATAGAATTATAATCTGTTGAATTAAAATAAAAGTCTCGTATACTTTTTTTTTAGCAGTGCATCACATTGCGGTAGAGGGCCCCATCAGTGGCGAGGCATTTCCGTCACGGGGGGTCACGTATTGTGGGTCATTATTAAGAAGTTAAGTTTTATAAGGGAGATGTAAGGAAGAACTGCCTCATTAGCGGAATTAACAATAGGAATTGCGCTTCCCTAATGGCTTCGTCTTTGCATTTCTTTGTGTTCGCGTTACTTTTTTTTTTTTCCCCGGACACGGATACATTTCATTTTTTCACTTTCTACAATGTGACTTTTTAGGTTTGGTAACATTCATGAATTTCCTGCGAAAACCGACTGAGCTAATTAATGACAGCCTCTTGGCCATGCGAACATATCTGCAGCAAGAAATGACACCAGTGAAAAGACATGTCACTAACACTATTAAACATGTTGAAGAAAGAAAGCCAAAATGCAAGCGATCGAGACTATCAAACTATCCTTGATCCAGGGATGGAGACTATCGGCAATAATAAAGAAATGATCGCACAGTCATTCTTAGAAGTACAAATAAACGCGGAAACGCAGCTCTTAACGTACGCAAAACACAAAAAATACTGGAGAACCCGTCAGTGGAAGTGACCTAAGCTTCACGCCTGATTACTGGTAATAGAAGGAATGCCGAGAAGAATAACAAGATGGAAAGAAGAAATAAAGTGGAAAGAAGGAAGGCCGCGAAAATCTTAAGCTTCTCATTTTTTTCGGAATGAAGGTGGAAAGTGAGAAAAGGAGGAAGATTAGAGAGAAGATCAAGGAGCTGAAGAAGAAGAGAAAAAAGAGGTAGATGATGAAGGAGGGAAAGTTTTATTGGAAAAATGGTAGTTTTCGGTCTAGACAAAATACAATAACGGCGTCGGCGCCTTTTTATGCCAGAAAAAGTTCCTCATATAGCTATCGGCGAAAAACGTAGCCGCTTTTGCTATTACACTGGCTGACGTTGCACGAAGAATAGCCCCGTGTGAATTAGCTCAGCTGGGTTGTATCGAAACCGTCCGACTACAGGGGGCGCAATCGATCACAGCCAGCCACGTGCGAAAGGTAACCGGCACATCCGGACGCGCTGTTTCGGAGCACATCTGCGAATGTGACCCGCATTCGGCGCTCTAACGCCGAAGAGTCACTCGACTTAACCAGCTCCAGAGTTGTGCTCCGCTAAGCCTACGCGGAGCCGCGCGGTCCGCCGTCGTTTCATTAAGTCTACTGAGCCGGAGCGGGCCTACTTTGGCTGTCACGGAGGAATTATTGGCCGCGGCCGGCAGCTCCGCACACGTGTATAATACAAAAGAAGGGTGGGTGGCGACGGGTGTTTTGGTCCAAGTGACGTCGGTTGGCTGGAAATCCTCGGCCAAGTGGGGCTGCCAGTGGTTCGCATTACGAAGATTTGTCACGAGCGTGCCCCGAATTCGAATGGTGCTTTCGTGCGAGAAGTTGCTCCCTGTCGCGCTTGGTGCGTCCGCAGTCGTTTTCATTCTCCTCGTTCTACCGGAAGCTAATTGACTGATTTTTTTTAACACTAGACTCATATGTAGTTTCTGCGTTACTTAAATAACGCAGGTTCGGAAGATCACATTTGGCCTTATTAAAAGGTAATGCGGCATGCCGGTTGTTTTTATGCGTAGCATATTGCAATCACTCAGTTCAGCCCTTGGGCGCGGCCGGGCAGCCACCAAACCACGTGACGTGACGTCACGTGACGTCACGACAGCCGGAGGAAAAACCGTAGGTAAAGATGATGGCGATTCTTGGTGACATTTGCAAACACAGTAAACAAGAAAAAAAATGAAAAAAAGGAAAAAAGAAAAAAGAATGACAAAAAAGAACAGTTGAGCATGGTGGTGGTTGCCACCGCCCCGTTTCAAAGGGGGCGCTCCTATCCATCCATCCATCCATACGTCACGGAGGAAAAGCTACTGAGAAAATCGAGTGCCGCCAAGCAATACCTCGCGCAAAAAGACCGCGCAATATGCAACGCATTCTTGGCTTAACCAAGCTAAGCCTGGGCATCTTTTTTTTCTAGAGGCGCAATACTGATTTCTTTTTGTCACTTTTTGAAGGAAAGATACGTTCGCAGCCGCCTTCAGGAGAATGAGACCAGCGGACAATTCTCGTGCGACTGTTTACACGGAAAGTGGTTTTTGTGCTGGCTAAGCAACGATGGCTGGCATAGTTAAAGGGAGATTTTATTGTTCTCAGTAAAAATTCTTAGTAAGGAAGCTGTTCGGGCGAGCTTACCGTTTTGCCTTTAAAGTTGGTGAAAAATGGTGAAACCGTAACACATTATGCTGCTGCACGCCTCTCAAAAACTTTTCCGGGTCTATATATCTGGTGCCTGTTTTTGGACTCTTAAACGTTGAATAAATTAAAAAATGGTATCAAATTATCATGCACGATATGATTGTGCTGTTGAAATTTGAAGTACCGAGGAAATTCTTTATACCGTAGCACGAAGAATACCGCCGTCACAATCGTCGTAATCATCGCCATCATCATCATTAACGTGACTCTGATGATGTTGGCAGTTATATTGAAAAACATGTTATCTTCTCTAAAATCTCTCCAGGCGTTCGAGACGAAATTGCGCTCGTACGATGAGTGAGTTTCCTCAATAGTTTTCTTGTTTTGATTAAGTCGAAGAGAAACGCAATAAGCATTGATCGCCTATTCCGATTGATCGTTTCGTAATTATTTCATTGTTACAGAATTTTTTCTGCGCAGTCAAGAGCAACAGCAACAGTGACAACAGGAGCTACTGCTGAGCGCTGGTCTTAAATCACGCACAGACAAGACTTTTACCGCCGTTGCCCTGTTATACCAGCACAAGGTTGCAACACAGCAGTTACACATTACACTTTGAAGCAACGACACGCTTCGACGGATATTCGAGATGCCCGTTGTTTTGAAGACTGGTGCAATCCGAAGTCCTGATCGAAGACTCAAGAACTTGGAACAAAAGCGACTGCAAGGATCCTCTCCTTTGTTGATGTCACTCGAACTGAGCTGAACATCAGGCCGTGGGGAAACGCAGGAAAAAGCAATTCCTGCCGTAGTCGTGGTGTGCTGTAACCAGAACCCGGCAATACCAGACTGAAATTTGAACTCTTGCACTTTAAACCAGAGAACAACTTCTAACCTTTCCTGCCATGTTAAAGGGCAACTCTGCGTACTTTTTTTACATTTTGAATTAATGGCCTTGTTATAATTGTAACTGTCTCTTCTTGTTTCATATAATTGTTTTACAATTTCATGAAAAAAATATTAAAGTAACAAAAAATAGAAAACACGAAGTCAAGCCTTGCACATTTTCGTTCGTCTCATCGAAGGAGGAGCGGGTCTTAACTGGCTGAGCAGATAGATAGCTAGATAGATGGAGATCGATAGAGAGCAGATAAATAGATGATCAGATAGTGCTTGTGGCGTAGCAAAGGCAGGGTTGTCGGCAGAAAACATCCTGACACTCTGATGCCCTGCGTATCATGTACGATGCAGAATGCAAAAATGTGAATAGTTTTTGTTCGCTCTTGAAAAGTTCGACAGTTCTTCACAAACAGCATTTCCCAAGCAGCATTTTCCATTTCCCAGCATTTCACAAACAGCATATTTATCGAAGCAAGGTCGAATTGTCAGCCATCAGAGATGTATGGGCGTGTCGAAAGAACACTCATTGCAAAGCTTCCCTTAACGCCATAAAACCTAATCTTTGAACGTGTGTACTGCTACATCGGCAGGTGTTGAAACTGTAAAAAAAAATGTGCTGGTTTATTTTATGCGCTTGAGTGAGTGCGCACCTTTCTATCGTTCTCGGATGTTCGAGAATTTGGTCGTTTTATGTATACTGTAAGTACATTTTTCTTAAAAATATAGGGGCCTATTACATTTATGCAGTTTACAGGCCAGTAATGGAAAGATGGCGAAAACAAATGTCTTTCGCCCAATGTTCTCACTGTCTGGGCAGTATTGCAGGGTTAAATCAGATCACGAAATGGGCAACTCTGAAACAAATTTAGGTAGAAAAAAGGAAACCACACAGCTGTGAACGTCACCATTGATTTTCACAGCAGAGTGGTGATAATACAGTAAATGTTTCGTGAACAAGCGCGAACCTTAAAAAGCTCCCAGCTACGCCCTTTCCTTAGCAGAGTGCCCCGGAATTTACTCCCTCCCCCCTTTATGTACTCCCCCCTCCTTTATTTTTCGATTTTAGTTTGACTTCTTTTTGAGTCCTTTCTCCTCCACTCGACTCTTTAGGTGTCGTTCGTTTCCCCGGCCGCACAGGCAGGCATCAAAGCTGTAGCGTTATTTTTGTTCACAACCCATGAGTGAAATAACGCCGATTCTTTCTTTTAAGAAGTTCAGTGTCTATAAGACACTGAACTTCTGAAAAAAAACTTCAACTCTAAAAAATATTTGTATCTTCCCTCGAGGTGTATTCATCTCTATTCCATGACCACATGTGTTTTTGTTTCACACTCATTTTTTTTTAGAAAATAGTCTGCACTTTTGTTTTGATATTTTTCTATCTCAAAACTCCGTCTACAGCTCACAGTAGCCTACCGGCACTTTTTAAACGACTGACAAGATATCTATTTTTTTCCCGTGTTAAATAGCCTTCTCTCTTTCTGTCTCGTTTTCATACCCTGTGCAGCAAGTCTCCATGATTTGCAGTTAGGTTCTTGTCTCGTTTTTTCTTTCAGTAAAGCGGCTTGTATTGTTTGCTTGTTTACTCAAAACGCCACAGGTGCCCAGCGCTCCACAAAGAAGCGCAGATCCGGTCCACAGTACGCCTTCAGCGCCAAAAGCGCGGACCATTCCGTCGAGTGTGGCGTGAAGCGATAACGGCTAATGCGCTGGAGGCCCCAATCATTCGAGAGGAGCTGGAACCACGACTTTCGCGAAGCTGAACTCGGGAAGGTGCGTCCAGGCGGGGGATGTCATGACGGTTAAGGACGACGAGGGAATTGGAACGAAGCAAGGAAGTTGTGAAATATCGGTCGATATGGTCGACCTTTGGGAACAGAAAAACTAAAATACAGAGAGATACCAAAGCCACCAATAAAATAAAATACAATAAAATAAAATAAAATAAAATAAAATAAAATAGCGTGGTGCTACAGTTGCTTAAGAAGAGGAATAAAATTGCTGTCGCAGGCCGCCTTGTTATGGCTATACGGCGAAAATGTCTGTCCGTTTGAGAACCTGAGCGGTTTTCGGAGTTAAGTAGGACCAATTTCGACAAAAAAATAATGACGGAATATCGGGCACGATAGTAGTTGAAGAGTGAGCAATATTCGTATAATAAGTAGTCATTCGTAGTTAGCTTTTATGGTGCAATGTGGTGGAATCGTTTTCAGTAAGGTTCAAAATCCCTGTTCGCGGAAGAGGAAATACGATGATTTGATCTTACGAAAGCGAAGCCGTTTTACCAGCTCAGCATAGTCTGGATGAAAGTCAGAGTGAGCTTTCACTGCAGTTTTATTGACAGTCAGCAAAAAATTCAGAGTAGAGCCTATTCTTTCTTTTTTTTTCGGCTGCGTGGAGCAGCTCGAACAGCCGTGCACCACCGATGCCGAAAGCTGAGTTGGCAGTTGTGGCAAGAAAATATCTCGCGCTGCAAAAACAAAAAAAAAGCTTTTACGTTTTTTTTTAAAACATTTTCTGTTATTTGCTTTGATGAGTATTTTTCTTCGCAACTCCAAGAACTGCCCATTAGAGTCGGCGTAATAACTTAGAAGCGTGATCAGTGATATACGATAGTCATGGCTTGTCACTGGTTTCTGGAAAGGTAGAGAGAGCGAACGTCTTTAATGGAACACCAAGTCCGGAGTGCCAGGATAGCTGTGGCGTGTCTAACCAGAGTTCCACGGTAAATGCGGAGAATGTGAACCGATTTAGTGTGTCTGTTCATGCGCGAAATAGGGTGGTTTCGAGCTGATATTTGAGCCAGAGATTGAGTGAAAGTAGTTTGAATGTGTGGGCAATCAAAGAGTGTATGAACTTTGTCATCGTATGCCGCGCAGTGCTTGTAGCGGAGATGGCCGTAGTTGTCTTGAATGTAGAGAATGTAGCAGTCGGTGTCGGTGAGGAGGAAAGTAGAGAGCTAACGGGCGAATAGTAAATAATGAAGAAGAAGGCACACTGAAGACCAAAGAGCACAGCTAATGAAGTAGAGGTGCTGATCAGACAGATACACATGGTGAGGAGACTTTAAGAATTCTTCTCAAACGCAAAGCGACAGTCAAAGGTAGTAGTGACCGTCTCCTGTAGCACTGCCTTAAGGTAAATAGTACGTATGCTGGTACATTGATTCTAATAAAACTAATTTAGGATGCATGAGATTTAGTTAACAGCCGGCGCGGTGGCTGAGTGGTTATTGTGCTCGGCTGCTGACCCGAAAGACGCAGGTTCCATCCTGGCCGCGGCGGTCGCATTTCGATGGAAGCGAAATGCTAGAGGCCCGTGTACTGTGCGATGTCAGTGCGCGTTAAAAAAACCCAGGTGGCTGAAATTATCAGGAGCCCTCCACTACGGCATACCTCATAGCCTGAGTCGGTTTGGGACTTTAAACCCCATAAACCAAGCCGTAGTTAGATAACAGTCGTGCCACATAATTTTAAGAGCAACTTGGGGACATAATAAGTGTTATAAAGGAAATACGATCATGCAGACAAACTAAAAAAATATCGATGGATTTTTGGTACCCTAAAGCTTTTCTTTCCCGGTTGAAAATTACCACAGGATGTCGTTCCATTTTACGAAAAAATGACCCTTTTCTAAAGACAAGATGGTTTTCGTACAGACATCGCGTTTTTCTTAGCACGCGTAATAAACGGCTGCTGTTTTTGCGACAGGACCGGCTCTATCCTGGCTACGTAAGTTTTGTACAGATGTTCTGTCATGACAACAGGAAACTCTGAAGCCACAGGGGAAGCTGTAGTAACAACAGTAATTTCTCTTATCACGAAAGATTTGTGTCTTAGTACACTACAACTTTTTTTCTACAAGGAAAAAAAAAAGTTATTATATTTTGAAACTGCGATGCGCTACGTGTACCAGCACTGGTTGTGACAGCCTTTGGGTTGGTTTCAACCAGCCGAGGCTCATAAACGCGCAGTCAAAATGCATTTGGGCAGGTACGTTTTTGTATTTTATTTTCCTCGCATCAAAATACTGCCGTTGCGGTGAATGCCCTACCTCGTGTTCAACTGAAAACTACCATGGTCGCTCTATCACTCCTTTCAAAGACAAGGTTCACATCCAGGTGCCCCTCTGTATTCGCGACGACGCAAGCACATTTTTATTTAACGAGACTCCACTCCATGTTGTTACTGCTTTCTTCCCGTGATCTTGTTTCTCTTTAATTTCCAAGCGCTGATGTGGTCGTCATTGTGCTGACTTTCTTACGTGCTTCTCTGACTATATGAAGACTGAATGACTCAAGCTGAGCTCGACGCTGATGTCAACGGTTTTTCGAGCTCGTTTTAACTCGCGTTCATTTCTTTCAAGTCTGGCTCTGTTTCGCTTATCCTTGTTGAGCTGTCCCGAGAGCTCTTCTCCGCCGAGCTTTCCTTGATGGTCTGAGCACCGCTCAGCTGCGCTCGCATTCGTCATCATTAGGATGGCTGGCGGATGTGGCCTCCGTGGCAGCCACTGGCTGTTATCCTTGCGAAAACCGGAAAAGGAATGCCTTGAGGTTCGTATCTTTGCACGTGTACAGTAAAAGAACGCTTCTTTGTTTATTTAACACACCATCTAAGCCGCTTTTGCGACTGTATAGAGAAGTTTAAAAAGAAAATGCCACAGACATTTGCAGAGAGGCGAAGATATGAGTGGAGAATTGAAAAGAATTGAAAGCAAGACGTCGCTTTTTCCTAGAGCAGATAAATGTACAGGATAAACTACATTGTATTCGTACTGCAGAAAACCGATGAATATATAAACCAGAAGAGAGGATAAACATACGACTCCACGTTGTTTCGCTGTTCGCAGCTGACTTGAGCGCTGTTCTTCAAAAAGTAGTGGAGTAGATCATAAATGACACGGCTTGCTTTCCTAATAACGGGCTTTAAATATTTTCTGTGTTCCATAGCAGATAAAAATGCACAGAGTAAACTAGTGCGGCGCATCATATAAGTTTTTCATGCAACAACCCCATCTTAGAAAGCACAGAGAAAACGATGAGACGTTTTAAAGATGTGAAATTTACTGCTTCCATATCCTTATTTATTTGGTCATACTGTTAACCCTCAAAAGAGGGTCGTTACAGGGAGGGAACAAAAACAAATACACTTCATAAGCACTTCAATGAGCAATCATGAGTCAGAGTTCAATATTTGTGCACCATTTCTCAAAAACATATCAACACCTAGCTCAAATTGTTGCACGTTAGCACTCTCCACAACATCTCTTGGCAATTTGTTCCACATTTCAATTACATCAGGGAAGAAGGAATACCGGTACACATCCGTACGTGTGTTAATAGGCTGTAGTACCCTGCTGTGGTTTTTTTCGGGAACCACGTTTTAGAGGCGCTTTCAAATAATGTTCTTTATTTATTTTTAATGCCTCTTGCATTATCTGGAAAAAAAGTTTGAGTCGATGTTTTATTCTTCTAGTTTCCAGCGTTTCCAATTCACACTGCTGCATCATCTTTGTAACCGAGTCAGTACGGCGATACTTGGAACATATAAAACGTGCTGAAATCCGCTGTATTCTTTCTACCTTCTTTTTTAAGCATTTTTGGTGGGGGCTCCACACAGCATTCGCATATTCCAGAACTGGTCGTATAAACGTTTTGTAGGCGACTAACTTAATTTCTCTAGTCGCGTTTGGAAGTTTTCTCCTAAGAAAGCAAAGCTTCTGATAGGCTTTTGAATAGATATTCTCAATGTGAATACGCCAGTCTAAATTATGCGTCACTGTCACCCCCAAGTATCGGAAACTCTGTACCTCGACCAAGGTATTTTCTCCAATATTATACTCAAATCTGATCACTTTCTGTTTTTTAGTTACGTGAGTGTATGTAGATTTTTTGTAGTTAATTACCATGCCTCATCTTTGGCACCACGAGTTTAATGATTGCAGGCATTTATTTAGTTTAATCTGATCTTCCGCGCAGGCTACACGCGTGTAAATTAGACAATCATCGGCGAATAGTTTAATCCAGTCGCCCCCAAAAAAAGAAACCATTCGTTGAACTAATCTCACGCGGAGTTGTAAGTGTCGCGATTACGTAAAAAAAAAAGCGGAAAACGGTTGTGTGGCGTGTAAGAAATTTTTTATTTATGCTAGATTTTAGAAGTATAAAATGTCGTGCGAAAAAAAAAGTATTGAACCAGCATTAGTTTCAGGGCATGTTCTCCTCTCATTTCTGTTCGAAGAAACTGACGACCGAAGAAAGCTTTTGTTTCTGCCCTTCTTACCTTGCTACTTGCACGGCTAAAATACAGTGCTAGGTCAGCAACAACGTGGCGTAAGCCCAAAGAAACCAAGAGAGAAGGGTTTTCGCGTAATTTATCATTGATACAGGGTTATCCAATTCAACCGGATTTATATCGTTGCTGGGAAAGAAAAAATTCGCAAAATAAATGATTAAAATGTGGAAGCTCACTTAACAACAGTGTTTGCTGGTGACGGTGGAGCTATTTGGCAGCGCCAGATAAATTATGGCTTATGCTTTGTGGATTTATAAATTATGGCTTTGCGGCGTGGTTTTCGGCGCTTCAGTTCGCTTTGCACTTTCCACAGCACTTCTCGGAGCGTGTGAGTAGTAATACAGAGGCAGATATGCCACTATAAGGAGAATGTTGCACGCTAAGACCGCGCCTTATAACTTATCCGCAATCTGGCCGGTTTTTTATCCTTTACATCTAGCTTTGCCACAGCAAAGATATAATTGCAGTGAAGACAGAGTGTCAGGCAAAACAAATACGAGCGGTTGCTCTTGAGCAACGCGATAGATGAAATAAATAAATAAATAAATAAATAAATAAATAAATAAATAAATAAATAAATAAATAAATAAATAAATAAATAAATAAATACTTTACGTCATGCGATGTACTGACACATCGGTGACCGCTCTCGCTGAATGCCAGATACAAATAAAAGATGTTTTGTTCAAACTCGTTCTGAGCTTCCATTTCCCTCCTTTTGTCTTCTCTTGGGCACAGCTATCGTCAGAGAACAACTGGAGAAAGGGCCTGCTTATGCGAGATGAGCGCAGACGTATGAGACGAAACCATTTAAAATGCAAGAATAGCGTTCCAGCAGTCCCATTGCTTTGCCGCCGGGCATTATCACCTGAAATGACCGAGGGCGTATTGCAGAAGGGGGTAGATGACTAAATGAAGGTCCATTATTTCCTAGCCGTCCAATACGCTTTTCTCGATTATACTGGGATACTGTTGCATACATTTTGCAGTTCTCCAAGTAAGTTCTAATCCGTGAGCATTGCTTATTTTTTGAATATGTACGTAAGAGACGTCAGCACAGCTTCCTGATCCTGGATCAGTAAGAAACCTAGAGACTTCGAGTGTTCAGCGCGCACTGTGGTTGAAATTACATGGAGGTAAATATCAGTTCGGCTTCAAATGTGAAAATTTCATTTTATTCCAGAAAAGCAACGTCAAATCAAGAAATCAAGAAAAATCAGGAAACGGCTTAGGTTCATTAAAAACAAAATTCAGAGCGCTGGATTCGGTGAAGCACTCAGTGTAGCCGGAACGATCGGTTAACAACGCATGTAGTATTAGTAACCTTGTGCGAAACCTGTCAATAAATTAGTGAACGAATAGGTGGGGAAGAGGGATAAGCACTTCACCTCTCGTCTTCATCAGGCATCTCGCCACTGTTTCGAAATTTTATTTCTCGGATTGCTAGCTTTCTGTTTTTTTTTTGTTTTGACATAAAAAGGCACTGGAGCAGCGGACATCTAATTAAGGCTGTTGGGTACACGTGAGAATATATGGCGGAAAAAGCTCGTTCTCAGAGGCTGCTGATCCGCCTTCGTCCCACGCTCATTTGCGCAGCGATCACTTGATCAAAGAGGCGTGCCACGTGTTGCCATGGTACGTCTGCAAAAACACGCAAAAAAAGAGAGTCGACCTTCTCTTTACCGCGCCGGAGCAGAGTAAGCCAAACGAGCGAAGCAGCCGGCCGGTGGACGCTAATGAGCGCGTGAGAGCTCGTCAGGTGTACGCACGTTCTCCTCGTCGGGCTCCTTCATGGCGTGGTCAGCCGTGCGCGGTTCTTCGCCGGAGGAGAGGTTCCCTTCGCTTCCCCCGGCGCTGCTGCCGAGGCGCACCTCTTTGCGCACCTTGTAGGCGCGGAAGGTAGCCTGGATCTTGGTGGCAGCCGCCCGCGCCTCCGCGTCCTCGTCCGGCCGCTGCTGCTGCTGCTGCTCGTCCTCCTCCGCGGGCTCGTGGTCTGCGCAGAGGGATAGAAGGAAAGAAGAGAAAATTCATTGCCAGTCTAATATTGTCGCCTAGTGTAGAAGGAAAAAAAAAAGCTTTCCGTGAAGGAGCTCGTGTTACAGAAAAGCCAGCGTATTTGTCCTTGACCGTGAGCGAAAAATCTACGAAAAATCCGCAGCTCAGCGTCCTGGTAGGCAGATGGGAAACGTACACCCCCCGTCAAAAGTATACAGCCCAAGGGGTTTGCTTGTGAGGCCTACAGTCTGCCTCGTTATGCATCCTCAGCGACCGTAATCTCTCGAAAGAGGAATGGCTATACGTCCTTAATTCTCCCAAGCTTTGGACTGTTATACACGCTAGGGAGTTCCGTTGAACAGCTTAGAAGCAAACCTCTTGGGCTGTATACTTTTGACGGGGGCTGTGCGTCATGTGACCTTATGGGGTCTTCACGACCTACCCACCATATTGTAAGTAAACTGCCCGACGTGGCAGGTGGCAGTTAAATTAATGATCAGTCTCGAAGGGTCGCTCGGGAGGAACAACCTAGGTCGCGCAAGTCCCGCCGCTGGCAGCACCTGCCATCGCAGGGCAGAGGCGCATCGCTTAACCGCTGTACCACTGCGCCAGAAGTGGTTTTTATGCGAAGCATATTGCTAGAGCTACCACTCACGCCGTCGCCGTGGGACCCCACGTGACACCGTGACGTCACACCACGTGACACCGTGACGTCACACCACGGGACACCGTGGCGTCACACCACGTGACATCGGATGAGAGCCGGCCTCCACCTCGCGCCGTCGCCGTGGGACCCCTAGCCGTCACGCCACGTGACACCGTGACGTCACACCACGTGACATCGGATGAGAGAGCCGGCCTCCACCTCGCGCCGTCGCCGTGGGACCCCTAGCCGTCACACCCGCGCATTTAGAACGCGCGTTCACACTCGGTGTAGGTGAAACGCTCGCTCCACCGGGCAGGCAGACGCGGCTTCCGTGGCAATCCAGGCGCTCACCCAACGCGCGTCTCGGGGTTAGTCGGCGTTCCGCTGTAGCCATGCCGTTGTCTTCCCCCACGACGAAGGCTTCTAGTGGTTGTATTAAAATGACCAAGTATTCAACCAAGGAAAGCCATGTATTACCAAGCCTAGCCACTAATATGCTTCGCATTCCCCAGGCTTAGCCAAGCTGAGCCTCAGCAATTTTTTTTCTTTATTGCATGGAAGAACTTCCGTAAAAAGGGGGAAAACTCAATCAAACTGGTTCGCGTCTCAAGTTACCGGACTACTTAATACGAGCCCGCCATAGCCCTAACTCAACACTGCATCCCCATCAAAACATCAAAATTCAGGGAGGCACACACATGCATCTAGGCACGGCAGCCAGCTTGGAGGTTCTTCGCGTGCAAGATAGTAGTAGTAGTAGTAGTAGTAGTAGTAGTAGAAGACGTTTATTCGGCCAAAATTTACAGGCCGAGCATGTCGACCGCCAGGGCGACCAGAAGTCGCTGTTCTTCCTCCCATTCAGCGCCAAGCCAGTCGAGCCAGGTGGTGATGGATAAAGAAGGTGGGGGGTAGGAACCCGACTACTGAGCAGCCGGGCAATAGAAGAGGCAATGGCAACATACACTCCTCACCAAAGCACACTGCTCACGAAACACAGATTTGGACGATCTTGGTGGCTCGGAATGTCTGTCCATCATACGGCTTTTCCAAAGACTGAATAGTCCCATCAACACAAACAGATCATAAGGCACAACAGAGTTTTTGCCAACAGGCAGAAATCTAATAGTGTATGGTGTAATTTCAATGACCTTCTTAAGAGTTCGTTGTAGTATGTCCCAAAAGAACATGGCATCACGGCACAGGATGAAGCAATGATCAATTGCCGCAGGCACGTTACACAGTGCCAGAAGTGGTATGAGGGCTCCTATGGATCTATGAACGTTAAGTAGAGAATCACAAATTCCGCATGTGTGGGCATTGACCCATCAACGTTATAGCGTCATACCCTTAACGCGGAGCTTAAATGTGCCCGCCTTGTTTTTTTTTTTTTTTTTTTGCACTCGCAGCTGTCCCGAGGACTTTTGAGGTGAAAGCGTAACATGTCGAGGTACATCACAACTAAAAAGCAACTCGCGCATAAATAATTGGGCATTGTGCGAATGCACCGGCATTCGTGTATTAATGTAAAACGTTCGTCCATATTAAGTACGAGAACTATATCGCTAGTGCCGATACTAGACACCAATAAATGAGCGCCGTAATATACACTTCAAATATTCGGAACAATTGACTCGATTTTTGAACGAGTCTCCATATATAATGTGTGGAATGTGGATAAAGCATGATAACAATATGGCACTCATTGTACACAATGGAATATTCGCCGACACCTCACTGTTGATGTAGGAATTCATAGGGACACCTAACTACATTATGTGTTGGCACTGGGATTACATTAGCAGGTGTTGATAACTTTGCCAAAAGTGACGTCACTTTTGGCCTGGTGACGTCACTTCCCTCAAGCCAATCAGCCAGATTAGCTTCCGACGACACATTTTCTTTCCGATAAATTCCCTGAAGCAATTGCATTAAAACTGCCGCATTCATCTGGTGTGCAGTGGTTATGCTATTCAGGTCTGCAGTATGCATGCTAAACATAAAGGATTAAAAAGGGGAGTAATCTGTCCTCTAGCGCACTCCCTTTTATAAAAGGGAGAGAACGGCGCTAGAGAACGGATTACTCTCTTTTTATCTCAATTTTATCTCCTTTGTTGTTTAACTTATATGTGAATGACATATGTGACCATGTGAAATCATCCACCATATTCCTTTACGCCGATGACACTTTACTAGTCTCAAGCAACCCTGATTTTTCATATGCCCTGGCTAACCTCCAGGAGGACGCTATTAAAGTTAGTGATTGTTTTGCCTCAAATTTAATACAAATAAATAACACCAAATCCAGACTAGTCTGTTTTCGTAACCCGCATAAAGATGTACCAAGTGCAGGTTCCATATATTTACACACCTCATACTGCTCTTTGTGTTCTTGTCAACCTATAATTAGCGTCCCGTCGGTTAAGTATCTTGGTATATACATAGACAGTGATTTGGCATGGAATACTCAGATGGCTCACATTTGTAAGAAACTCAGAAGTGTTGCATGCTTGTTGTTTAATTTGCGAACTATGATGCCATTTTCTGTGAGAAAATTAGTCGCCCAGGCTCTGGGGTACAGTGTCTTGAGATACGGTATGTGTTGTTTTTTTAACTGCTCTTTCACATGGAAATGCCGTGTTAATAGGATTTTGAAAAACATTGCTACAAACGTTCTCTACTTGCCGCAGGAAAATCTGCCCAACAGTGTCTTTACCGCAGCCGGTTTGCCTTCTTTTGACAATCTTTTTAAACAAATTCTAGTACTGAAATATTTTTGGAATAGCGCATACAGACACATAAATACGTAACCGGTACCGTTGAGACATGTTCCTCGCTATCATAAACCGAGAGTGCGCACTCACTACGGCAAAGCAACTAGAAAATATTACGTGCCAGCTATCTTGAACGAATTACCGGATGATTTATTTTCTTTAACCACCCGCAAAAAACTGCGTGTTGCTGTTCAAGCGTTAGAGAATCTTTAACATGTACTAAAATCTTATCAGTGCTTTTTCATTCTTTCCGTGCCAAAATTTTTGTGTTCTTCATGTTTACGTCTTTTAATTTTCTTTTGCCTCTGATGGAGCTCTGATGTAGCGCGAAGATTGCCGCGGCTGCCGGTTGTCGCCGCACAAGCCCACTTGTGGCTTCGGCGCTTCCGTTTCTTTGTATGTTCAGATTATGCTGAATAAAGATTATTATTATTATTATTATTATTATTATTATTATTATTATTATTATTATTATTATTATTATTATTATTATTATTATTATTATTATTATTATTATTATTATTATTATTATTATTATTATTATTATTATTATTATTATTATTATTATTATTATTATTATTATTATTATTACTCCCATATAGGTGTCTTCGTGCTTGTAGTGTATAGTCGGAGCTCTGGGTTGTCGTGCGATGCAAGGAAGCTTCGCCCATTGGGCCGTGTCTATAAAATAACAAATAAATAAAAAGAAATCACTAAATGCGGCGATAGAGCCCTCGTGCTGTGAAAGAGCCCGTGTGAATATGTTGAAAATGCTGCTTTGAGTGAACAGACTGATGCTTGAAATATGGTTTTGTAGTACTGTGATTGTGCCGGCACTATCTAATATTCACCTCGCAGCATTGAGCACCACGATGCTTGATGTTTACAGTCTGCCGTGCAGAAACGAAAGTAGGAAGAATGGATAGAAAAATAGTTTTGAAAAATATGGTGCATAAAATAAGCCGGTAGTGTATATGGAATGAACCGGAAGCAGCTTTCGAGCATTTGCGAACTGCTCATTCACGCATTTAATAACTTGTTTCTAAACATGACATGTCCGGTGCAGTATATAGTAATACCGAGTTGGAACAGAACTGGCTCCATACTGAAGCAGCCAGTATGAACGCACTGTGCTTCTTGATATGAACGCAGGAGAAAACCTCTATCATGTTGTAAATAAAATACCTTGAACCTCGGCCAACCTATGGGCCCTCACATAAACGCACGAAGCTACTACAAATAGATCAAAATTACGCTGCTTTTGAGATCATGTTTGTCTTCCTTCAGCATGACTTGTACTTGTAAAGCGCCTGATTTTTTTTTCTTTAATGTTTCCACACCGTTTCATTTTCTTTTCGCTCCAATACACGTAATATTTCTTTATATGTTTCGTTCCGTTGTGGCCTGAATCCGATCTTTTAAACAGGGTACCCTCCTTCGTCTCTAAGTTTTTTTTTATCACTCCAATCATCATTTTCAGAATGGCAAACGATGCATGCACCTATGCTATAGAAAACTCTAGAACGTTAAAGTGACGATTTATTACTTTGCTGCTGTTATTTACATCTGTAATAAAGCTTTGTGCACTAACTCGATGTACCATCTTGGACGTTAACGCTGTACCAAAGTCCATAGCGTCTGTTTTTTTTTTTTTTTTTTTCTAGCGAACACCTTGCACAACCTCTGAGAACAAAGGCAGCCAACCGCATTTATACTTCGGGGCAAATACAATGTTATGATCTTTCTTCTTATCCCAAACTTGGTCTCCGTCCACCCACCAAAAGAAGCCAGACCAGTGCCAGACAACACGAACTAAACGCGAAGCCACCCGGAGACAGGGCCGGGCAAAGTCGGCCACACCGGTCAATAAAGGGCGACTCTCCGCTTGCTGGTCTTCATTGTGGGAGCAGCTGATAAAGTTGCCAAGAAAGGAAGGAAGCGGACATTCATTAAACGACGTCGCGTCGTTTGTCACGGAGCCTCTTGGGTCCTCCCCAGTCCACTCACACCCTTTCCTTGCAGGCGTGGTGTCGCAGCGCCCTCAAGTGTCCACTGCATTATGAAGAACCGCAGCCACAGGCGAGGTTCCGGGCCCAGCAGCCGTCGTGTTGGCTGGCATTGAGTGGTGGCGGCTGCGGTCCCTGATGTATGCGCGGCGTTTACGGCGAACGCCCAGCTCTTTGTGGGCCGCGCACCCCTGAGGGCGTTAATAGTGCCGCAATACTGTGATAAGAAGCGTACGCGATTCAGTAAAGATTGCGATGTCGTGCCCGGAAGGCTTTGTCAGCGAATAGTTTTTTGCTCCTACCTTGTCATTTGGAAGGGGAAGCATATAAAAGAAAAAAAAAAACTGACGTGAGCGCTGATGCATGTCGCTTCATTTTGTGGGGATTTCGTGAGTATGATTAATGACAAAAAGGCACGTGTTCATTATGTGCGTTCTTTATTTTTTACTGTGACAGCTGTTATAACTTTGGGTAAGCCATTAAAGGGCAACTGCAGCACTTCTTTGAGAATTTCGCGATATTCAAGAATTCAAATCTATATCGACTGTAGGTCAAGCATGCCAAGTGTTTTTGCACTAGAATTTAAAATGGTGACGTAATCGACGATTGAATTTTGCGCTTCTTCTCAATGCACCAGAGGAGTGCAGAGAAATCCAGCGTGACGTCGCGGAAGGTATGATTTCAAATTACCGCTGTCGTCAGCCACATCCTGCCTGACTCGTTAGACGCTGCCAAACAACTCTCGGCAGGGTTTGCATTCGGTGGCGTTGGTTTTTTTCCTTCAAAGCAGGCGTTTGTGCGTTGGAAATGTACCGATACCTTCGATGCCGTCACCATGCGCCCCCCAATTGGCGTTGTGCGCTGCGGAGAAGCTTGAAGGGCGTCCAGATTTTAATCGGCGATTACTTCACTACTTCAAGTACTAGCCCAAAAAGACCGCTCGCTTTACCTGCACGTTTCACACATTCGATCCTCTTAAGCTCGTTGATTTCTAAAACCTATGCAGTTTCCCTTTAAGCTGAGCGGAATCTGCAGCGTCAACCGTAAGACCCTGATTTTTTAGCGAAATAATTAATTTTAACTTAATTAATGAATTTACTTTAATTTCAGTTAATTTAATTACTTCAATTTCAACGCGCCAGTCGCTGAAAAGTGGCGACCTTCTGCAGGTGGCAAAATGGAGAGAGGGAAACCTCCTCTCCTCTTTCAGGGGACAGGAGAGAGGGGAAGAGAAAGGGGATGGGAGGCAACGGGTGGCCAGATCAGATTTCACTTACTCGCATGAGCACGGCTAGGCTTTTTTAAAGTGGCTGTGAAAGGGGCTCTGTTCAGATTCTATTCCGATTCTATTCGAAATATATTCAAATTTTATTGAAATTAATTCCTGTTCTACTATTCCAATCTATTTCAATACTATTCCAATTTTATTCTAATTATTTTCCATTCATCTGTTGTTGGTGTAGTTGTGAGCACTACTACTGACTATTTCTAGTTAACATTTCGTATTTTCCCGCCTTTGATGAAGCCACACTGATTGTACCAATCGCGAATTTGGTAACGCCACCCCTTTTTGTGCTGCGCTGAGTTTTCGTGGCATTGAACCATCTGACGCTTTGGAATTAAAAAGGCTCGTCTTTCAAAAACGAATATAACCGATTTGGTTCTGTCATAACTTCGGTTTTTAGGATACCACACTGTGTGTACATAAGAGTTGCGGTGTTTCTTTTGTGTGTGCCATGGAAGAACACCGAGCAAAGGGAAGAAGGGGAAAATTTTAACTAATGAACCATTTCTTCCCCACAGAGTAATCAGGTAGTTTCGCGAATCTTTCATTCTTTCGTAGCATCTTATCCCGGACCGCATGCTCTATTACTTAATTTGCCTCGAAAACAAAATGCAACCGAAAAAAAAAAAGGGCGAAATGTACCTAAGGCTTTGATCCCTTAGTGTGTGTCGTTATCTGAATCGCCTTTTCCTTTTTGGTGCTTGAATAAATACACTCTCAACGTGAGCTTGCGTTACCCAAATAAGAAAAGGATGAACGGGCCGAGAGGGGACTGCGTTTCCTGCACCTCAATTATCCAGCTGTCAGGAGCTCTTTGCCACCGTAATTAATGAGAGACGCGGTCACCCTTGCTCACCAGGCAGTTTTTCGTGTGACCGCACCCACGTCGCGCTGATTGGGTCGCCTAGTGACTGGGCGAACGGAGGTAGTTTTGCTTAGTTAGTCCCTGCCGGCAGCGATCGCGGTGATTTTTGGGATGAAGTGCCCGTCAGTCACTTTACCTTCCATGCTGACGAAGTCTGCAGAAAGAACCGAGGTTTATGTTTTGTATAAACCGGAAAATGTTTCCTTATTATTTTTCTGCGTGTCTTGCAAAAAGACAGGCGGCGAACGCCCTTTGGTCAGTGACAACAGCACCAAGACGAAGAAAACTAGCAACAATAACAACGAATCAACGCTATAGTCAGTGTAGGAATAGTAACTCTAAAATTTGCTTGAATAAAGGGCGGTCAATAAAATTTGCTATATTCCCAAGCCGTTAGATTGCGTAGTGAGGACGGAGAAACGTAATTGAACCAGATCTCAATAAATTTGTAAGGTGCTAGTGCCCAAGTAAGTGATGTAGTACACGCTAGTACGAATTGCACGCATCTGCCATGCGTTATTTTGGTCCGCTTACCTCATTTTAGTTCCCGTTTGTTATCGTTCTGATCGGTGTATTGTCGTGAATTAAAGTCTGCTTCCCGGTTCTCTGCCTTTTGATTATACCTGCCGGCCAGTTTCTGGCGCTCCCTGAAGCGGATAGATCAGGAAATCCCACGACTTACAAGGGCTCTTTGTTGAGGTACTTGACTCACGATAGCTTAAAAGGTGGCGAGCGCAAACAGCGCGTACATGTGGATAAAATAACATACAGGAGAAGCGCTTAAACTCAAGTTTTTCATTTTTATATTATTGTATATGTGTTGGCAATGTTTGCTTGCGTTAGTAACCTGTTCGAGCTAGAATCAATCAATCAATCAATCAATCAATCAATCAATCAATCAATCAATCAATGAATAAAGTAGTCAATCAGTAAATCAATAATTTATTCAATCTTCACGTTTTCACAGTCCATGCTCCAATTACTATATCTGTACTCGCTGATGCGGTGCACGCTTTAACCATATCTGCGCTTGGTAGGTTCTCATACTGGAGGGTCTAATACACAGCTAGGCAGCATACCTGAGTGCTTCCTACTACTCTTGTTTGCAGCGCCCTGTCGCCAGTTCCCGAGAATGAACCATCCAGTAAGCGCTGCGTCTCATGAAATGATCGAACGCTTTACTGCCGGTACCTTCACCGCCTACTGCTTTGTTCGCAAGCCACAAAATGCGCGCGCCGCGGTAACGACAAAGGGCACTTTGCACCGCCTCCTAATGACCCTAGTAAGCACCCTGAAGGGAAAGCCCCTCGGCCTTGGCAGCTTAATCGTGGCCTTCGCACGTGTTGGCTATCGAAGAAATGCTCAGCCTAAATGCGTTTTTGCTGCGGACCAATTCTAACATGCTAACTTACTATTTCAAAAAAAAAATAACCTAAGAAACCCCAGCAACGCCGGTGTTTGGGCTCGACGGTATTGATCGCGGTAACTACAGCGAGGTTTTCGCATTACAACTCTGTATGTGCCAATGATCCGTAGTAGTTTGGCTGGGCCTGCCACTGCAGTGTGGTTGTTTTCTTGTGTCTATCGAGCGCTTTTGTGTTGATCGTGTAATCGATGCGGTGTGCGTGTGAGAGGAAAGTTTTCAGTTTCCTGCACGTAATACTTGGCCGCGAAGAAAGTAAAGCGTACTGATCAGTGTTTTGCCGGCGAAAAATAGCTTTTCTACCCCTGAAAGGTCAGGCTGTGGAGTCGGTTCATGTATGTGGGGTGTTTGTTACTTCTGTTTGGCATCAAAGTAATCTCATTGATCATATCTGTCCATATAGAAACGTAAATTCACGCTTCTAAGAGGTATCTGTGTGTGTGTGTGTGTGCGCGCGTGCGTGCGTGTGTGTGTGTGTGCGTGCGTGCGTGCGTGCGCGCGCGCGCGCGCGCGCGTGTGTGTGTGTGTGTGTGTGTGTGTGTGTGTGTGTGTGTGTGTGTGTGTGTGTGTGTGTGTGTGTGTGTGTGTGTGTGTGTGTGTGTGTGTGTGTGTGTGTGTGTGTGTGTGTGTGTGTGTGTGTGTGTGTGTTTTAGGTGCCGTACTTAGGCACACATTACGCAAAGTACGATCCATTCGCTTCTTACCGTTTTGAAAATAAACCGCGATTAACGGTTTACGCAGAAAGTCAAGATTTTACGCTGTAGAGACTATACACTCTATATATCTTTCCAGAATCGCACAATACAAAATGCCAACTCCAACGCGATTCTCACTGCCTTTTCGGTTATACTTTGTCTGCACTTCCGTTAACAATGCGGCGCTGCCTGGTTGAGCGCTTGTTTACTGGCACTTGCTGGTATTTCTTTTCAATGAACATCGGTGGTGCATCTTCTCCCTACGCTGAAAATGAGACATACGGCTGTCCACCGGCGCCGGGCTTCCATCACGTACACCCGTAGCCATGCTGGTATCACGCGATGCCGTTGTAATGTGCTGGGTGTTTAGCAGTGCAGGCGCACACAAAGTGAAATTACAAACTAAAAGGCAGCGAAGACGAGCCTATTGTCGCGTGAAAAATCGTAACATTTTTTTTTCTCCGGCAGCCCGGATGATAACGATCATGTCAAGTTCGGGGACCCAAGTGTGAGGGGGATAACAAAACACACGTACCTATTTGCCCAGGTTTCCACCCTTGCCTTTGCGAATGGCTACATTCTAAACACGAATACGCCTATATAGGAGGAAAAAGGGAGTAAGCTGTCCTGTGGCGCACTCCCGTTTACTCTCTTTTTAGTCCTTTGTATTTAGAGCGTGGGATAATGAGGGACGGTGATGCAAGTTCTTCGTGTTAGCAAAAGATTTTCGGGAATAGACATATGCATGTAGTTTTCCTGCTCGGGTTATGCTGTTGGCTCCTGCGGGCTATGTAGCAGGTGTGGAAAATGTAATAAATAATGTTTATGTTTTTTTACATAGGCAGAATTAAGTTCTACGTACATTTCCAAAGGCGCGGACATTAGCCCGGAAATTACAGTACTCAACCCTTTCGGGTGACGCTTCTTATTTGCATTCAAAAGAAACATTTTATTTTCGCTTGAATAACATATTGCCACGTATCATTGTAGTGTTTGTTCGTTCACGCTCAAGGCTGCAGGAAAGGGCTGTTATCACTTTTGTTCGTGGCGCGAGAAGCGACCAGACTAATCTCGATTGATCGCAGCCATGAAGGGCTGCATCTAGGTTTTTCTAGATTACTGTAGATGATCTTGTCCTGTTATCTGGAAGTTTCCTTGCCGCCTTTAAATTGAGCGATGCCGCGAGCGGCGGACATTCATAGTTCGACGACCGACGAGCACGTTTGTTGCTTACGCCGCCGCCGAGTGATTCAGTTATTTTGCGGGCGCAAGTCAGCCCAAATAAAGAGCTTCGTTTCCAAGACTGGCTGGTGTCTTCCTGACCACTGGACTGCCGTCACTACAACGTGACATCTGGTGGAGGTGCTGGGTAGCCTTCCATGTACCGGACACCCCCTACAAGCCGTGACGCCAGCCCTCTGAGTCATCAACCGCAGGACCTGAGTCCAGTCCACCGCGCTAGCCGACGCCTGCAAGGGGACGCACCAGAGTTCGGGAATCTGCCGGACCCTACCCGGAAGCGGAAGCCAGCCGCAACGTCTACCATGAGCTTGCCGCAGACGACGACTCCAATCATTCTTCAGCAGCCCCGGGTGCCACCAACCTTCGACGCTTCGCCTGGCGCCGACCCCGAAGAATGGCTGGAGCAGTTCGACCGTGTGGCTATCTTCAACAACTGGGACGATGCCACGAAACTTAGGTACGTCTTCTTCGCCTTGGAGGGACCAGCAAAAGTCTGGTTTGAGAATGAGGAAGCTAACCTCACGAACTGGGAAACCTTCAAGGAGCAGCTTCTAAAGACCTTCACGAACGTCTTGCGAAAGGAGAGAGCCCAGCAGCTGCTACAGTCTCGCATACAACACCCAAACGAGACCGTTGCTGTGTACACTGAGGAAATGAAGCGCCTCTTCCGGCGTGCCGACGCGAGCATGAAGGAAGAAGAGAAGGTGAAGTTGCTTATGCGAGGAGTTAAAGAGCAACTATTTGCCGGCCTCGTTCGCAACCCACCGAAAACCGTCGCGGAATTCGTAGAAGAGGCATCCACAATGGAGAAAACTCTTGACGCCCGAGCCCGCCAGTATGACCGCCAGCAGCGCTTTTTGTCAGCAAGCTGCATAGACACCGCTAACAACGATAACCTGCGGGAGGTTATACGTGAAGTGTTGCGAGAGGAGCTCCGACGGTTGCTGCCAACGGGAACGCAGCCGCAACTTTCATCTCTCACTGACGTCATCCGGGATGAGGTTCAACAGGCCTTGGGTGTGACGCCGACACCCACGCAGCCTCTGCAGCCCCCAGCCATGACTTACGCCGCAACTGTGCGCCGTCCTGCACCTCGACGACGGGACCCAAGCCCCTATCGCCCTCAGCCAGCTGCGTTGGACCGCCGCCCACTCGCCCCAACCCGCCCGTCCTACGAGCGACGCGCACAGCCGAGGAAATGCGAGGAGTGGAGAACTCCCGACCAGCGCCGCCCACTATGCTTCCACTGTGGCGAAGCCGGTCACGTCCTCCGGCACTGCCCATACAGAAGACTGGGCATCCGAGGGTTCTCTTACGACGCTCCACGACCCCGACCCGGCCAGCGACCAGCCGAAATCGAGGAGTTTTTACGTCGGGAAGAATACTCATCGCCGAGCCGCCTATCACGTTCCCCGTCGCCATCGTCCCCGCGCTTTGTTTCTCCTAGCCGAGGTTACGCCGTGCGTGGACGCTCCCCCAGCCCACGAAGGTTAAACTAAATAAAGCAGCCTCTGGAGGTGAGGTTGCTTCTAAGCGCAATGACAAAGATCCTCCATCGACGAGTACTCAAGACCATGCCTCAACTACGACGACAACACCGACGATGACAACACCGACGACGACAACACCGACGACGACAACACCGACGACGACAACGCCGACGACGACGACACCGACGACGACGCGGCCAGACTTGAAGCTTTTACCGCTGCCCAGTGAAGTAACGTCGCAGTACGCCCACCGCAGCCTCACTACTCGACGAAGCCGAGATCGGACACCGAAGACAACGTACAATACCAGAACGCGAACAAGTGACCTTGAAGTTACGGTCGACGGTCACGCGGTTACTGCCTTGGTGGACACGGGAGCTGACTACTCTGTCATGAGTGGCCCACTGGCTGTCCGACTCAGGAAGGTGACAACAACCTGGGATGGCCCGCTGATCCGCACCGCAGGTGGCAACCTGATTACGCCGTCAGGACGCTGCACCGCGAGAGTTACTGTAAATGGCAGAACCTATGCGACAACCTTCCTGATCCTACAGCAATGCTCGAGAGACGTGATTTTGGGAATGGACTTCCTGAACGAACATCGGGCGATCATCGACCTTCGATCTAAGTCGATCAAGCTTTCCACGGAAAAAGCCATACCTGTTGCGACGAGCGCGACTCATCACGTTGCCTTAAACGTCCTCGATGAAGCATTGAGCGTGCCGCCCCGATCAAGTGTTCTCGTCGGCATAGGTACTGGAGACATCGAAAATGCCGAAGGTGTTATCGAGGGGAACACCCAGTTACTCCTGGATCGAGGATTGGGCGTCGCGAGGGGAGTCGCCGAAATCCGAAATGGCCGAGTCCAGGTGTTGCTAACCAACTTCACCGAAGAATACCGGCATCTAAACAAAGGTACGACGATCGCTTTCCTCGACGAGCTGGCAGACATCAGAGACGTATTTGCCCTACCCTACCAACCCGCAGAACTATCTGAACAAGGCCATCAACCCACGTTCGACATCAACCCAGCATTACCCCGGAGCAGACAAGACCAAATACGCAGTCTTCTTCAAAGGTACACCGATTGCTTCTCATCAGCATCGAATGTGCGACGAACCCGGCTTGCCAAGCACCGCATTGTCACAGACGAACACGCACGACCACTGCGACAGAGCCCCTACCGCGTATCGCCGTTAGAACGCCAAGCTATCCGCAAGCAAGTTGAGGAAATGCTTCTTGACGGCGTCATCCAGCCATCGAGGAGCCCCTGGGCAGCACCGGTCGTCCTAGTGAAAAAGAAAGACGGCACCCTTCGCTTTTGCGTCGATTACCGCCGCCTGAACAACTTACGAAGAAGGATGTCTACCCCCTCCCCCGCATCGACGATACACTGGACCGGCTGTGCAACGCTAAGTACTTCTCATCGATGGACCTGAAGAGCGGCTACTGGCAAATTGAAGTCGACGAAAGAGATCGCGAGAAGACTGCGTTCATCACGCCAGACGGACTCTTCGAGTTCAAGGTGATGCCATTCGGCCTCTGCTCTGCCCCAGCGACGTTCCAGCGAGTAATGGATACGGTGCTCGCAGGCTTGAAATGGCAGATTTGCCTAGTCTACTTAGATGACGTTGTTGTCTTCTCCTCAAGCTTTGAAGACCACCTCAGAAGGCTTCGGATAGTGCTGGAAACGATCAAGTCTTCAGGCCTGACACTGAAACGAGAGAAGTGCCACTTCGCTTACGAGGAGCTGCTGTTCCTTGGTCACGTCGTAAGCAAGGATGGAGTTCGCCCAGACCCCAAGAAGACGGCTGCGATCGCAGAGTTTCCACAGCCTAATGACAAGAAGGCTATACGCAGATTCCTTGGATTATGCGCTTATTACCGGCGATTCGTCAAGAACTTTTCGCGCATCGCTGAACCTTTGACCCAACTTACCAAGGCTGACGTGCCTTTTAAATGGGAAAGGCCGCAAGAGGAAGCTTTCAACGAACTGAAGCGCCGCTTGCAGTCCCCTCCTGTGCTCGGGCACTTTGATGAAAACGCCGAAACCGAAGTTCATACCGATGCAAGCAGTGTGGGCTTAGGAGCGGTCCTCGTTCAGAAAAATGGCAGACAGGAGAAGGTTATCGCGTACGCTAGCCGTTCACTGTCGAAAGCCGAGGCCAACTACTCGACCACCGAGAAAGAATGTCTCGCCATTATTTGGGCCACGTCGAAATTTCGCCCCTACCTGTACGGACGACCATTCAAGGTTGTGAGCGATCACCATGCTCTGTGCTGGCTAGCCAATTTGAAAGATCCCTCCGGCCGCCTTGCTCGTTGGAGCCTGCGCCTTCAAGAATTCGACATAACTGTAGTCTACAAATCTGGCCGCAAGCATTCCGACGCAGACTGCTTGTCGCGAGCCCCCGTCGACGCAGCGCCGGAAGAGGAAGACGACGACGCTTTCTTAGGACCGGTAACCGCGAGCAGTTTCGCGCAGCAGCAGCGCTCGGATCCTGAGTTGCAAAGCCTGGTTGATTATCTGCAAGGCAAGACCGCATCGCCTCCCCGAGGGTTCAAGCGCCAACTGTCGTCCTTCGTCCTTCACAATAATGTCCTTCTGAAGAAGAACTTCGCGCCCAACAGGACAGTGCATCTTCTTGTCGTGCCCAAAAATCTCAGGCAAGAAATTATGCAGGCATGTCATGATGAGCCGACTGCAGGGCATCTCGGGATTGCTCGCACGTTGCACCGCATCCAGGAGAAGTACTATTGGCCGCGGCTAGCTACCGACGTTTCGCATTACGTGAAAACGTGCCGTGAGTGTCAACGACGCAAAACGCCTCCGACTAGACCAGCCGGACTCCTGAACCCCATACCACCGCCAACTAAGCCCTTTCAGCAAATCGGGATGGACCTACTCGGCCCCTTTCCTACTTCATCATCAGGTAACAAGTGGATCATCGTGGCCACCGACTACATGACCCGCTACGCCGAAGCAAAAGCGTTGCCTAGTAGTACCGCAACAGAAGTTGCAAAATTTTTTGTCGAACAAATTCTCCTCCGACACGGCGCACCCGAAGTACTCATCACAGACAGAGGAACAGCATTTACAGCGGAACTGACGCAAGCCATTTTAAAGTACAGCCAGACAAGTCATCGGAGGACAACTGCCTATCATCCGCAAACCAACGGACTCACAGAGCGTCTGAACAAGACCATCGCAGACATGCTCTCCATGTTCATCGACGCCGAACACAAGACGTGGGACTCTATTCTGCCCTACGTGATCTTCGCCTATAATACTGCCACCCAGGAGACAACCAGGTTTACTCCATTCCAGCTGGTATACGGCAGGAAGCCCACAACAACACTCGACGCAATGCTCCCGCACGTTTCCGACGAAGACAACCTCGACGTCGCCGCCTACCTTCATCGCGCCGAGGAAGCCCGAAGACTTGCACGGCTTCGCATTCAAGACCAGCAGCACACCGACGCCCGACGCTACAATCTGCGCCGACGAGACACGCATTACAAGCCAGGTGATCGGGTTTGGATATGGACGCCAGTTCGCCGCCGCGGATTGAGCGAAAAGTTGCTGCGACGCTACTTTGGCCCCTACAGGGTTCTCCGTCGCATCGGTGACCTCGACTATGAAGTCATCCCCGACGGCGCGACAGCATCTCAGCGACGCCGCCCACGCCCGGAAGTCGTACATGTCGTACGCCTGAAGCCATATTATGAACGCTGAAGGACTCGAAGTTTCATTCTCCGTGTTTATTTTCATTTTAAAGCATCGAGACGATGCTTCTTTGGAAGGGGGGTAATGCCACGTGTCATTGTAGTGTTTGTTCGTTCACGCTCAAGGCTGCAGGAAAGGGTTGTTATCACTTTTGTTCGTGGCGCGAGAAGCGACCAGACTAATCTCGATTGATCGCAGCCATGAAGGGCTGCATCTAGGTTTTTCTAGATTACTGTAGATGATCTTGTCCTGTTATCTGGAAGTTTCCTTGCCGCCTTTAAATTGAGCGATGCCGCGAGCGGCGGACATTCATAGTTCGACGACCGACGAGCACGTTTGTTGCTTACGCCGCCGCCGAGTGATTCAGTTATTTTGCGGGCGCAAGTCAGCCCAAATAAAGAGCTTCGTTTCCAAGACTGGCTGGTGTCTTCCTGACCACTGGACTGCCGTCACTACAACGTGACAATATAGATAGCAGGTGGAGAGAGGTAAATCCCCCTAAACATCATCTGGCAAGTGCAAACTTCACACAGACCCCGACGACGCCGTACAGTTTTCGCCGTCATGGCCCTCCTCATGCTATCGCATTGGAAAACTCAAATGACGTCCAACGCAGGTTCATGTTGCATTAAACAAGTAATGCGAGAAACTGCTTTCACTTGGCTATAAAAAAGCTCAGTCAATAGAAATGTTCAGTGGATGTGGTGTCTCCCCTCTTGTCCGTGTTTGTCTTCGCGCTGTGTTAATGAAAGCATAAAGTGCCAACTCGCCCAGCAACTGCTTTGAAAGGACAAAGCTGGTTCTTGGTAAACGCAGCGTTCAAAGGACAAATACTGTGGTTATGTGTTGCAAAGTCATAGGCGGCAAGAACATGCGGACACACTCCATTTACATGTAGGTCAGTCGAAGGCAGTAAACAATGACTATGACTTGGCGATTGCAGTCTATTAATTTTTTGTATTGTTAACTCAGTTTCCGCCACATGTTCTCCTGGAATTCCGGTTGGGATTGGCTTTCTGAGCCGCTTCCTTTCATCTTTCTATCGCTCAAAATTGCAGTATGTCCTGAAGTTCAGCGAGGTGCCACAAACTAGTCACACTCGCTAGCTAAGTAATGCAGGTACCCTATAACTCCGGCTTAGGGTAGTGGTTCGATGTAAAACCCCAGTCAAGATTTTATAGACTGCAATGAACCACAAACATTGATTTGATCGAAGTATTTGCAGGCAGGACAGAATGTTCATGTGCAGCCTAATTCCGAGTGCGCGGCTTTCTCAAGCTATGCGCTTTGAATGCGAGGAGTTAAATTGCTTCGGCAAAGTCACGTTCTATGAACTGTTGACTGTGGTTGTGCTTGAGAGGGAATGTTCGCAACGCTGCTTTGGAGCCAAGCAATGCTTTGCGAACTTACCGCAGGTTTCTGAGAACTACTCCCACGATTCCATACAACTCTGCGATACGTATTCAAAGAGCCTGTAATAAATTCTGCGAGAAACACGCTACCCCGCCTGGCCAAACGTCCTCTTTTCGGCGAGTCGCGCACGAATCTGCGTTTGATCTTCAAAGATTCATTCACGGGTTTTCGGCTCCTATAAGTCAACCCCATATCTTCGGTGTGCCCCACCAAAGAAGCCTTCTTTATGGGACGAGGAGGGAATCACTGACTACTCTCCTATTCAACTCAATTCGCGGCCTTTATTTTTGACGGCCTCGCTTCGATGCCTGGCGCCTATGGTGAAGTACACCATTCCTCCGCCGCTTCGCTCCCCCCCCCCCCCCCCCCCCCCCGACTTTCTCTCTATCTCCACGACGTTCTCAAGCTTACCGCGAACGCGACAAATTCTTCCTACTACGCTTCTTACTTTTTTTAAGAAAAGAAGTGGCATAAATGAACCGCTACTACCTTCTGGTTTGTTAACTATATTAGTGAATTCAAACCTGCTAGTCCGTATAGTTTCGGAAACTAGGGCTTTCAGTGCATCAGCAAATTTCCTTTACGTTTTTTTGTGTGCGAGTGACTTTCTTCTCTTGCTTGCTTTTCTTCTTTTTATCATCAAACTTCGAACATGGTCGTCTGCATGCTCCTCTTGCCTCCAGTTTGGTTCGGCTTTGGCGAGCGCGTGTCAGCGAGATTAGGCAGACCGCAGGTCGATAAAACGCGACGCCGTAAAAGAACGCTCCACGGGCTCGGAGGGCCGGCAGTGCCAATGAAGATTGCGGCATAAAAGGGAGTCCTGTTCGCGTCGTTTCCAGAGTTCGATAAAAAAAAAAAGCAGAATGTTAGGTGAGAGGAACCAAATAATTTTAAAAATATGGAGGGACGCGTGCGCAGGAGGAGAGAGAGGCCTTCTCAAGCTACGCGCCGGTGTTAAAGCAAGCGAGGCTTAAGAGGAAAAAAAATCGATCGGCTTTACTGCCGGTTTCGTAAGGAGCTGGACCAGCCAGCGCTATAAGGGGCCGGCTCTATGCTATGCTATATGCTGCGTTAACTTAACGCGCTGCCACACCGCGCGAACGGCCCACGTAAAACGTGACGCGCATGAACTACCACTGCGCGTCACGCTTGGACGACTAGGTGTTACTTCAAATGCTGTTTTCGTGATGCTCTTCATATCTCCAGTTTTCCGCAGCAGTTCGTAGTTATCTCGAAAGCGGCGGAACTTGCTACAAGCGTGAAACGCGCACCGGGATACGTTTCAGATAAAATGAAGTTCGGCAAGACGTACGGCTAAAGCTCTTCGATATTGAGCGCGCCCGCCGATGGCTTTAAATATCCCAAAGTTTACGGCTCCTTCGACCACTTTTTTTTTTTTTCAGATGTATATGAATGATAAATGCTTGATAAATGAATGAGGAAAATGAGTAGAAGCATGCAAGTACAGTAGAAACATGAGTAGAAAAAGAAATAGTTGGCTGGATCGGCGTGTAACTTTATATTGATTATATTTCGCAGCCAAGCGATTGGACAGCGTCATAATTTATGGCCTCTACTTCAACTGGAGGACAGACGCGTGATGCATTTGATTATTTCACATTGAGCTTTTAGGGCTGAAGATGAGAAATGCTCATAGAAACCCAATGCGCAGAGTCCAAATGGTTGGACTACTCCGCAAAAATACAAAAACGATGCATGGCTCGTGGCTGTGAAATGGATGCAAGTGGTGCAGTTATGATGCTGCCTGTGCACTATTTTTGTACCATGGTTGTTGTCATGTTCGCTCGTAGAACAGAATGCGATGAGTTTTCTTCTCTTGTTGTTAGGCAACCTTTTTGGTTTGCTGGTGTTCAATCTATGTTTATTGTTAATATTCTAGCATTCCATTTTAAAATTAACATACTGTCGCTTTATGTGTTGTGTACCGTAGCTGTGTCGTGTTGCGTACAGTGTGGTTAGCCCTCGCGCTATTTTACTCATCTCTGCGAAACGGAATAGCCAGTGCCTCTGTCGGGCACTAGCATATCCTTGTATGCTCGTGTGAAGGACAAAAAAATAACGCATGGATGCAAAACATTTTTGGTCAGCAGTGTTTTAACTGTTTAAATTACCCTACAAAAGTTTCCCCATGCTTCACATTAAGAGAAAAGTGCCAATAACCGACAACACCTACACCCTTAGCGAAGAGCGCCCGGAATTGCGTTTACAATAAAAACGTCCAAGTGTAGCGTTCAATACAAGTTTAAGTAAGCGCTCGCGCCTCCACATTTCTCAGCGCCTCAGAAAAGATCGGGCGAAAAACTGATATGTAGACGCGTATACCAACGTACAGCTTGGCGCTGAAAACGCGATTTATATCGATCGTCCCAAACCCCCAGTCACGTTAGCTGTTGTTCAGTGAAAAATCAATCTATTCCGAGTCGTCGTTCTGGGAACGAAACACCGGTCGTAGGAGATATACAGCTGCGAGTGCCATTTCGAACCGGGAGACGTATAAGACAAAATGCGAAGGAAGGTACTAATCGATAGACGCCGAAAAGCCAGCTGCCATTCCGGCCGGGTATATGCGTGCACTCTGCGATGACTACGGCACTGCGCCGCTGCAAGTTCAGATGAGATGTTACTGATGTTACATTGATCCTCATTATAAAATTGTACCGCTTTAACAGGTCTGTCATGTGCGAATGTGTAGTTGCTAATTGACAGGGCTATTCAAGGCGCTGAATAAGTCCATAGTGTTCTTAAGCTGTAATATTCTTGGGCTCTAGGTTCCCGATTTGCTGGCGACAGCTCTCGCCTCTGGCTGCCCTGCACGTTTGTGTGAGACAGAGCGCCGCTAGTCGAAACTTTGCAAGGAAGGGAGGAAGTGGTGCTCCAGATGACAAAGTGTGCTCGGCCGAGCACTTACCGCGCGCCTAGACGGTATTTACTCGGCGAGTTTGCGGCAGTGACGATCAAATTGAACGGCGACCCCGGAGGACCGGCAAGACGCCATACTTCCCTTCAGTGTTTGCTACGGGACAGACAGACAGCGAGATGTGGCACGTGACAATTTCGTTTGAACAGGCGACAGTTTTGTTTTGTTGCTTTGTTTTTGTTGCGATATTTTTTCGAATTCTGCGATGATCATAATGACAATTATTGGACGGTTATAAACAGCACAAAAGCACTGCGTTTGAAGGATTTTTCCGTTCAAGGAAAATACGTCTGTACGTGCCTTCTTATTCAGTTTTCTTTACTTTGATCTCAGCCGAATACCGAAATATGAATGCCAGCGCACTGGTTAAATTCCCTCCCTGTGTCCAACATGCCCAACTATTTGCCATCCAATCAATCAATCAATCAATCAATCAATCAATCAATCAATCAATCAATCAATCAATCAATCAATCAATCAATCAATCAATTAATAAGTCAGTCAGTCAATCAGGCATTCAGTCAATCAGTCAGTCAGTCAATCAGTAAATCAATCAGTCAATCATACTTTCACATTATATGCTCCAATTACTGTTACTGTACTTGCTGATCCGGTGCACGATGTAACCACGTCTGCGCTTGGTAGGTTCTCTTCCAGAAGGGTTTAATACACTGCTAGGCAGCATACGTGAGTGCTTCCTACTACTCTTGTTTGCAGCGCCCTGTCGACAGTTCCCGAGAATTAACCATCCAGTAAGCGCTGCGTCTCAAGAAATGATCGAACGCTTTACTGCCGGTACCTTTGCTTTGTTCCTACTGCTTTGTTCGCAGGGCACAAAATTCCCGCGCCTCGGTGACGACAAAGGGCACTTTGCTACGCCTTCTAATGACCCTAATAGGCACCTTGAAGAGAAAGCACCTTGGCCTTCGCAGCTTAATAGTGGCCACCGGGCATGTTGGCTATCGAAGAAATCCTCAACCTAATCGCGTTTTTGCTGCGGATCAGTTTTAACGCGCTAACTTTTTATTAAAAAAAGGAACCTAAGAATCCCCAGAAACGCGGGTGTTTTCGCTCGATGGTATCGATCGCTGGTAAGTAAAGCGAGGTTTTCGCAGTATAGTTCTGTATGTGCCAGTGATCCGCAGTAGTTTAGCTGGGCCTACCACTGCAGTTGGCTGTTTTCTTGTGTCTATCGAGCGTTTTTGTGTTGACCGTGTAATCGATGCGGTGTACGTGTGGGAGGCAACTTTTCAGTTACCTGTACATACTGCTTTGCCGCGAAGGAAGTACAGCACACAGAACAATGTTCCGCCAGCAAACAGTCGCGCTGTTCTAGCCCCAAAAGGTCAGGCTATGAAGTTGGTTCATGTACGTGTGGTGTTTCTGACTTGTATTTGGCATCAAAGCAGTATCATCGACCATATCTGTCCATATAGAAACGTAAATGCACTTTTCTAAGAGGTATCTGTGTGCGTGTGTTGCTTTTGATGCGTCTCTCTTAGGCACACATTACGCAAAGCATGATCTATTCGCTTCTTAACCGCCTGGAGGCGGCTACATACAAAAGCTTGCCCTAATGTACACATCCTTTGCCAAATTAACCCCAACAGCCTATAGGGCCGCCCGTCCGCTCTGCGGGGAGGTGGCCGTACCATATCACGCCTCGTGGTGTGCCAACACAACACGCCAGTCTTCCCTAGCATGCGAAAGCTATCACAGGCTCAGTGGGAGGGGGCTTTGTCCTGCTCATGGATGGATGGAATATACGAGCGCCCCCTTTGAAACGGTGTGGTGGCAGTTGCCACCATGCTGGGCTTTTATTTTCTTTATATTTCTTTAAATGTGTTGATGGTGTAGTAAATCGGTCTAAAGAGTCGTCATTTTCTTTAAATACAATTTTTAATCTTGCACTTCGAATCTCATGTTTCGTCACTGACAATCGCTGTTTCCTAACTTTTACCGCCGATACATTCACATGACCATTGGTATTTCAATACCCTAGGGACTCATAGAGAGTGGCTGTGCCTGCATCGACATCCGGATGGATACCGCCACATTCTAGTATGAGATGTTCAGTTGTTCCGACAGATTTACTGCACACTGCAGGAGTGTCAGTTTCTTCTAAAAGTGTCTTTTTGTAGCTTCGCGTTCCTGATCTAGCTTCAAACAGTAGGGAATTGCCTCTTGAGCTATCATAGAATGATTCCTTCCTCATTTGCCTTTTCAAATTTCTATATTGCTCTATGGTCTGTTTCTTTTCCATTGAAATAATCCAGTTTTTACATTGTGGGTTTTTGCCTGTTGCCTTAAGCTCCTTATTTCTCCTTCCTTGTTTACTGCATATTTAGTGGTTATTTTCCTGGTCCTTTTCCGCCACTTTAAGTCATTGCCCTTTATGTATACCTTAGCTGCCCACCGGTTGTGGTCCAATTTCCCCACGCGTTCTTCATAAAATATTTCATTCTGAACATCCCATGTTTCGAACGGTGCCCAGCCCATATTCCCCCTGTACTGCATCGTTCGTGGTTTTGCCGTGGGCACCCAGGACTGATGTTTCAATATCCCTTTGATTTATTTCGAGTTTCGTCTCAACTTCTGCTCTTAGGCACAAAATCACAATCCCGAAACTAAGCCCTGGCGCCATTATTCCTCTCTAAATACCTTTCGGTACACCATAAAGCCCTATATTCCATTATCGCGGCATCTCTTCACCCTTTCGCCCTAACAGTATGTTCATGCTTTTCCACGTATGTCTGTCCTTCGTTTACCCGTGTTCCGAGATATTTGTATACGGCCAGTGTGGGTATTTTTTGGTCTTGAATTGTAAGCACCTGATAGGCGGAATCGTTGAAAACTATTACTAATTGCGCTAAAAGTTAAACGTAGAGCGTCCGCTTCATCTCCACAAGAATTAACCAAATTCTGCACATCTTCCTGGTTTTCTACCTGCTACTAGTTCAATATCGTCCGCATGCACTAAACTAGAGGGCCTCTGCTCTACAACCTCTCCGCCTAATCTGTACGATAGGCCGCCGCGGTGGCTAAGTGGCTATGGTGCTCGGCTGCTGGCCCGAAAGACGCGGGTTCGATCCCGGCCGCGGCAGTTGAATTTCTTTGGAGGAGAAATTCGAGGCCCGTGTACTGTGCGATGTCAGTGCACGATAAAGAACCCCAGGTGGTCGAAATTTCCGGAGCCCTCCACTACGGCGTCTCTCATAGCCTCAGTCGCTTTGGGACGTTAAACCCCATAAACCATAAACCACCTAATCTGTACGATAGGCTATAACCTAGATTACTCTATTATGTTTTCGTCCTATATTTATTATATAGAGTATGAACAGCAGCGGTGATAGAGGACAACCATGCCTTAATTCTTAGCGTAACTCGATAGTTGTCGTAATTCTTATCTCTTCCCATGTAAATTCAACGTTACTATCTGGGTATATTCCCCGTAGGAAATTAACAATCTCACGACCGACGTCTTCATCTTTCAGCATGTCCACCAGGAGCTCCCTGTTCACGTTGTTGTACGCGCCGATTACGTCCAGTAAGGCTGAATACAGAGGTCTGTTTTTCACCCCAGTCTATTTCTATGCAGTTGTTAAAGTCTAAAAGGCTATCATCTAAATGCCTACTGCTTCTGAACCCGTTCTGAAGTTCTCCGAGTATCTTATTACTTTCTATTTGTGACTATGTTTTTAATTTTGCCGCCTGCATTGCCAGCCGGAGATAACATATTTTATCGTAATTATTCTGAATGATTTTATGTTGATCCTATCTTCTCTTCTTTTATAAATCAAATTAATTTTATTCTGCCGGCAGCTGGCCGGAGTTTGCTTATTTGTTATGACTCTTTCCAGCGCTGAAACCTGGAAGACCAGGGACGCCTGATGGACCAAGCGAGAGTTGCTGCGTTCTCCATCGGGACCATGGAATAGGGTTGAAGAAGCGTAGCTTGTTGGGCCAGTTGATGCATGGTAAGCAGAAAAGCAGCGGAAAGGACGCGTTCACAAGGAGGAGAAGTACACAGGACAACGCTGGAAACACAACTCAGTTGTGTTTCCAGCGTTCTCCTGTGTACTTCTCTTCCTTGTGAACGCGTCCTTTTCGCTGGTTTTCTGCTTACCATGGACTAGGGGCTCCACCCAAACGAAAGAGAAGACTTCTAAAAAAAAATTGGAGGACGCTTAAGATTCGCCTATAAGAGCGGAACGCTACAGCCTGTTGCAGCGCTGCCAGGGAGGCCACGAAATGCACTCGCCCGTCGGGTGCGACGCCTTTCCCGCTTTGAACATCTTTGAACGGCCGCCGCGGTGGCTCAGCGGTTATGGTGCTCGGCTGCTGACCCGAAAGACGCGGGTTCGATCCCGGCCGCGGCGGCTAGAATTTCTTTGGAGGAGAAATTCTGGAGGCCCGTGTACTGTGCGATGTCAGTGCACGTTAAAGAACCCCAGGTGGTCGAAATTTCCGGAGCCCTCCACTACGGCGTCTCTCATAGCCTTAGTCGCTTTGGGACGTTAAACCCCATAAACCAAACCAAACCAAACCATCTTTGAACGCATTTTTATTTTTTGATTTGTTTCAGTTAATTGTTTGATCAATTATACTCTCTAAATTTTCCTTATTATCATCATTAGGTGTTGGATGTTTCATTCTGAGCATTTTGACACTTTTGAACCCCGGTTTCCCAACTTGTTCATTTCATTGACTAATTAATCAATTAATTGCAATCATTTCATTAGCTCGTCATTGCCTGTCACGCACCAATCAATCATCAATAACTGCAATCAAAAATTACCATGATACGACTTTTTTTTTACGCAACCCCCGATAATTTCCGACACGCGGTGCCGACGGCTTTTCGACCGAACGAGCTGCGTATACCCTGTCGCGTAATATTCTCTATAAACGTCTTTCATTCATTAGTTGGAAAATAGGGGCAGTGTGAGAGATCTTATCTCCATGATCGTAGTCCTGCAGGGTTCCGTCGTGGTAAAGTTGCTGTACTTGCTTCATGCATTCGATTGAAATTAACCGGTCTGCTGAAGAAAACGATTGATTCCATCTCTCCACATGGCGCATCTTTTGGGCCGCAGGTTCAGGATATGAGCTAAAGTATAATGTGGAAGAGTATTTTGTTTTTGGGTATAGATTGCCTATAAGAATTATCATCCACTGCGAGTGTCAGACGAACATGCAGACCTGAAAGACATAAGACGCTTCATCAAACTGTAGCAGAAAACAGAAGCAAATTTAAAAAACCGTAAAATCATGCGAGGAAAATGAATTACTGTTTGCAAAACAACGCACAAGAATGCTACCGAGATTTGTAGGCAATGGGCGCTGCACTGTACTTAACGATTGAAGTTTCTCGTAATCACCGCTCTGAAAGCACGAAGCATGCAGGCCCTCTCTTTTTGCTGCCGACGCAAAAGCGCACGCGTCATTAAACCCCTGACGCGAAAAACCAAGCCCAGTCAGCCCCAGCTCCCAAATTAGCCGCTAATCGGGTGCTCCGCTTTCACCCAACTGACAAGCATGCAGATCGCGTCCCTGCGAGCCAGAGCCCATGGATTACGAGGTGCTCTCACCGCGTTATCGTATAAAAGGCGGGTGGTGCCAATTAGGGGCGACATCGCGTGGCAAAGAGCTCCAGGAACCGACACGGCACGCCCCATGGCTGTAGTGTGTATGTGTCTCCACTGAGCCCAAGTACGAAGGGTCAGTGTGTCAGCGAGCTAAGTGACCTCCCATCACGTGCGACAATGACAGGTATAAATGACGAGCTCTCTTCGCGGGCGGACGGAGCCGGCGTCCCCCCTTCACCACTGTTATCGCCGCGCGGGTCAGCGCGGGAGAGGAGGATGTTGACGAGAAAGAGAAGGAAATGACAAGAGAGAGAGAACGAAAGAGACAGGCGACAGCCAGCGATGGGGAATCTACGTGCGAATACTTTCAATCTTTCGCCGACTCGTCTCGACGGGACCAGATCGATGGCCCTTTCCTGTTTCGCCCCGAAGGCTTTGACCTAGATACAGTGCGTTCGGGCCTAACCTTGTAACCGTTCGCCTCCCGTGCCTGTATGACGAGCTTTATACGGGAAAGCGAAGAAGTCGATAAAAACGAAAACGAACGGGGCACCGCAAAAGCAGGTGCGAGGGTCAAAAAGTAACGCCGCCCCTGTGGACCCCGTGGTGTCGGTGCAAGCGAAGATCCTGTGCACGCGTGCGCCACGCCAAGTGGGCGTCGGCGCAGATCGCTTCCCTTCCTCCTCCACTTTCCTCACAAATTTTTCCACATTTTTTATATTATCTTTGGCTGTACGCCTGTTCTGTATCTAGCACTGTTTTGCGCTTGCTCTTCGAATCCGTTGAAAATTTCGTTAACGATCTCCCTCCGCTAGACGCCAACAATGGTCGAAATGATAGTGCTCCCTCCTGTCTATACTTTTCGCGTTATTCCATTATGCGCGCTCGTCCGCTTATATAGGCTCCGATCTAAGTGTTTTTAGCGTGGGCCGCTTTACTCGTGCGGTTTGGCACCGCTGCTGCGCCTGGTAGTGGGCGTTCCGTTTTTTTTTGTTTTTTTTTGGAACTCGTGTATTCTTGCGGCCACATTTGGGCTGACCTTTCTGGCTGATAAACTCGATTTGTAACTCTTTTTGTTAGAACCGCGTGAAATGAAATTACCTCTTTGCACGCTTCGTGAAACTCACTTTAGGCCCTAGGTACAGGAGTCCCGCAGATGAAGAGTCAGGCGAAGGAATATCGAGGCAAAGAACAGGTAGGCTTGATGTTCAATTGAACGAATGGGCACTTTTGCGTAGTACTTTAAGCGAAAAAAAGAAAATGAGGATCTGGGTCAAAATAGAATGTAAGCCATAAGAACTCTACCGCACGAGAATGGAACAGTGCTTTTGAGTTGATTACCTTTTCAGTGCTCTGAAAACTCCCGCCTGGAAGCGGCTTAGTCCACCTCTTCTGAGTCGCTTTTTTTTTTCTATAACGAGGAGCGAGCTATCCTCATGAACACATATTTTTGAATTGGTAGCATTTGGTTCACAAGAACAACGATATTAAGGAGGAGCGGCAAAATTCCCTCCATGAGGCGTGAAAAACGCCTGTCCTGAAATAAGCGTTACAAGTCATTTTGTCGATGCAAAATACATTGAGTCAATTGTAAGGAACGTTCCCAGAGCACGTCGCTACATATTCGACACCTCAAGACAAGCAATAACGGTGGCAAAAAAAAAAAAAACATCAAGTGCACAAATTATGTGGTGGGAGTGAGCCAAAAACGGTAATTTGAGCAAACATACAGGAAACGTACGAAATTGGATTACGAAGGAAAATATGTAGTTCAACTCTACTGTGGCAGAATCATATTGTGCACACGTTTCTTGTGCTTCCGATCAGACATTTTCCAAACCGAAGGAAAGAAGCTCGCAATGGCAGTTTAAAACCACCGGTATTAAATATGCAAGTTTTTGAAAACCACAATTAGGGCGCGATGCTAAAGCCTCTAAGACCGTCGTCAAAGCTCATATTTGCTCACTGCCAGGTGAAAGAAGAAGTTACCGAGGGCGCAGAGACAAGCGAAAAGTAACACGTAATGGCACAGCGGTTTCGACCTTCAAGTTCCCTTCCACTTAAACGACATCGATGTTCCCAGAGAAGGATATGCCATCGACGCGAAGCACTTGCCGACTGGTCCGTTCGTTTCTTCTTCGTCGTGCCTGCGATCAGCAATCGCGTGCGGCCTTGGTCATCGCCGCGGAGTGAACCGCAACCCAACATAGACATCATCTTGCAAACTCCACCAAGACCTGTCTATATTCAAGCAATAACAAGACCGCACTAAAAGAAAGAAGGAAGTAAAGGGAAAGAGAGAGAAATACACAGGAAGAGGAGGGCGTGACCGCGGGCTGCCTGGCTAATGCGTCTGCCAGCGCTGGTAGCGGACGCGACGTTGTTCGGGCGCGATGCAATATTGAGTGCGCGAACAGCTCCTCCTCCTCTTCGCCTTGGGGGAAGAGTGTTGTTCGCGTTTAGACTGCTTCGGGAGGAAAGAGGAAGGGAAGGAGAAAGGGTGACAGTGACAGCGCGATTAAAGGACCTGTCCAGCTGGGAGATGATTCCGATTGCGGAAAGCAGTTGTCAACTGACGTTGACAACTGAAGGTGAATGAGGTATTTGCTTGTGACGACTGAACCGTTACTTCATAAAAAGACAAGCAATGTTGTGGAAGGAGATGGCAACGAAATATTTATTCCTAGAGGAATGAAACCTGCATTTATAATTTACACAGAAGGATAGACTTTGTTCTTCGGCAATAACGGTTCGAGAAAGCGATGGTTCCTGCATATATCAGGGCAGTCCTGGACTGCTAAGTTTCATCGGCAGTAGAGTTCGGCTTCAGTATAGCGTTATAGCATTCTCGGTTTCAAAAGGCCCATGAGTTGTAGTAATTTCAGCTCTTTAAGCTTACGTTACCTTTGACAAGACGTTGATTTACATAAGGACTTAATATGAAACAGTACTGAACTAGAACTGAAACTTTGCCTTCAATGCCAAAAATAACATGAATTATATGAAAATAACTGTTAGATCTCAACATGTCGCTGTAGAGAACTTTCTGGCACGGGCTCAGAGCAGCTGCTGGTTTTCATATGCTCCCCAGTCCTGACTTTAGTATACGTTTCAGAAAGGTAGCTTTCGATTAAAAACCGGGTTTAACACGATGTTTATGCCTGTGCTTTGCAAAATTTTCAGGGGTGCAGAAACCGAGAGGAATTGTTTTTTTTACTCGAATATAAATGGTCATAGTTCACAACGTCTGTATATAGTTAGTGCACTGAGGTTAATGCGGCACACCGCGCCAGTCAGTCTTCAAAACGGAAAAAAACTAGTACAAAGCGATGTAATCTTCGGTCATGGTGACTCGAAAAATGCATTGTTGTTTGTATAAATGTTGGACATAACACGAGCTGATATAATAAAAAGGGTGGTCATTTTGCTTCTTTTTTTCATCGCTTCGGTACGCTGCGCAGCTTCCACAGCACTGCGCTGAGCTGTGAGGGTAATATAAACGTACCTCTGTCAATTCAAAGCGAGGGTTGTTTGCTATTGCCGCGTCTCGCAACTTCACCGCAATTTTTTTCCCACTGTAGAGTTGTCTTTGCCACATAAAGATTCACAATGTAGTGAACACAGAGTATCAGGTGAAATGCCGACCGATTGTTGTACAATGAGATCACATATAAATAAATAAATAAATAAATAAATAAATAAATAAATAAATAAATAAATAAATAAATAAATAAATAAATAAATAAATAAATAAATAAATGCGGCACAGTATGCGGTATCATTAGAGTTCCCCCAGACGAAAGGTAGGAGAGCGATACGATGCTTCTTATAAACTTCATGTCTGCACTTTACAGGGAACTTTGCGCGATCTACGTAGCAAGCGTTGTGCGTTCTCAATCAGTGTTACATAATATTGTCACGGGCGCCGGTAGAACGTTCTGTCTCTGGCGAGCACACTGGGCGGAGCACAGCCGGCCGACTCTAGCACCGAGCAGAAGAGGACGAAGTCCGGCGCGCGACAAAGGTCGAAGACAAACCGCACGGGGGCGCTGGTAGAGTGTGGCATTGCCCCTCCCCTCTGGAAAGGCATCGACTCGATGGTTGGGATTGAGGGGGAGCCACGTGTGTGCGTGAACCGAGTCCCGGGCGCGGAACGTGGTGAGAGTTGTTCTAGCGGGCATGGTAAGGCTTGAGTCTTGCGACGTGCACAATTTCGGATGTCGGCGGGCGTCTTGAAGAACGAACACTCCCTTGCGGGAGCACTTCATACGTAACGTCGCTGAGTTTGCGGAGTACCTCGTAGGGACCGAAATAACGGCGCAAAAGCTTCTCCGAGCGACCGCGGTGACGGATGGGGCTCCAAACCCACACTTGATCTCCAGGCTGGAAAATGACTTCGCGATGACGAAGGTTATAGCGGTGAGCATCGACTTCCTGCCGCACGCGGGTTCGTTGCCGAGCCAGCCGGCGGGCAGCTTCTGCATGGCGAACGAATGCATCAGCGTCGGCAACGGATGGGTGCGCAATATCGGGCAACAACATCGTGTCCAACATAGTCACGACTTCACGACCGTGTACCAAACGAAATGGCGTGAACCCCGTCGTCTCTTGAAGGGCAGTGTTGTAGGCAAACGTGACGTAAGGAAGTATAGCGTCCCAGTTCTTGTGGTCATCGTCGACGTACATAGAAATCATATCAGCGATAGTCTTATTGAGGCGCTCGGTTAGGCCGTTGGTTTGAGGATGGTAAGCTGTGGTCTTACGATGACTTGTGCCACTGAGCCGCATAACTTCCTGAGTAAGCGTGGACGTGAACGCTGTGCCTCGGTCAGTTAAAACAACAGAAGGGGCGCCATGGCGGAGGACTATGCTGATGATGAAAAAGTCAGCAATTTCAGCAGCAGTACCGCGGGGAAGGGCTTTCGTCTCACAATACCGGGTGAGGTAGTCGGTGGCAACCACAATATACCGGTTACCCAATGATGACGTAGGAAATGGGCCCAGTAAGTCCATGCCGACTTGGTGGAAAGGAATTCTCGGCGGAGCAATGGGTTGGAGCAAGCCAGCCGGCTTGAAAGGTGGTTTCTTCCGACGTTGACACTCGCGGCAAGTGCGCACATAACGCTTGACAGCCGCAGAAAGCCTGGGCCAGTAATAACGGTGACGAACTCGTGCCATCGTTCGAGAAAATCCGAGGTGGCCGGAAGGAAGCTCGTCGTGGCACGCCTGCAAAACGTCAGTGCGGAGCGCCGTTGGAACCACGAGCAGGTAACCAGAGTCCGTCGGGCCGTAATTTCGTTTGTAGAGGACGCCATCTCGCAAGCAAAACGACGACAAGCCACGCGCGAATAGACGAGGTGGTAACGAGGCGGTTCCCTCGAGATAATCGATGAGTGGGCGCAATTCCGTGTCGTCTCTTTGTTGTTGAGCGAGGGCGGACGTGGTCAGAGCACCAATAAATAGAGGGTCATCTTCGAGGTCATCAGAGCTGGACGGGATAGGAGCACGGGACAAGCAGTCTGCATCGCTGTGTTTGTTGCCCGACTTGTAGACCACGACTCATGACGGAGAAGTCGGCGCCGGTATCTACGAGAGCAGTCACGCGGCGGCCATCAACGATGATCGGGATTTCAGCCGAAGCTTGGTCACCTTCGGAAAAACGCTGTGTGGGGGTGGTCGGACTTGGGGATCGTTCTCGCGGTCGAGTTGGTGCGTCAAGCGGAGACGTCTCTGGGCGTCGAAAGGTCGTAGCGGCGTGAGGTCGGAGGTCGGGTGGCATGCTAACGTCGGTGAGCGGAGGATGTTCGTCATTATGTCCAGTGACGGCGGCCCTACCTGCGGGGGTCGCCGTACTCAGTTTTCCCGGCGCGGGCTGGAGGACTGCCGGACGTAGGACTGGCGAGCTGGTGAAGACAACCGTCGAGGTGACGGTGACCTGGACTGACGTTGGGCAGTGGGTGCAGGTGGGACGTTGGCCGCTAGGTACTGATCGATCTCGCGGGGTCGTTCACCATAGCGTGGCAGGGGTGCGTCTGGCGAAAAGCCGCGCAGGCCAATCCGGCGGTACGGGCAGTGACGACGGATGTGGCCTGCTTCGCCGCAGTGGAAGCACAAGGGCCTGTTGTTCGGCGTGCGCCACATGTTTGCCTTCGTGACGGGTGGGCGGTCGTCTGGCAGCGCTGCCGTATACGGGAATCGGCGGGACGGCGCGGTAGGGGCAGGCGAGTAGAACGCCGGCGGTGGTGGCGCAGTACTTCGCAATGCCTCGCTGTACGTCATCACGTAGGGCGCTGGCGGTTGGGGAGGCGGAATGGGCTGCACCGTGCGGCGTATCTCGTCACGGACAGCATTCGAGATGGCGGTCACACTAGGAGGCTGCTCCACAGAGCGAAGCTTCTGCAGCTCTTCGCGCACGATGCTCCTGATGAGCTCTCGGAGGGAGGTGTTCTCATCCCCGGGCTTCGGAATGTGGCACTCCACAGCAGTTATGTTTGATGGACGGCCGTAGTGCGCAAACCGCTGTTGCAGGGCGCGCTCCATGCCTGCCGCTTCCTTCGCAAAATCGGCGACTGTAGCCGGAGGATCGCGCACGAGCCCAACGAACAATTGCTCCTTCACTCCCCGCATCAAATGGCGCACCTTCTTGGCTTCAGACATCGAAGGATCAGCGCGGTTGAAGAGCCGGGTCATGTCCTCCACGAACATCGCCACGCTCTCGTTTGGCTGCTGCGCCCTCGATTGCAAGGCCAATTCAGCACGCTCCCGCCGTTCGTTGCTGCTGAAGGTATGCAGCAACTGCCGCCGGAAGTCTTGCCAGGTGTGGATGGCGGACTCGTGGTTTTCGAACCACGTCTTGGCGGCGTCCTGGAGGGCAAAGTAAACGTTCCGAAGCTTGCGGTCTTCGTCCCACAGATTAAATTCAGCAACCCTGTCATACCCGTCCAACCAGTCCTCCACATCCTCAAACTTGTCACCATGAAACGACGCAGGCGTGCGAGGCGTATGAAGAAGTAGCGGTGGCGAACTCACAGATGGCTGGAAGGTCTGGCTGGCCACCGTAGAGGTCATCGTGCGGGATGGCGCGGTGAGGGGTTTGTACTCGGGAGCTAAGCCTTTCAAGCGGCGGCTTGACTTGTGGACAGGTGTCGTGTCCAGGGGGTGTGGCGGAGCGCTGGAGGTTCCTGGGACCTCTTCGTACATGGATCGTACCCAGCACCTCCACCAAAATGTCACGGGCGCCGGTAGAACGTTCTGTCTCTGGCGAGCACACTGGGCGGAGCACAGCCGGCCGACTCTAGCACCGAGCAGAAGAGGACGAAGTCCGGCGCGCGACAAAGGTCGAAGACAAACCGCACGGGGGCGCTGGTAGAGTGTGGCAATATACTAGTCTCCGTTGCAACTAATTCACCAAGCGAGACGCCATCCTCTACTCATTGCATTTTTAAAATGGCCGCTGTAGGTGGAAATTTTAAAGCAATTGCCAGAAATGTCAGAAACCCAGCTACGAGACCGACTTGCCAAGCGCACTACCGTGACTCCTAGTATGTGCTAGTATTTTTTTTTTTTTTGTAACGCTGAGCTACAGTTTGCAGCTGCGAGGAACCACTTAAGGGTCATAAAATCCCCTTTCCGTGCCCGCTGCTTAGCGTCCTGAGTTGTTTGTTCTTTTAGCGACTTAGTTTTTTTTTCCTTAAGTGCGCGAGTCAGTGTAACAAAAAAATCTTTTAAAGTTAAAATCACGCCGGTGCGCTTTCGGGTTAAGTGATGGCTTCAAGCGTGCTCTTGCGTGAATTCCCGAACCTTGAGGAAGCCCTTGTTATAACAAAATGCGATTTTTCACTGGACATAATTTTTCTCATTCAGAAAGATGACTGTAACGCAGCAAGTTTCAATCTTTCCACGTATGAGATATAGTGCATTAGTATAAATGCGAACAGCGAACATTGGGAACATATCTCGAAGCGGAAGACTATGAACTGCGATTTACTGAACAAGCCATGCAGTTAGAGAGAAGCATTTCAATGCACAACGCTACTCTCTCAGGCACGCTATAGTTCAACATGCGCCATTTCCTACACTCGAGATTGTCCCTGTTAGTGAAGCAAACCGGACTAAAGATAAAGAGACGCGTCTCCCTTTATCAGGAGCCGAGGCACGTACAAAAATATCGGTCAACTTTGCTCGTTGCCACGCAACCCGAAACGCAAAATTATATTTCTCTCACCTTCAGCCTTGCACCATAAATTTCGCGATGCAGTCGCGGGCTTTGAGGTAAAAAACAGAACAAAAACAAAAGGCAGACGTTGAGAGTAGAACGTTTTTCAGGACTGTCATTGGTGAGCTTGCGGGCTTGCGCCGACGGGTGCACGAACGCCGCCAAGTATGAACCGCCGCAAATAGAAAAGCTCCTTTGCATAACGACTCGCTGAAATGGATTTTGAAACTCTCTGTTTTGTTCGCAGTGAAGTACGGCGGTGAAGACGTGTGCGCACGAAAGGCTGGTCGTTGCACATCGTACGTACGTAGTCCAGTGGAGGAAACTGTTTACATTAAGAAGGTACGGCAAGCCGTCCCGGAACCTCCGACATGCCCTCTTCTGTTTGATGGCATTCCTGTTGTTTGCTCAGCCTCTGTTCACGTTTTCTCGCCCAATTTTAAAAGGATCGAGGAGCAAGGAATAAAATGCAAGAAACACTTTTTGTAAAGGGTAGACAGTGCTACGAAAGCTCAACTCCGGCCGCAAGAAAACGATTTCAAACACCCCAGCCGTGCTCTGGGGAACAAACTTGGAATAAGAAAAAAATAAAACGTAATAGAGAAGAAACTTTATGTTTGCGTGCGTGGGTGTAATTGGGTTTGTCAGCAAGATGTTGCATTCAAATCAGCTAGGACTCAAGTTATCCACGAATTCGTACAGTTGCGACAGAAAGTGCTATGCGAATTGCGCTTGCTTGCGGACATGAGCTCCCAGTAACAAAGTTCGCGTATGCATTCAGTACAGGTTTGTTTTGCAGGCAGGTTATTGCGCACACCTTTCACTACTTTCTTTCCTCATTTCCTTTTTTCCCCTCTCTTCGTTTCGTGTCTTATTTCTTTGTATGGATAACTGAGTCACACCGTTGGGGTTTGCGTCGGGTCGTCTGAATGCGAAACCGTAGCGTTCCCTAGCGGTCGCGTCGCGCATCACAGAGCGAAGAAGGGTGGATGTCTTGTCGACTGGCACCAACTGGGCCGCTATGCAGATTAACAAAGAGGAGTAAGCGTTCTTTTTCTTGTGTTTCTTTTTCGCATGCTACTTCTTCGGTGACCAAGCGGCAGCTAGCGAAAGCATTCCTACTGGTGCCGGTCTGGGAACCGTTAAATTTCGTGGTTTTGAAGCAATCGTGGGCTATACGGTATTTTCCTTATCCTGCATCGTGGTGCAGGATAAGGAAGATACTTCGACCACCTCTGGTTTCTTTATTATTCGCCAGTATTTCCGCATATAGATATTAGTGCGTTTTGTTTCCATCGGTAAGAATATTCTGCTTCAAGGACTCGATCCCGCGATCTTAGGCTCGTTAAGAGAACCATAGCTGCCCAGCCCCTGACATGGTGGAGGCAGCTTTACTGCCAAACTTGTCCGTACATCTAGACGAAACTTAATTAACCTTGCTCAACATTGTTATGTCTTCTAGACAGTTTTCTGCAAAAGCCCGACGATTCGCCTTCTACGGTGACAAGCACATACAAACAGCGCTAAACAACATGACCAGCAAGAGGAGTAGACAAACACGGCGCTGAACTTACAACTGAGTTTATTAGAAGGAAAAATTTCAATATATACATACACTAACTGCAACACTAACACCAACACCACTAACACCAACACCACTAACACCAACACCAACAGCACTAACACCAACACCACTAACACCAACACCAACACCACTAACACCAACACCACTAACACCAACACCACTAACACCAACACCACTAACAACAACACGACTAACACCAACTCGCCCAATCTGCCGTTCTGCGCCTTCTACAACGGTGCGCGGAAAGTCTGTGGTGTGTTATCAGGTGAATATTTTTGGATTCTACTTCTGCTTGTTACTCGCCTATACGGAGTAAAAAATAAGAATAAAAAGCATGAGAAGGAAATTCGCTCTGACTCTTGGACGTGCGTCTGAGGTCGGTTTAGTTTTTCCGTACTATTTTCGTTAGTTTGCCTTCCCGTCTGCTTTCGTGGGGCTCTTTCTGTACCAATCTGAAATTCTTCTGAAAGGCGGTTCATTTTGCATCACCCCTGACACACATATCGGGGGTAAGTGCGGGCGGAAAAAAGGCCTCCAAAAAGGCAAAAAAAAGTGTCATATGTAATGGAGGGGGGGAGGGGGGGGGGGGGGTGAGGTGAAGGGGTAGTGGAGAATCAGCGCGCATTCCGAGCTATTTGTGTGCGCTCAGAGCTCGAAAGAGGAGGTTCGAGTCAGGGCAATTTCCGCCCCACTTCTATCTGACGCGGGAATGGCGGGCTGAGTCCCCAAATCCGATTTCTCGGGAAATGGTCCTAGTAGCTCTTTGTCGTGGACATGCGATATACGTACGTCCCTTTTCCTTCCCATTCTTTACGTTTTATGTATTATTTATTTTCCCGTTCAGCGCCGAGCGTTTACAACGCAAGTCGCGGAGTTACAACGAAAGTCTGCTTGACAATGCATCCCCGTGAGTTTTAGCGAACGGAAGCTATTTGCTCTAGAACACGGAAGAACGTTGTAATAAGCTGCATGAACACTAAAGAAGGAAGTTTTTGGCCGCGTCGTCAAACAGTTACGTTTAGAAACTGATGTTTTTTTTTATCTGCTGAAGAGCGAAAGCTTTTACACTGAGTATATTTTGTGAGTCGGTCCGCGTAGGGGTATATATAGCACAGGCTTTTGAAGGTATACACGGTGTTCGTAAAAATGCACTTGACCATGACCGGATGAAAGAATTCCCATTGGTGGGAAACTGCGTCTGTGCCGTGCTGAGTTCCAGTTCTGGCGCGCTGTAAACAATGAAGGAGTGCACGCTTCGTGAAGTTGGTCGGCCCCGCTCACCCTAAAGTTTTCCACAGACAAGTCTTTTCTTTCATAGTTGCTTTCAGAGAGTGCTGTTTTATTTGATAGTTGCGTCGTGCACTGTGTTCATCCCCTCCCCCCCCCCCCTCCTCTACCCCCCCCCCCCCTCTTCTTTTTTGTGGTCCAGGGTTCAGCGTCCTTCTATGTGAGCCTTGCGACGCGCGAAAAATGCTGTATCTAGCGAAGCAGCGCAACGGCACAAGGCCAAGGGAAGAAGAGGACAAACACAGCGCTGAACTGACAACAAATGTTTATTCCGGATGCAATAAGCATATATATATACTTCAGCACCTTCGAAAAAACAACAAAAGAAAGAGAGAGGAGCGGAAGGTTTCATCCCAGTCGCTATGCGCATGCAGCTGTATCGCGTGTACATCGGTCATATGACATCAGATAGTTGTGCTCTTTCAACGAAATGGCTACGGAAGGGGTGCTGATACAATTCTCACCCAGCTTCATGATTTCAGATGCCTCGATTATCTCTCTAGTAAGTTTATCCTTGTGTTTGGTAACTACGTGGCTGTTTTTGAATTTCGGAAAACAGGAACAATCACGACAGTGAATACCTATGTGGCGGGCCGCATTCTTAACGTTGTTTCCATGCTCTCTAAATCTTTCATTTAGGCAACGGCCCGTTTGGCCGATGTATGAAGCACCACACGTCAACGGGACTGAATACACCACGTTATCTTGGCATGGCACGTACTTGTCAGACCAACTCGCCCACCAGTTCATGTTGTAGAAAAATGCTGGTGGCGAAGAAGAAGGCAGGCGATTTTCTTTATACGTCTGATAATAGTAAAACAAATTCAGAAGAACAACCATTTTAATTATGTGCTGAGAACGCAATACCTTTAGCAGCTGTTGATGCCTTTATTGGAGATGACGTCACTTTCGCCCAGTCAATGGGCGACTTCGTGGTAGGGGAGGCTGTACGTTACTCTGCTCGTGACGAGGCTGTCTATGAGTCTTAGGGTGTCCTGTTCTCTCATCCCCTTCTTTCTACTGCTGATTCTTTGCACGATTCTGGCGACTTGCTCTGTTGTATTCTTAATAGAGGCAATAACAAGTAAGATACTCTACAAATCGACACCATACTACGCAAAGCGTACAAAACGGCGCTCAAACTTCCAATGTCCACACCAACCGAAAAACATTTAATGGCCCTGAGAGTATCGAACACCTGCGACGAACTACGAGAAGCGCAACGTAGTGCGCAATTAGACAGACTCACTCAAACCAGAACGGGAAGACACCTACTGGAGAAATTACGGCTACCTCTTGGTACACAAAAAGACAAGGAACAGATTAATAATGAAGACAGAAACAACATCCGGGTAAGACCAATACCCAGACACATTGATCCGAATTTGCATCATGAAAGACGACAAGCCAGAGTCCGAGCACTCACCAGGGAACTCAGCGACAATACCAACGGAGTCTACATGGACGCAGCAAAGTACCGATACCAACGCAAAACGATCGCCGTTGTAACAGACGAAGGAGGGCAAGAAATAACCAGCGCAACTATAAACAACCCAAACATATAAACAGCTGTAGAAGCCGCCATTGCTCTGGCAATATCGTACGGCAACGCAACAGGACACAACCTCACTATAGTGACGGACTCCAAACAAGCATGTAGAAACTACAGAAGAGGCAGGATCGACAGCATCGCCAATCATATTCTACACACGACGAGAAGACACAAAAACACTAAACATAGTATAGTGTGGGTTCCCAGACATGAGGGGATGAGGGGCAACGTGGCAGCAGACGAGTTAGCTAGAGGGTACGTCAACCGAGCAGACTCAGCACTTTGCACCACAGGCACCTTTGACCCAGTTACCCCCACGTACTCAGATATATTCGATCATTACAGGGGTCAGCGGAAACGCTACCCAGACCCACACAAAAGGCTCACCAAAGAGGAGGCGGTAGACTGGCGCAGACTACAAACCGGTACCTACCCACACCTGCACAAACTGCACAAGATTTTCCCTACACAATATGCAGACGAATGTCCGTGGTGTCAGGGTAAACCTACACTAGAACATATCACATGGACCTGCCCTAAGGCTGACTTAGAGCCAAGAATAATCAACCCGAGTGTGATGCAGTGGGAGCACTTGCTGGCCAGGGAGGACGAGGAAGCGCAACGATTCCTTTGCGCCAAGCCACGATGGCAGCAGTCAAGTGCGGCATCCTGGACCAAGGATCGACCACGGCGCCCAGTGACCCGTAAGGGTCACGAACACCAATTTATTTACAATAAAGTTTTTTCCATCCATCCATCAATGGGCGACTTGACTTTTATGACTGACAATGCATTTTGTCCTCATGGGGCTTTAGTGCTATGGATTAATAAAGAAACTACGCGAAAGCATGTCGTTAAATTCTCTATGAAGGCACAAAGCTACAGGGATTCACACTTTTTGCAAATCGCTCAGGAAGGCGCGTCATGATTGTGAAGAGAGTTGTTTTGTGAGGCTGTGGTTTCTACGCGTACGGCAAATGCAGGACTACGTGCCGAGGTAGAAAGTCTTTAGTGCTTAAGGTGTGAGACACATCTGATTATATAACCTAGAGCAGACTTTGTTTAGTGCTTTCGCGCAGAAGGGTGAGCCTAAGATTTACTTGTAAAGTACATTGGTTGTTGTGCGAATCGTTAATCTCTTGGGAGATTGCTTAGCAATAGTAGGTGTAGTTTAGAGCATTCAGCGAAGCTGAATGTTCCTTTAAATCTGTGGTATCAGCGCAGCGTCTCATAACATTACCTCTTAATAAAGTTGAAATGTTAACTTTTAAGCCTGCCGGAATACCACATTTCTTCTCAGAATATAAAATTTTGTACATCTGAAAGCATAAATTTTTCTCTGCAATATGAAGAGTTCATTTTGTTGAGAGAAAGCTTGTTCCTTTGCCCTGAATCTTGCCTTTCGGCGATGTTTCCGCATTGTCGTCACACAGCGTTTCTTTATTTTCCTCGCGGCGCCAATCGCATCCATCACCGTAGGCTGAGATGCGGCAAGCAATCTTCGCGAGCGTGCATGTCGGCATCCAAACCCTTTTTCATAATAATTTTTTTTCTCCTGAGACTTTACGATTTTTCTGTCGATGCAAACTTTTGCTCTGACGCATCACCGCTGCGTCGGCGTTTACTTAGTCGCTGAAAGTGACATCTGGCGCGGCTCTCGTCAATCTCGCAGGGAATTTCCCAGGAACCTGGATCGAACACTTCAAACTCGTTTCCAGGACGCAGCTTTGTTTTTGACACTCTAGGAATTCCGAATGCCTAAATTATGTTTTTTTTTTAGTGATACTGAAATTGCTCTTTCGATTCGGCATCATATAGAAAAGAGACTTCTTTGGAGTACTTTGTAAAAGTGGGTTGTACATGCAAGTCTAGTTTTTAAAAGAGAGTTTTTTGAATACAATGTGACGCGAATTGAAGGTGGTCAATTTAGGCCTGATGTTATTCGGTTGAAGTCAGGCGAACCAAAATATGCACCTAAAGCTGACGAATTCAAAAACACGGGTTCTGTCTTTAGAAATCGGCGATCTTTGTAGCTGCACGATGCAGCAGTTGGAAGAGTGACTAAGCGAGCAAAATTTCCGAAACAGCAGCTGTTCAAAGGGGAGATTTGGACTGGAGAGTTACGTTGGTGAAGAGACATTTCCTGCAGGGATTTGCTTCCTGCGGGAATGAGAAGACAGAAGTGCGCATCTATGACACGTGCTTTGGGAGAGTTTTCGAGTATCTCACTGTGTTATAACGCATGAAGGCGTGAAATGAGCTCATTCTGCATTATATATGTTCCCGGGAAGTGTAAGGGGCTTAATGTAGGCAGCGGAGGGGTTTGGTTGAATCGAACGCATTAACCTAACTTGTGAGTTGTTCAGCATACTCTGTGGTTTTACTCGGCTGAAAACCGTGGAGCGCACAGTTTATTAGTCTAAAACCAAGTTAATTCTTCAACTCCTTTTTTTTTAATCGAAAGTGCGGTCTTTTTTTCGTGTTTAATGGTTTCTTTGATTATTGCGGAGTAGTTAATGCAATCGTGCTTGGCAATGCCGTACATCAGTGGCGTATAAAAAAGAACAAGAACTTTTGCTTCAAATTGTACCACACGCGTAAATACTGACTTATCGTGTGTGGTAAATGTTAACCGCTAAGTTCATGTTGGCATCTTCGTACAATACACGCAAATTGTAGCTAGTTTATTATGATAGTTTTGTACAATGAAGTAAAAGAACATTCGAGGAGATAGTTTCGAGAGCACGTTCGCCAATTTTCGTGTAGATGTCTCCTTCTGAATTTCTGTGTGTACATTGCCATCTAATGAGAAAGAGACCGACGGCGATTGTTCATGTCCTCTCAATCCTTGGGGGAAGTCCTGGGGGGCATCAGAGCGCTCGATGCTACAACTCTACCGTTCACTATTCCGGAGCTGCCTGTGGTACTGTCTTTCAATTCTCAATAACATTAGGAAGACAAACGTCCGGACTCTCCGGTGAAGACGATCTAGCACACTTCCTTAACTGGAGCGAAACTAGCTGCCTTTCGGGCTGCAGGTGACGAGCGGGTAGGAACAACAATAAAAAAACATAAGAAAAAGCATTTGTAATAAATAAATAATAAAGCAGAATGCAAGGCTCCAAGGCCCGTGAGGAAGAGCGCCTAGGCAGGAAGTAATTGGCGTGAACGCGACTGCCTTGAAATTTATGACGTGCCCAGTTACCGCGTCCTTTATAGGTGCGTTTTTTTGTCCCAGGAATTTTATGCACATGTTTTTATTCCCCGGTAGGCGCTCTGGAGAGCCCACTACCTGGAAGTCACGTGCACCAGATGTGCCTGCAAGTGTGTGGCGTTCAAGTGCAGACGAGTGGAGCGCGGTGCAATCATTAACAGCATAACAGAACAAACTATCAAGAACACGCTCGTTAAAAATGTATCGCACAGCGCGAACATCGAAGCAGTCCTCCACATCGCGCCGTTAAAAACGTACCTGCCGCGAATTTCGTCCAGAGCACCACAGAACTGCACGCAGAAACATTTTTTTTTTTTAATGACATGACGCTTACAATCTCAGTGTTGCCAACAGACGGGTTCGCACTGGAAGCGCGTTTTTCATTTTCTCTAATCTGCAGCTTCTCCAATAAGCAGCGCATTTCCAGCCGCGTACGTTCAGAGTGTTCGTCGAGAGCTGGTCTTTATCAAGACGCAGGCATCCCGTCGGGAGACTTTTTCCAGCAGTCCAGGAAACTCGCCAAGTCATTAGCCCTCGCGTGCAACTCACGTAGCTAAATAAAAGAAAAGAAGAAGAAAAGATACAAAGCGAAATGGGGTTCGCCCAGAGATCCTTAATCGACTGGCCTGTAGGGGTATAAGCGAAAGCGCGGCATCGTAACGGCCCCACGAGGAGCAGTATAACCCTCTTCTAACGCCTTTGGTGATGAAGCGTTTGAGTGTGCTCCCAGGACAGGAAGAAAAACAGACACACAAATGGGAAAACGTAAATAAAGATATGGAGTGAGAATAACCAGAGAGCGTAATAATAATAAAAAAACTCGTAGAACACGTAGACGTCATTTCTTCCGATGTTCTAAAGTGTACTACATCCGGGGAAGAGTCGACGAATGGAGCTCCGAAAGAGTTGTAAGTTGCTCTCTTGAGAGGCCAACAGCATGCATCGCGGCAAAAACTGACGGCTATGAAGTAGTTCCCCTTTTTCTTTTTAGCCTTTGAAAGATTGGCCGAGTGTTCTGAGCGTTGCTATAGGTACCACTTATATAGTATAAGAGGGAATCCAGAGGCTTTATAGTTAGTTTGAACTTGTTTTCTCCTAAGCGAGCTCTCCTAGTGCGCTACGAGATGTCGACGACCCGCTGAAATGTCCAGGTCTGGGCGGAAACTCCATGCTTGCGCAAAACGATTGTCGGTGCTCATGTCAAATTGCTCGAACAGCTTCTCAAACTGTGTCTGGAAGAAGTAGATCTTAATGAGCACTTCAGGCCCGGGGTTAGTTTGGCACACAGACGCCGTGAAAAACACAAGAAATGCAAGAAGCAAGGAAACTGCGGGTGTAATCTGTGTGCACCTGTGTTTAAAAATCTGTGCGCTGTATTCACTCTTTTTGCTTCCCTGAGTGTTCTCAAGTTTTATTCACTCTTTATTTGAGTGTAATTTTTTTTTTTTGCTTTACTGCTTCATTTATGAAGCAGTACGGTTTTTTAGTACCACTCATCACTTATAAAATTTACGCAGTGTTTTGTGTTCCGCTAATGGTTCTGCCAAAGTGTACTGTTTATTTCGTTTAATTGCATCCTGGAGATATAATATTTCACCCACGTGGTGCGTACGTAGCGTTGCTGGCTTGCCTCCTTGTCGCGACCTTAGTCACGAGCAGTGACCCAGTTGTCCAGAATTATTGCAAGATGTGCCATTAGGGAGTGAGACAAGTCTGTTATTGAAAACATAACAACGGTTTATATGAAAAAAGCACAAATAACAGCCTGCCTCACTTCGGAATAAATGCACGAGCCATCTTATAAGATATGGACGAGCGTCGTTAGAGTCCCGCAGGCTATAGTAGAGCGATAATGCCGAACTTCGGGTTGACCGACGAAAATGCTGCAACGCTGCCCTCCTACCCGCGCCCGCTTTTATGTAAATTAGAGCATTAACTTTCCTCTTACTCATTTTCCTACCCCGTTCCTTGTTATTAGGGCGAACACGCACTGTATAATTTCACAAGCCGTGGTGTCGTCTAGCGTCTAATTGAAGAGTGCCGCAGCAGCTGTTTCTTGCCTCTTTAAACATTTATGAGCGTCGCTGCTGCCACCGCTAGATGGCGTAACTAAGAAGCTTCGTAACCATGTCGGCTGGCTTGGTACAACCTAGTCTGAGTGTTTCGGCAAGATGTCTTAAATATTCACGACCACCAGCAACGCACTTAGGAGGCGTTCTTGTCTCGACCTGGAAATGCAATGCCGCCTTTCGTGTAGTGTTTGCCGCGGGAAAAAGAGCAGTTGGAGCTTGCCCGAAGAAAATGAGCAAGGGCTTGCCTCGTTATCTTAGCCACAGAAAGAGTGCAACAGGATAGCTAAGGTTCGAGAATAATGAATGCCGCGAACAGAGAAATGGGAAACGAAGGTTTATATATTCATATAGCGCGAAAATTGACGCATAACGGTTTTTGTTGGCGTCAGTGGCGAGTTTTTTCGATTTGAGAAAGTTGTAACAAAATCTAGCCCTTTCTTTTATTTCTTCTAGTAATGGATTTTTTTCTTACATCGCAACTCTTGAAAGTGCAGATATGTTTGTGTTATGGCTTTATACTATTGAAGTTTACTGTCTTATACTGATGTTCGATTTTAATATTGTACTTGAATCTGCGTGCATCCTACTTCATTACGGTATGGAAATATTATTGAACGCTATTTATTTCTGATTGCCTCACTCTTTGTCTACCTGTGGTATAAGTGCCCTTCATCTTCCTTGTGTTGTACCCTCGATTTTCAAATATGACATTAAACAGATAAATAAGTTACTTAGTTAACTGCTAATATGATGTAAAGAAACAGATAAGCCGATGCTCTTCATCCCGCTACCCACCGTCGCCCTCTAGAAACCGGGATTCACCTAAATCTACCCTCCAAAAACGCTAGCCACCACCAACCCACCTTCCTTTACCCTCCAGAAAACCTGCACACGCTAGAAGTCCACACAGCTGAGGAACGGAAAAGCAACAACGAAATCAAATTCGAAGCCATGGTGGCAAAGCCAGCTTCACTCCCAAAGCACCACTTACAAACTACCTCCTCAGCACACCATCTACTTATCTTCCCAACATCTCCATCCACCCAATAAAAGCGCTGATCACAGTAAAAGCATAAAAATCATCACAGGTAATCATCAAGGGGAAATGCAACTGCTATCGCAGCTCTTTCGCATCAGGTTCCGTGATCATACTGTCAGTGTTATTTTCAACGTGGTAGATTTAAGAGTCCGTGCATCGGCGTATCGACAAAATCGGGCTAAGTCGAAAGCGTTGTGACGTCAAAACCACTTGACGTCGCGCGGGTAATTCAAACACTTGACAACGATCAGAGTACAGCAGTGGTGACATCGCTACAAGTCTACAGATTCGTGAACTCACTCCACCACTCTTTCGTAGTGCCTCTGAAGAAAGAAGCAATGGCGCTGAAAAAAAAATGGCCGAGCCGAGAATCGAACCGCTGCTCCCTGGGTCGTGACAGGGGCGTGCTACCCCTCGACTTCAACGTTAGTTCTTCTTGGTTAACAAGAGGCCTTGTTTGCCTAGTGTAAAATAAAATAAAGTAAATGCAAGAAATTCAATTAAATAAAAAAACTGTGTGTCTCTGCGAAATGGTATGCAAAGAGGACCCCAGGCCACTGAAGGGACCCATTACCCCTTGAGAAGCTAAAGTGTCCCCCAGTTTTTTTTTTATTTATATACTCCAGCGATGATGTTCTCTATACAACCCTTCGGTTTTTAAGACAGGTATGCCTTTAATTATTGCATCAGTGGGGCGCGGTGCTAGCTAGTCCCTCTTTACCTGAAAGGTGGGAGAGGGTGATTCGAAGTCGGTGCTCTAGAAAGGCTAGGATTCATTCGTGCAAGGGGGGGGGGGGGGGGTGAGGAGAGGCGGGAAGCATGGGAACTCTCTTTTTCTTTATCATTTCATACTGGGTTGGATTAATCTGCATAGGCGCGCATTTACGCTTGAGAGAGTACACGTGGAAATGGTACCCCTTTTCCCTTTCGCAAGGCTCGAAACACGTCGTGCATATCCTGTTCCACACAGGTGAATTCGTAACTGTGGTGGTCACAGCTGGCTGGTGAATTGCCAGGAGGCTGAGCCGGTTAACGCTAACCTCGCATTACTGAAAATTATTCCCCCGGCCGCCTCTGGCTGCCCGTGGAGATTCCTGCGTTATCACTTGTCCCACAGACCGGGGGACTTTCATTTCGTAAGACGCCAGCCGGTTCCTCACGTTTCGTGAGGAAACACGTGTGCGGAGAAGCATGCCATGCATCCCATCGGGGAATATAAACGTATTCCGCAGAGACACGGTTTAGGCTCGAGTGCTTTCGACGCTACGACACACCCCGGTCGATCAGATAAGCCCAGCCCCGCCCCGCTGTGTGCCATGCATGTCGTGTTCTCCGCAAGTTTTACGAATTGGAAAAACAGCGCAATCAAAGACGAGACACAAGAGAAGGACAAAACACCAGCGCTGACTAACAACCAAATCGTCTTTGATTGCGCTGTTTTTCCAATTCGTAAAACATGTACCAACCAGCCCGTATTTGCCCTCTTCTGGGTTCTCCGCAAGCTTTTTAGCGTTAAATACCTGCACATAAGCTTGTAAGTTTCTTAATCTCGGAGTAGTAGATGCCTCTTTTTGTCGTTCATGCTGCTTGTTAGCGGGAACAGCATCAGTGCATGTAAAGAGCTCGCGAAAGATTGCAACAGTGCAAGTGTATACCGTGTGTATCAGCTAAACAAAACCAAACACAAAGTAACTTAGCCCCGTGAAACTAACTGAGATCTGTTGAGACCCGCCTGGCCTAGCCTGCAGTGTTTTTGTCGTTCTACAAACGTTACTAATTAGCAAGAACTAATTAGTTAACTTTTTAATTTTTGTTTTAAATAACATAGTTTGCACAGAAATACTAGAACGTCTTGCTTACATTCTGCATAACTCAGCAAAAACTTTTATTTAGCTTCCATTTGCAAAGTACTTATGCATTATGCAAGACGTATCCGCATTTATATGCCCTTATCTTCCCGCTTTACTAATTGTTTTGTTTTGGGGAAACGGCAATTCTCAGTGCGTATTTCGGTGTTCAAAACTACCCTCGCGAACATTTTCTTCCGATTAAAGTACAAAATTTTTCGCATTTCGCACTCCATTGCTCAGTACCTGCTATAAGGTTCGCAGTTATTGTCGGTGCGTGATGGGCTTCAAGATTTCGCGCACATCTTGATTTTTGTGTTGTTCGCTGCGACTCCGGCGCCTGCGAGCCGTGTGCCGGATTTGTTTAGGAACTATTTAGCATACTGCTAAACCCAGCTTCACGTAAGTCTTTCAATACATTCGCCATATTCTTTTGTTCTTAAAATTTATCTTTTATTGGCTGCTACTCACAAGGGAACGCGCAATTTACAAGAAGTACACGCATTCTATGTGCAAGACGTCACACCCGCTCTTTTGTACTCTGGGGAACACGTTCTAGCACTCTGTCGAAACGAAAGACCTTTCCGCTTTTCGTACTCGAGCGACATCAGGCTGCTCTAGCCTATGAATTCCTAAAACTTTAATCAGAAACTTTTCAAGCTCCGTTCGTCCTTTTCAAGTCGCTGATTTTAGAGTTAATCCCTGAAGCGAACTTCTCTTCTATACTGGAAAATTTTTGCTTCGTTACTTTTCACTGGACGATGAAGATCACCTTTGTGCTTGTGCCGGCGCACTGGACTTGAGATTCTGTTCTTCTGGCCAATTAAATCCACCCCATTTGCACAAGTACTAGCATTCGGGTACTTATGCGCATACTTGCGTCTGTCTAATAAATTGTCCTTACATTTCCTGCAGCACCAGAGACGTATTACAGCAGTAGGGACGCACGAATACACGAATACCATTCGTCTTAGGTAAGAAAGAAAAACGAACAAATGAAAAAGAAAGAGCGAGAATAGAAAAAAAAAGTACAAGTAAAGAAACAATTATCTTGTGACAAAGCAGCGGGACAGGAACAGGCTCGGATTCCTACATCGTTCTTCCTGGCCATGTTTCCCGTCAGACTGATCCTGAAAAGGTAATTCGCGAGAGCGAGACCACGATACGAGGCGAGGATGAAATTCGGGGAACCGCGTTGTCGAACAGTCCCGACGACGGGGATTGCGACGAGGAAAGGGATTTCTTTTCGTGGTGGAATGAACATGACCGAACCGACATAGCGACGGAAAATTGCTTTTTTCGCTTCTTTTCCGCCTCCTTACTAACCGGACTGCTGCCCACGCCGCTCCCACATCGCAGCAGCCACCCTGCCACGTATAACCAGATGCTTTGAACAGGGAACCGGCCCGCTATACACGACCACGCCTCCGAGGCGTTTGACGTTCACATTACTCAGCCGGCTCGGAGAGGACGAAGCCTGCCGCCTGGATACTTGCGAGACGAACACGGCCTCTCTCTCTCTCTCTCTCTCTCTCTTTTTTTACCTTTCTGTAGCAATCATCCGCACACATTTTTTACGGTCTGGAAGCTGCGACACGTGTGTTCAATAGTGGAGGCAAGTTCTTCGCGTTACAAGGAGCACAGGAAGATGGTTCGGTTTGGTTTGGTTTATGGGGTTTAACGTCCCAAAGCGACTAAGGCTATGAGAGACGCCGTAGTAGAGGGCTCCGGAAGATGGTTCGTGGAGAAACCATCGACGCTGCCATTACCGTTGGACGGTGGATTGGCTCGGTTGGGCTCTGAGCTAAAAGCATACCCATTTTACCTTAATTGAAAGGCGTTTTCGGAGCGTGGAATGATCCTAAAAAGATTTTGCGCCAAGACAACACACACAAGAAAGAAGAGACCACGTGCGCCCGTGGTGGCTTCTTTCTTGCGTGTGTTGTCTTGGCGCAAAAATCTGTTTAGTATGTATGATCACCAACTAGCCCAGCAGTTAACTCTTCTAAAGTGGAATGAGTTATCTTTCTTTTTTTGTGTGTGTGTGTGGGGGGGGGGGGGGGGGGGATCAAACAGCCCTCGCTGGTGTTATTAGAGGGCTTCGTCCAAAACTGACCATCATCCGCCACGAAGCATTAATGAAAAGAAAAAAAGGGAACTGAATCGCAGCAGTCTTCCAGACTTACTAGTTTCATGGTGTAACTAATTATATTTTATATTTGTTTGCCATGAATAGTTATAGCTCGCTGCAGGTCAGGAACACTGCACCAAGGTGCGAATAATAGCGTACCACATACAAACAATGCCATAGAGAAACGAGAAATTGTTTTCATGCGCAACAGAACAAGTACAATAACCTCCATCGCAATTCCACCTGCCGAGTTCAAATAGACGAGCTTATCGGAATTGTTGCTACTGCGGGCCGGCTGCGTCTGTGCCTAAAAAGCGCAGTTTTCTCCATGCCGCGCATTCTTTCAGTGGAAGAAAGCGATAGCGGTAGACACGCGTAGCTACCGCGGTCACTATACCGGTGGGCCTGTTCGCGGACAATCTGCTCCCTTGAATAACCGCAGCCGTCAGAATTACTTCCGCTTGAGAAGCGTATCGTGAATCGCGCTGGCCGCTTGGAAAAACAGCTAGAACAAGAAAAATGAAAACAAAGAAATGCGTGCACCGGAAACAAAACAAGAAAGATAAAAGCGTAGCGGAAGTCGCGTCTAAACGTTTCCACCGACCCGCTGAACGTAAAGCGTTTAGATAGACGTGTGCTCGGTCCACTGCGCGGGAAAGAATAGCGGGGATTGGCCGCGGGACATTCGATAACTGGTGTACAGGAACGTATAGACATAAAAGAGAGATGATACAGACAGACACAAGGGACGGAGAAGTGGGATAGTTGCCGCTGCTTCAATAAAACGTAAAGATACGCCCACGAAAGCAGAGTAGGAAAGAATAAGGTGCGGCTGGCTGGGACCGGCTAGCAGCTCTGCGTCGAAGAAATGTGGCCCGCGCAGTTTCTCGCGTCTCGTCAAGCTTGCGTTATAAAGGAGGTAGAAAAGACTCCGCAAAGTTTTGTATGTAGTGAAGTAAGCGAGCCGTTTTGATGGATTACGGGATCAGGCGAATTTGATATTCTCCTTACTCGATGTAAATTATGATACGGAGCGATCTCTATTCCTGTGCGACGCTGTCGATAGAGAATTTTCGCTTTTATCGTTCTTGAGTTTCACGAACTATTTAGTATTGCTTTGCACGCATCGCCGATATTGCATTGGCGTTGTTTCGGCGTAACGTTTTTCTGTTGTAGCCTCGTGGTGAGGCTGTCGCAGTGAGCGAACTAAAACAGGATGGTGAAGCTTCTTTTTCAAGGCGCTTTCACGCACATCAATGACACTGATCTGCGACGCACTGCGGCGTGACATTGCGAGCAGCAACCGCAATGCTAGACCACCCTGTTACCAGGAAAAACCTCAACCTGCACCTCAAACTTGCAACTGAAGTAAGGCACAATACACTTATATATGGGGAACCCGGTACCACTTCTAGAAGGCGCAAACCTTCGAAACAGCGTAGTGCCCTGCGGAAAAGATATGCGATCGTGCGCGGTTTCCCTTATTTAAGCGCATTTAAACAACTGCCAGTTCTCCCGAATTGATCAGAATATTCCGCAATTTTGATCGAACCTCCGGATTATACGGACACTATCTTATTTCTCCCTAAAATTGTCCCTGAGTCTGTTCGAAATTATTTTCTCTGAAAAAAAAAAAAGTATCGCTGCACCACATCCACTCGCACGTGTGTGTTATCCATGCTAAATCTAACGTGATCGCAGCCACTGCCGCCTGCAGATTTTTTAAAATTTTGATAATTCGAACTTATTCGTACTTTTATGCCGAACTGTTTGCATGGGACTGTTTGCATGTTTCTGGCCAGTTTTTCGACAAGAGCGAAGTCCGTAATTTCGGTTTTTCGAAATAAATAGCGTGTTTCTGGTGCTGATCCTGCGCTGCTGAAGTCGGCATGCTTTTTTTTTTTTTACTTCAGTGCGTTTCTAAGAGCGTTTATGGCTCGCTTCTCGGCTGTTCATCGCTTTGCTCGAGGTCTTCGGGACGTGTTGTGAGAAACTAAGGCAAGCGTACAGGGTTCGACTTTGAGGGCATGGTCGCCGCCATAAACCGTCCGTGAACGTCCTCGCATTACATAAAAGGAACGATCCAGGGCGTGTCCTACCATACCATCTGCGCCGCTAACGATAAGCATTGTCGAAGACGGCGAGGTTATACGAGCATGCGCTTTGAAAGCCAGGCGCCCATTTCCGAGCCCCTTCATTTTGGGAATATGCGGGGTTATGTAGCGCAAGTCGGAACGTGGCGCGAGGACGGACGGCAGCACTCGCGGGCAGCCCGTGTTGCTGCGTGCATCATCCATAACAGTACGGAGGAACGCTCGGAAACGACCCGCCTTTCAAAAATGGTCCACTGCGAGTTAATCGCGCCGAAATGCGAATATTGCGAACGAATTATGTTTAGACACTCGCTGCCGTTTCTACCTAGAGGGACACAAGGCTCGGGAGAAAAGAAAAAAAAATATTCTGGTGGTTTGGCATTGCTAACAACGAAATATTGTGCGAAAGCAGGTTCTTGTAGGTGGACACGAACGCCACATACTACATGAAAGCACGATTTCTTTTCCTTTCGTGACTTGCGTGCAAATGGAAGTTGTTGAAGAAGACGAGTACGTGCAATGCACAGTGCAAGAATGTTTCATTTCTTTATTTCAAGCAACAAATCTGATTCCTTTTTATTTATTTACTTATTGTTAATAATATTATTCGTGTTGTTATTTTCTTATTACCTTTTAAATTTGTCATTTCATTTTATTTCATTTTTTAACATTTTGAGCACCTGTCAGTCGCAGCCTGTGTCTTGGCCCATTCCCCCTCAGTTAGTACACTCCATTATCTTCTTGAGGACAACAACAACAACAATAACACGAGGCGTGCTCTGCTGCGGAGCTAGCATAGTGCCACGGCAATGTTTATTTCTCTCGGTTGGTCAGGGTCACCCTCATTCAAAGTCTCGTTTATTTCCCCTCCATTTCCCGCATCACGTGACTAACTTCAGGGGCTTCACGAGGCCAATAATGCTTACGCACTAAAAAAAGGAACCGGATATCGTTGGAGTCTAACCTGACAGTCCA